>NW_028225181.1:10502234-10972595 GCF_052327205.1 Somniosus microcephalus
CCCCGCGCGATTTCCCGAGGCTCTCCCCCCCCCGCCCCCCGCGATTTCCCGAGGCTCTCTCCCCCCCCCGCCCCCCGCGATTTTCCCTAGGCTCTCCCCCCCCGCCCCCCGCGATTTCCCGAGACTCGCACCCCCCCGCGATTTCCCGAGGCTCTCCCACCCGCGATTTCCCGAGGCTCTCTCCCCCCCCGCACCGCGCGATTTCCCGAGGCTCTCCCCCCCGCGATTTCCCGAGGCTCTCTCCCGCCCCCCGCGATTTCCCGAGGCTCTCTCCCCCCCCCCGCCCCGCGCGATTTCCCGAGGCTCTCCCACCCGCGATTTCCCGAGGCTCTCTCCCCCCCCGCCCCGCGCGATTTCCCGAGGCTCTCCCACCCGCGATTTCCCGAGGCTCGCACCCCCCGCGATCTCACGAGGCTGTGTGCTGGCGTCACGGGGGCCGTGCGCATGCGTGCCGGCGTCAAGGCGGCTGCGCAACGGCCGTGGCCATGCGTGGTTGCCGTTTTAAAAAAAAGCCAGAGCGGGCTCTCGCGGGCGGGCGGCGCATGCGCGGTCAGTGCCAGCGGCGCGAGGCGGCCCGCGGGGAGTAGGCAGGGAAACCCCGCGGGCTGGCGGCCGTTAGAGCGGCTCACTTCGGGCCCCGACACCGTCAAACCTGAGAGGGGGAAGTAGAGAGAGACAGAGAGGGAAGAGGAGAAGGAGAGAGAGGGAAGAGGAGAAGGAGAGAGAGGGAAGAGGAGAAGGAGAGAGAGAGAGGGAAGAGAGAGAGATAGAGAAATTTTTGGAGCTTCAGGCCTGCCTGCAGCGGGCCTGGAGACCAGCACCGAGTCCCCCCTGCGCGAGGGTGAGGAGGGGGGGGGTTGCTAAACAAATATAAAACTGAAATAAATTGTTAATTAATTCCCTAACACATAATTCAAATATTTACCTTAGTTCCCTAACAGACAGAAAGTGTGGGGGAAAAAATCGTGGAAAATCAAGATGGCGGCCACTCACCTCGGTTCAGAAGGATAAGGCCCGCCCACACACGCACCGATTGGTCGACCGGTCAGGTCACCGAAGCGTAGGATTGGTTAATGGTCGAGTCACTCGACACTCAACTGTAGGAAGACCTCGACGTCACACGGTCGCTAATGAGATGCTAATGAGCGGAACGCTGAACGTTTTTGGGATACCGCGGGCGGGATTTTATGTCCGGCCGAAACGTAAATATGCCGATGACCGGTCCGGAATCGCAAGCTTTCTTCTCAGGCGACGCGCGCGTCGGTACGCTCTGTAACTTCCAAACGCATCGAGACCAGGCGGACAGACAGACAGACAGACAGACAGACAGACAGACAGACAGAAGAGCCGCTTTATATATATAGATATATATATATATCCCGTATTTCACTCTCTCTCTGTCTGACACTGTATCTCGCACTCCCTCTGATCCTGTCTTTCGCACTCTCTCCCTCTGACTGTCTCTCATTCTCTCTCCTTCTGACCCTGTCACTCGCTCTCTCTTCCTCTGACCCTGTGTTTCGCACTCTCTCCCTCCGACCCTGTCTCTCGCTCTCTCTCCCTCCGACTCTCTGTGTCTCTGTTGCTCTCTCCCTGTCTCTCTCTCCCCCTCTGTCTATGTCTCTCTCTCTTCCTGTTTCTCTGTCTCTATCTCCCTCTGACCCTGTCTCTTGCTCAATCTCCCTCGGCTCCTGTCTCTCGCTCTCTTTCCTTCTTACCCTGTCCCTTGCTCTCACTTTTCCTCTGACTCTCTCTCTCTTTCTGTCTCGGTGTCTCTCACTGTCACTCTCACTCTGTCCCAGTCTCTGTCTCTGTATCTCTCTGTCTTAGCCTCTCTTTCTCTCTATGTCCAATCTCCGTCTTTCTCTCTCACTGCCTGTCACTGTCTTGGGAGATATATTTCTTAAGGCTAAAGGGATCAAGGGATATGGGGAGAAAGCAGGGACAGGGTATATAATTTGGCTGATCAGCCATGATCTCATTGAATGGTGGAGCAGGCTCGAGGGGCCGAATGGCCTACTCCTACTCCTACCTTCTATGTTTCTATGACAATTCTTAATTTCATGGTCGCCATTACTGTAACTAGCTTTTTAACCCAGATTTAAATAATTAACTGAATTTAAATCCACCTGCTGCCGCTGTGGTGTTTGAAGTGCACGATCATGGCCGTATGGACTACTCCTGCTCCTAATTCTTATGCTCCTATTAACTCGCTTCCTCCAGAGCTCTTTCACCTCCACACATGCTCAGCGCTCGCTGCCCAACAATCAGCCGCGCCGGCGCAGGCACAGTGGGCCTCTCTCATAACAATAGGGGACAATCAGCCGCGCCCTGCATTGTGGGTATGGTCAGCCGCCAGTGGAGCTCCCATCAGAAAGTTAGTTACTCTGATTGGATTGAGATTAGGACGATAGGAACAGGAGGAGGCCATTAAGCCCCTCATGACTGCTCCTTCATTCAATTTGATCAGGGATGATCTGTATCTTAACTCCAGCTAACCACCTTGACTTCGCACCTCTTAATACCCTTGCCTAAAAAACGCATCAACATCAGACTTGAAATTTTCAATTGAACCCGAGCCTCAACAGCTTTTTGGGGAAGAGCGTTCCAGATTTCAACTCCCCTTTGTGCGAAGTTGGGCTTTCTGACTTGGCAGCGGGGAAAAGAGCTTTTAAATCTTTTAACTGCCAATTGGAATGACTGGGTCATCAATCGGAATCAATTTAACAAATGTGCCCCTTCACGAACAATAAACTCCAAATTATAATGAAAACCAAAGGAAACTTATTGAATTAAAACTTGATGTTGCACTTTCTCTACAATGCGCTCCCGTCTCTCTGGTGCCCACCTGTTGTGGAAGGAAAGCGGTTTTGTATCAGCAGAGGGCGCTGCTGAAATAAATAAAATAAATCTAAACCCAAAATCCCAGGGCATACTGGGACAAGGAGACCGCCATTAAAACGTCAGAAACATTCACAGCGGAGGCAGGTGGTGAGAGAAGCAACACGTGGGAATAACCTACTTGAAAGAGAGAAACTTTGGGCCTTATATCACCTGGTTCATTTACCACCGATGTGTCTGAAACGCATAATAGGAAATCCAGGAAAACCCAATAATGTCAAAAGTTGAAGTATTTCCTTGACCAAAGAAAACTCGATTTTAATTTTAAAAAGATAAATAGTTTGACACGGGTTCACATTGATTCATCTGACTGGCCGACTCAAGCACTGTGATTGGTTGAAGAACGCGCTGCTCCCTTGGCCCTCCGGCCTCTGAGTTCTCTTCCTGTTGGTTTTCCAGGGCAATCGATCACCACTCGCCAACATTACGCCATCATCAGGTTCAGTGGCTCAGAGGAAAGAAAGGAAATGGGGCCTTGAATCTGAGTTGGGAAATACAATTAGAGAAACTTGATTCAAATTATAAACTAAACTATTTCAAATCAATTCAAATGAATTGTTGCAATTAATATTTTCCTTTTGTGCCAAGTGGGATACAAGTGCTGTCTGGGCTGTGCAGGAGTGTTTGTGCTCGGTTACACTACGTGTTCCAGGCTCTCCGCTCCAAGTGTGAAACAAGTGAAGTCTGGGCTGTGCAGGAGTGTTTGTGTTCAGTTACACTGCGTGTCCCTGACTCTCCGCTCCAAGTGTGAAACAAGTGAAGTCTGGGCTGTGCAGGAGTGTTTGTGCTCGGTTACACTGCGTGCCCCAGGCTCTCCGCTCCAAGTGTGAAACAAGTGAAGTCTGGGCTGTGCAGGAGTGTTTGTGCTCGGTTACACTGCGTGTCCCTGACTCTCCGCTCCAAGTGTGAAACAAGTGAAGTCTGGGCTGTGCAGGAGTGTTTGTGTTCAGTTACACTGCGTGTCCCTGATTCTCCGCTCCAAGTGTGAAACAAGTGAAGTCTGGGCTGTGCAGGAGTGTTTGTGCTCGGTTACACTGCGTGTCCCTGACTCTCCGCTCCAAGTGTGAAACAAGTGAAGTCTGGGCTGTGCAGGAGTGTTTGTGTTCAGTTACACTGCGTGTCCCTGACTCTCCGCTCCAAGTGTGAAACAAGTGAAGTCTGGGCTGTGCAGGAGTGTTTGTGCTCGGTTACACTGCGTGTCCCTGACTCTCCGCTCCAAGTGTGAAACAAGTGAAGTCTGGGCTGTGCAGGAGTGTTTGTGTTCAGTTACACTGCGTGTCCCAGGCTCTCCGCTCCAAGTGTGAAACAAGTGAAGTCTGGGCTGTGCAGGAGAGTTTGTGTTCAGTTACACAGCGTGTCCCTGACTCTCCGCTCCAAGTGTGAAACAAGTGAAGTCTGGGCTGTGCAGGAGTGTTTGTGTTCAGTTACACTGCATGTCCCTGACTCTCCGCTCCAAGTGTGAAACAAGTGAAGTCTGGGCTGTGCAGGAGTGTTTGTGCTCGGTTACACTGCGTGTCCCTGACTCTCCGCTCCAAGTGTGAAACAAGTGAAGTCTGGGCTGTGCAGGAGTGTTTGTGCTCGGTTACACTGCGTGTCCCTGACTCTCCGCTCCAAGTGTGAAACAAGTGAAGTCTGGGCTGTGCAGGGGTGTTTGTGCTCGGTTACACTGCGTTCCAAGGCTCTCCGCTCCAAGTGTGAAACAAGTGAAGTCTGGGCTGTGCAGGAGTGTTTGTGCTCTGTTACACTGCGTGTCCACGGCTCTCCGCTCCAAGTGCGCTTCTTTCAGCTCACAGTATCATTCACACATCCAACTGACTGGATTAACCTCGCCCATCTAAACCCATCACAGAAATATCAGCATTCGGTATTCAGTTGTGATAAACCTTTAAAAATCACTGGTTCTGCTTCAGCTGGAATATTGTGTTCAATTCTGGGCAACACATTTGAGGAAGGATATCAAGGAGAAGGTGCAGAGGAGGTGTAATGGAATAGTATCAGGAATGAGGGACATCAGTTCTGTGGAGAGACTGGAAAAGCTGGAGTTGTTCTCATTAGAGCAGAAAAGATTAAAAAGAAATGTGATTGTTGTGTTCAAAATTATGAATCCTTTTCACAGAGTGAATCAGGATCAGCTGTTTCCAGTGGCAGAAGGGTCCGTGACCAGAGGACACAGATTTAAGGTGATTGACAAAAGAACCAGGAGAAAGGCTTTCTTTACACAGCGAGCTGTTGTGATCTGGAATGCATTGCCTGAAAAGGCACTGGAAGCAGATTCAATAGTAACTTTCAAAACGGAATCGGGTTACTTTTGAAGGGATATGATTTACAGTCCTATGCGGAAAGAGCAGGGGAATGGGAATAATTGGACAGCCCTTTCAAAGAGCCGGCACAGGCACAATGGCTCGAATGGTCTTCTGTGCCGTATCATTCTATGATTCTATGATGTAATGTTTGTCAGATGTTGCTGACACTGTGACAACAATAGATTGTTCACATCAGGAGCACCGATAAGATCTTTTAAAGAGCACAGTAGTACATTTAGGGACATATGCAAACTCGAGTGAGGAGAGAGAGGGAGCTGGGCGAGTGATTGTGTAACCAGGAAACGCAACACTGTGAGGCCCCTGACCAGATATCAGTGTCCCAGCCCCTGACTGCTGTTCACCCACTCACACTGGGACAGTAAAATGACTCTGTATTTAAATTGAATGTCAATAATCAGCAAGCGTGTGTATGTCGAAGCAATGGTGAAGTCTGCACACTGAATGCCGATATTGATTGCCCATTGCCCATTACTGATATGGGAGGAATTTACCCTGTGAGTATTCTCTCTCCAACAAACATTGACCATGAACTTGTGAGTTAATCCACTTCAGACCTGAGAAAGACAGAGCAGAGTATTTTCTAAATGGTGAGAAGCTAGTAATTGTGGAGGAGCCACGAAATTCAGGTACACAAATCCTTCCCATATCAGAGACACATCCCACCTATATAAGAGACAAATCGCACCCATATCAGAGACAAAGTCCTCCCATATCAGAGAAAAATTCCTCCCATATCTGTGACGCATCCCACCCATGTATTTTTGAACATGAATGGACACTGGGTGTTCGCGAGAGAATATTCACAGGATAAATCCACTTCATGTGTCAGCTACTTTCACTGATATCAGGTTTTTCATTCCAAGATTTTTAAACTTGGAACTCAAATTTTGAAACTTCCGGGGGTGGGATTTGAATTCTCGTTCTCTGGATCAATAGTCCAGTGACATAACCACTGTGATACCGTACCCTCAGTGTTCCTAATCTTTATATAGAACCTGATTGCTCAGTGTTACAGTGTGATAAAGGGCTGAACTACTTCCCATCTCACTCCCAACCAGCTCATGTTCAAGGCCTGGTCCCTGATAGTTCCATCAATCTCCCTTCTCCCCATATTGCCGAATCAGTGATTCCCCGTGGGTTAATTCCAGCAGACAAGAAAGTTACTCGCAGCCACACTGGACCCATTGTCACTTCTGACTCTGCGTGCTCTTTGCTTCCACTGTGGTTCACAGATTTGAATGTTGTACGCTGTGTGTCGCAGGCAAGACAACGTCAGCCTTCAAAAGGTGGGGGGAGCGTGTTGTTTGTCAAAGGCTGCACAGAGGCAGCAGAATGAAGTGTCCAAATCAGAAGCATGGATAAGATCTGCTGAATCTCACAACTGCTCATTTCACAGCTAATGGAAACTACAGTGAGGAGAGACAGAGGGATAGGTTTTAGGGTTATAAATACATAGGAACATAGGAACAGGAGGAGCCAATACAGCCCCTCGAGCCTGCTCCAGCATTCAATCAGATCAGTGTTGATATGTACCATAACTCCATCTGCTAACCTTGGTTATGTAAATTTGACACCCTTACCCAAAAAAATTAGATCAATCTCAATTTAAAACTTTTAATTTATCCCCAGCCTCAACAGCTTTATGGGGGATATACTGTTCCAGATTTCCACTACCTTTTGAGTGAGGAAGTGCTTCCTGACATCATCACTGAATGGCCTAGCTCCAATTTTAAAATTAAGCCCCTTGTTCTGAACTCCCCCCACCAGATGAAATGGACTCTCTCTATCTAGCCTATCAACTCCTTTAATCATCTTAAACAGTACAATGAATTCACTCCTTAACCTTCTATACTCAAGGGTACACAAGCCTAGTTTATGCAACCTGTCTTCATAATTTATCCCTTTTAGCCCCGGTATCATTCTGGTGAATCTGCGCTGCACTCCCTCCCAGGCCAATATATCTTTCCTGAGATGCTGTTCACAGAATTGATCACAGTACTCCAGATTATGGCGTACTGGTGAGTGTTTGTGTAACCAGTACATGGGACACCGCGAGGCCCCTGACCAAATGTCATTGTCCCAGACACTGACTGCTGCTCACCCACTAACACTGGCACAGTAAAGGAACTGAGATGGTCTCTGTATTTAAATTTAAATTCAAGCATCACCAAGGCTTGTACTTTATTGGCACTGAGTGTTAGCGAGAGAATATTTACAGATTGAATCCCTCCCGTGTCAGTAATGAGTCAGTGTTGAGGTGGCATTTTTGGAAAGGAATTGGGCAAAAGAAGAATGATCCAGGGAGGCAAATGGAAGGGCATCCATCTTTGTTTACTCTACATGACAGAAGTTTTTTATATTTGTTTATGAGTTGTGGGCTTCGCTGGCAAGGCCAATATCTATTCTGACCTTCAGAAGGTGGTGGTGAGCCAACTTTTTGAACCGCTGCAGTCCGTGTGGTGATGTTAGGGTGTGAGTTCCAGGGTTTTAAACAAGCGATGTTGAAGGAATGGCGATATAGGTCCAAGTCAGAATTGTGTGCGACTTGGAGTGGAACTTGGATGTGGTGATCCCATGTGCCTGCTGCCCTTGTCCTTCTAAGTGGTAGAAATCGCGGGTTTGGGAGGTACTGCCGAAGGAGCATTGCCAAGTTGCTGCAGTGCATCTTGTAGATTGTAGAGACTGCAGCTACGGTATGGCAGTGGTGGAGGGAGTGAATGTTTATGTTAGTTGATGGGGTTCCAATCAAGCGGGCTGCTTTGTCGTGGATGGTGTCGAGCTTCTTGAATGTTGTTGGAGTTGCACTCATCCAGGCAAGTAGAGAATATGCTACCACACTCCTGACTTGTGCCATTTAGATGGTGGAAAAGCTCTGGGGAGTCAGAAGGTGTGAAACACGCCGCAGACTACATAGCCTCTGACCTGCTCTTGTTGCCACAGTATTTATGTGGCCGGTCCAGTTAAGTTTCTGGTCAATGGTTACCCCCAGAATGTTGATAGTGGGGGATGCCGCAATGGTAATGCCATTGAATGTCAAGGGGAGGTGATTAGACTCTCGCTTGTTGGAGATAGTCATTGCCTGGCATTTCTGTGGCACGAAAGTTACCTGCCACATATCAACCCAGCCTGAACGTCGTCCTGGTCTTGTTGCATGCTGGCATGGACTACTTCATTATCGGAGGACTTGTGAATGGCGCTGAACATTGTGTAGTCAGCAGCGATCATCCCCATTTCTGAACTTATGTTGGAAGGAATGTCATTGATGAAGCAGCTGAAGATGGTTGTGCCTAGGAAACTGCCCTGAGGAGCTCCTGCAATGATATCCTGGGGCTGTGATGATTGACTTTCAACTACCACAACCATGTTCCTTAGTGCTACATATGATTCCAGCCAGTGGAGCGTCCCCACACCTCAGCAAAGCCCCGCAATTCCGATTGACTTCAGTTTTACTTGGGCTCCTTGATGTCACACTCGGTCAAATGCTGCCTTGATGTCAAGGGCAGTCACTCTCACATCACCTCTGGAACTCAGCTCCTTTGTCCATGTTTGGACCACGGCTGTAATGAGGTCGGGAGCTACGTGGTCTTGGTGGAGCCTAAACTCGGCATCCGTGAGCAGGTTATTGGTGAGTAAGTGTCGCTTAATAGCACTGTCGATGACACCTTCACAGAAATCACAGAAATCACAGAAACCCCACAGTGCAGATAGAGGCCATTTCGGCCCATCGAGCCTGCACCGACACATATCCCACCCGATCTCCATAACCCCTACACCAACACATATCCCACCCTATCCCCGTAACCCCACGTATTTAATCCCCCTAACACTAAGGGTCAATTTATCATAGCCAATCAACCTAACCCGCACATCTTTGGACTGTGGGAGGAAACCGGAGCACCCGGAGGAAACCCACGCAAACACGGGGAGAATGTGCAAACTCCACACAGACAGTCACCCGAGGCCGGATTCGAACCCGGGTTCCTGGCGCTGTGAGGCAACAGTGCTAACCACTATGCCACCGTGCTGCCCTTTTGCATCACTTTGCTGATGATTGAGAGTAGACTGATGGGGCGGTGGTTGGCCGGGTTGGACTTGTCCTGCTTTTCGTAGACAGAACATACCTGGGCAGTTTTCCACATTGTCGGATAGACGCCAGATTTGTAGCTTTATTGAACAGCTTGCATAGAGGTGCAACTAGGTCTGGAGCACAAGTCTTCAGCACGATAGCCGGGATATTGTCGGGGCCCATACCCTTTTCTCTATGCAGTGCACTCAGCCGATTCTTTATATCCCAAGTAGATCGGTATAGATCATCCACTCGACACATCTGGCTGACTATGGTTGCAAACGCCTCAGCTTTGTCTTTTGCACTCACTTGTGAGATCCACCATTATTGAGGATGGGGATATTCATGGAGCCTCCTCTTCCTGCTAGTTGTTTAATGGTCCACCACCATTCACGACTGGATGTGGCGGACTGCAGAGTTTGATCTGATCCATTGATTGTGGGATCACTTAGCGCCGGCTCAAGCATGCAGTGTCCGCTTTATCACATGTGTTGCAGCTTCCCCAGGTTGGCAGATCATTTTTTATGTACATCTGGTGCTGCTCCTGGCATGCTTTTCTACAGTCCTTATTTAACTAGGGTTGGTCCGTTGATTGATGGTAATGGTAGATTGAGGGATTGCCGAACCATGAATTTACAGATTTTGGCGGAATACAAATCTGCTGCTGCTGATGGCCCACAATGTCTCATGGATGCCCAGTTTTGAGCTGATAGATATGTTCTGAATCTATCCCATTTAACACGATGTTAGTGCGACATGACACGATGGAGGGTGTCCTTAGTGTGAAGATGGCACTTCGTCTCCACAAGGAACATGCGGTGCTCAGTGCTTCCAAAGCTGTCATGGACAGATGCATCTGCGACAGTTAGATTGGTGATGGCAAGGTCTAGTAGAGTTTGCCCTCGTGTTGATTCTCTCACCACCGCTGCCGGCCCAGTCTGGAAGTTATGCCCTTCATGACACAGCCAGCATGGTCAGTAGTGGTGCTACCGAGCCAGTAGTGGTGATGGACATTGAAGTCCCCCACCCAGATTACATTCTATGCTAATGCTACTCTGAGTGTTTCTTCCAAGTGATGTTCAAAATGGAGGAGTACTGACTCATCAGCTTATGGAGGGCGGTAGGTGATAATCCGCAGGAGGTTTCCTTGCCCATGCTTGACCTGAAGCCATGAGATTTCATGGGGTCTGGACTCAATGTTGAGGGCTCCCAGGGCCACTCACTCCCGACTGAATGCCACTACCTCTGGTGGGTCTGTCCTGCTGGTGGTATAGGATATACCCAGGAATGATGATGGAGGAGTCTGGGACATTGGCTGAAAGGTATGGTTCTGTGAGTATTACTATGTCAGCCTTTTGCTTGACTAGTCTGTGGGGCAGCTCTCCCAATTTTGGCACACATCCCGTGATATTCGTGAGGAGGATTTTGCAAGTTCATCTGGGCTGGGTGTGCCCGTTGTTGTGTCCTAAAATACAATGTCAGCCTGTAACGGTGGGACTTTGTTATCCTTTGATACATTTCGGTAGGAGGCATGAGGGGAAGCAATACGAACTAAATGATACAGTTTTAATGGGGGTGCAGGAACAGAGAGACCGGGGCTGTATGTACACAAATCATGGAAGGACAACTTGAGACGGCTGCTAAAAAAAAAGCATATAGGTTCCTGGACTTTATTAATAGAGGCACAGAATACAAAAGCAAGGAAGTTACTGCTAAACATTTATAAACACAGTTTAGGTCTCAGCTGGATTATGGTGTTCAATCTGGGCTCCACTTTTTAGGCAGCTTGTCAAGGTGTTTGAGACGGTCTTTGAGAGGAGGAGATTCATTAGAATGGTACCAGGAATGATGGACTCCAGTTCAGTGGAGAGACTGGAGAAGCTGGAATTTTTCTTCTTAGAGCAGAGGAGATTAAGAAAAGGTTTAATTGCAGTGTTCAAATTCATGAATCGTTTTGATAGAGTAAGTAATGATAAGGTGCTTCCAGTGGCAGAAGGGTCAGTGACCAGCGGACTTAGACTTAAGGTGATTGGCAAATGAATCAGAGGCGAGATAAGGAAACATTTTTTTACACAGCGAGTTGTTGTGATCTGGAATTCATTGCCAGAAATGGCGCTGGAATCAGATTCGATAGCAACTTCCAAAAGGGAATTGGATACAGTTGGTCTGGATATGACTTACAGGTCTATGGGGAAAGAGCAGGGGAGTGGGATTAATTGGACAGTTTTTAAAGAGCTGGCACAGGCACGTTAGATCGAATGGCCTCCTTCTGTGCTGTATCATTCTAGGATTCTATGATGTAATGTTTGTCAGATGATACTGACAGACTGAGAACAATGCATTGTTCATAGCAGAAGCACGGATACGTTTTTTAAATTGGTCAGGTGTACATTTAGCAAAATATGCAAACTAGAGTGAGTTGAGAGAGAGAGCTGGGAGAGTGTTCTTGTGACCAGGACACACGGCACTTTGCGGCCTCTGACCTGATGTCAATGTCCCAGACCTTTGCTGCTCACACACCAACACTGGGACAGTAAAAGGATTGCGATGGTCTCTGTATTTAAATTGAATGTCAAGAATCACCAACAGTGTGTATCTCGAATGATTTGTGATAGCTGTACACTGGACAGAGCTGTTGATAGACCATTTCCAATTATTGATACAATACTGATATGGGCGGGATTTACATTTACCAATATTAAGGAGTTAACAGTAGGACATTTAGAAAATCATAAGACAATCATCATGGTTTTATGAAAGGAAAATCGTGTTTGACAAATATGCTAGAGTTCTTTGAGGATGTAAAAAACCAGGGTGGATTAAGGGGAACCAGTGAATTTGGACTTCCAGAAGGAATTCGATAAGGTGCCACCTAAATATTACTGCACATGATAAGAGTGTACGGGTTTGGAGGCTAATATTTTGGCAGGAATAAGAGATTGGCAAACTAACAGAAAACAGAGAGTCAGAATAAATGGGTAATTTTCCGGTTGGCAACCAGTAACTAGTGGGGTGCCACAGCGATCAGTGCTGGGGCCTCAACTATTTACAATCTATATTAATGATTTAGATGAAGGGACCGACTGTACTGTAGCCAAATTTGCTGATGATACAAAAATAGGTTGGTTAGCGAGTTGTGAAGAGGACACAGATAATCTGCAAAGGGATATAGATAGGTGAAGTGACTGGGCAAAACAAAATGGCAGATGGAGTACTATGTGGGAAAGTGTGAGGTTATCCACTTTGGAAGGAAGAGTAAAAAATCAAATAATTATTTAAATGGAGTGAGACTACAAAATGCTGCACTACAGAGGGATCTGGGGGTCCTAGTACATGAAACACAAAAACTTAACATGCAGATACAGCAGGTAATTATGAATTCTAATGGAATGTTGGCCTTTATTGCAAGGAGTATGGAGTATAAAAGTAGGGAAGTTTTGTTACAACTTTACAGGGCGCTTTTGGACCGCACCTGGAGTTCTGCGTACAGTTGTGCTCTCCATATTTAAGGAAGGATATACTTGCATTGGAGGCAGTTCAGAGAAGCTTCACGAATTTGATTCCTGGGGTGATGTGATTGACGTATGACGAAAGGTTGAGCAGGTAGGAACTATACTCATTGGAGATTAGAAGAATGAGAGGAGTCCTTATTGAAACATATAAGATTCTGAGGGGGATTGACAGGGTGGATGCTGAGAGAATGTTTCCCCTCTTGAGTGTATCTAGGACTAGGGGGCATAGTTTCAGAATATGGGGTCGCCCATTGTAGACGGAGATGAGATGGAATATCTTCTCTCAGAGACTTGGGAACCTTTGTTATTCTCTATCCCGGAGAGCTGTGGAGGCGGAGACACTGAACATATTCAAGGCGGAGATTGACAGACATTTGAAATACAAGGGAGTCAAGGGATATGGGGACAGAGCGGGAAGTGGTGTTGAGGACAAGATTGGATCAGCCATGACCTTATTGAATGGCAGAGCAGGCTCGAGGGGCCGATTACCCTACTCCTGCTCTTGTTTTTCATGTTCTTATGTACCCTGTGAATATTCTCTTTCTAACACTCAGTGCACATGAACTTGTGAGTTCATCCACTTCAGACCTGAGAAAGATTTTTAAATGGTGAGAAATTGGAACTGTGGAGGAGCCAAGCGTTTCAGGGAACCTGGTACACAAATCCTTCACATATCAGAGACAGTTCCCTCCCAAATAAGAGACAAATCCCTCCCAAATCAGAATCAAATCCCATCTATATCAGAAACACCTCCCACCCATGTATATTTGAACATTATTGAACACTGAGTGCTAGCGAGACAATATTCACAGGATACATCCACTCCATGTGTCAGCCACTTTCACTGATACCATGCTTTTCATGCCCAGATTTTTAAACCTGAATTTCAATTCTCAAACATTCAGGAGTGGGATTACAAAATGTAGTTCCCTGGATCAATATCCCAGTGAAATAATCACTATGCTACCGGCCACTCAGTGAACTCAATCTTTTTGTAACACCAGATTGCCCAGTGTTACAGTGTTCGTTAAAAGGGCTGACACTGATTTTCCATCTTAATCCCAACCAGCTCATGTTCAAGGCCTGGTCCCCGATAGATTCATCAATCTCCATTCGGCAGGATGGTGGCATAGTGGTTAGCACTGTTGCCTCACAGCGTCAGGGACCCGGGTTCGAATCCGGCCTCGGGTGACTGTCTGTGTGGAGTTTGCACATTCTCCCCGTGTTTGCATCGGTTTCCTCCCACAGTCCAAAGATGTGCGGGTTAGGTTGATTGGCTATGATAAAAATTGACCCTTAGTGTAAGGGGGATTAAATACGTGGGGTTACGGGGATAGGGTGGGATATGCGTTGGTGTAGGGGTTACGGGGATCGGGTGGGATAAGTGTCAGTGCAGGCTCGATGGGCCGAAATGGCCTCTATCTGCACTGTGGGTTTTCTGTGATTCTGTGATTCTCCCCAGGTTGACGAATCTGTGAATCCGCATGAGTTAATTCCTGCATACAAGGAAGTAACTCGCTGCCACACTGGACCCATTGTCACTTCTGAGCCTGCGTGATCTTTCCATCCACTGTGGTTCACAGATTTGAATGTTGTCCACTGTGTGTGACAGGCAAGACAATGTCAGGCTTCAAAATGTTGGAGCTTGTTGTTTGTCAGAGGCTGCTCAGAGACTGAGAACAATGAACTGTTCAGATCAGCAGCACGGATAAGATCTGCTGAAGCTCACCACTGCTCATTTCACAACTAATGCAAACTAAAGGGAATGAGACACAGGGAGAGAATTTTTAGGGTCATAGAAACATGGAAACATAGGAACAGGAGGAGGCAATTCAGCTCCTCAAGCCTGCTCCAGCATTCAATCCGATCATGGCTGATCCGTAACTTAATTCCAACTACACGCCTTGGTTATGTAACTTTAACACCTTCTGTGCTGTATCATTCGATGTTTGTCAAATGTTGCTGATAGACTGAGAACAATAGATTGTTTACATCAGAAGCACGAAAAATATCATTTACGGAGCACAGGTTTACATTTAGGAACGTATGCAAACTAAAGAGAGCAGCGAGAGCGAGCTGGGAGAATGTTTGTGTAACCAGGAAATGCGACACTTTGAGGCCTCTGACCAGATATCAATGTCCCAGACACTGACAGCTGCTCACCCACAAACACTGGGACAGTAAAGGGATTGCGATGGTCTCTGTGAAACGCACATAATTCGTAATGGGCTTGACAGGGTAGATGCTGAGAGGTTGTTTTTCCCTGGCTGGCGTGTCTAGAACTAAGGGTCATAGACTCAGGATAAGGTGTCGGCCATCCAGGACTGTGATGAGGAGATTTGTCTTCACTCAGAGGGTTGTGAATCTTTGGAATTCTCTACCTCAGACGGCTGTGGTGCTCATTCGATGAGTATTTTTAAGTTTGAGATTGGTAGATATTTGGGCACTAAGGGAACCAAGTTATATGGGGATAGCACGGGAAGGTGGAGTTGTGATCGAAGATCAGTCATCTTCTTATTGAATGGTGGAGTAAGCTCGAGGGGCCAAAAGGCCTACTCCTGCTCCGATTTGTTATGTTCTAATGCCAATTATATTTCCAATAAATACAGACCATTCCCCAATACTGACCACAACATGCTCAGACCCTCCCCAGTGCAAGCCCCCAATGTTCACTTACACAGCGCGCTGACATTTTAATTCTGGCCCGCACTGCATTTCCTCTGACTGGCCCGCTTGAGGTCCTGCCACGCTGTGCGTGCGTGACCCAGCGGCGTACTTAGTGCAATGAGCCGGCTGGGATCACGTGAGCACAGGGCAACCAATGGGAGGTTGCAAAAGTTCATTCATGAGTTTGACAGTAAGAGCTGTCAAACTCATGAAAACTCCTGGCCCCAAAACATACTTAAACCTGAAAGAAAATTTAAAAAAACATTGCACTACTTAAATGAACCATAAAGAACTCTGAAAAACTATTTTAAACAATAATTTAAAATTTGAAAAAAAAAATTATATAAAAAATCGGGGCTAAAACTAAACTTACCTTACTGTAAATTCTTTAAAAATAACAAACCTGTGGAAAAAAAATTTCTCAATTGTATTAATAGACCACTTACCTGAAAAACTAAGGGCTAAAAATTTGGTATCGCCGCGCCAGGTCTTTAGCGCCCGAAATTTAGCGCTCGCCCGGATTCCCGTAGCGCTCACCTGAAATTCAGTTGCGGCGGCCCAAGACGGAGGCGGGCGCTTTTGCAGGGTTTGGCCGCCTCGCTTGGGGCGATGAAAGTCAGTTTCAGGCGTCCAGCTGCCGCTGCGGCAGCCGATGCGGTGTGGCAGGCTGGGGTACTGCAGGCCTCCTCCATCTCTTAAGGAGGAGCTATCTGCAGCCGTGAGATCGCCGCTGGATTCCCCCGGCAAATGAGCCCGGCACCACGGAGAAGTGCCGGGCTCGCGGGAGTCAGACACCAATGCCGCGGGGGGGTGGTGCAGGAGTCCGGGGAGGGAGGTGCGGCCAGGCGGCCGCCGGGAAAGCGGCCGGCCACCCCTCCACCTTTATGCGCTGGCCTCTCGGAGCTGCAAGGCACCGTTTTTCAAACGCTGTTTGCGGCCGGCGCGGGCGAGGTGGCCGCAACTGAATTTGGTGGTCGGCACGGAATCGCATTGGAACCGGGGCGCTGCGCACACTGATGATGTCATCGGTGCCGGCGCAGGGCTACCGGCTAATGCCGATGTTAAGGACCAACTGAATTTCAGGCGCTAAATAACTTCCAGCGCAAACCACTCTATAGCCAATAAGTGGGCGCAAACACGACTGAATTTCTAGGCCTGAGTACATAGGTGTGGTTTTTCAATGCGTAAAGATTGGAGGCCTTTACACACGCGCAACTCTGAAAAAAAAAGGAATTTCACTGCGCACGCGCTGCCTGTGCAGTCGCGCGTGTTCTGCCTCTTAACCCCTTGGGTCAGAGGACAGGAAATGCCGGTTTTCAGCGCATGCGCTGTGCATGCTGAAAACTGGCAATTCCTCCGGGCACACGCGTGAGTACCCCGTCCGTACTCACGTGTTGTGCCCGGAATTACTGGGCTGTTATGTTACAGCAGCAAAGCCCAGTTGGTTACCATGGACACAGGAGAGATGTTTAATTATTTGTTTAGCTCAGATCATTTCACTAAAAGTCTTTAATTTGCATGGATCCTGCCATATTATATAACATGATGTGTCAGCCAACCAGCACTGCCCTCAGTCACACGTGTCTCTGATGTGGGAGGTGTTGGTGGATGAGCTGTCACTGAGTCCGACATCGCTCACAGCAGATTGTACCTGAGGCTGAGGAGGGTGCAGGTGATCTGAACCCACAGCATCTTACAAAGCGGCACCTCATTTGGAGACTCTGGTAAGCAGTCGTGCATGAATGGACTTTTAGAACAAGCTCAGAAGTTTGTCAGTTGCGAAGTAGGGGCTCAGGGGTGTGTATGCCGCTTGTCCTGTCCCAATACAGGGCTCAGTAAAGATCTGTGTTAGAATATTACAAAGGGGTCTGTACCAGGAGACTGGAAAGAGAGTCAAGCAATTGGTGTTTATCAAGGACAGGTAAGGAGGTGGAGCTCACCTCTGTCTGTAGCGGTTCCAGTGAGGGAGAGAGGTAGAGCTTACACATTATAAGTAGATATACCCACTGATTCCCTGTCCAGGTCCCTATTTAAAGTTTCCACTATTTCCCCATCCCCTCAAATCTCTCTAATACGAGTTCCGTGTTATTACTTCCAGAATATCACCCGGTGAGATGTGGACTCTACTGCTGATTCTCGGTTACCTGAGTAAGTAATTTTCATTATAAACAAACTGCACCGTGTTTATTTAGTGTCTTTACGTAGGATAACCTCCGAAGGCGCTTCTCGTTTGTGATTTTGATTAGACAGCTTCAGGGCTGTGGCAGCGGTGGAAACCTGATTGTAGAGGTTCAAATATGGAGTTTTTATTGAAATTCTGACATCACTATTATGTATCTTTTATTTTTATTATTCATTCACGGCATGTGGACGTCGCTGTCATGGCCAGCATATATTGCCCATCCCTATTTGCCCTTGAGAAGGTGGCAGTGAGCCACCTTCTTGAACCGCTGCAGTCCGGGTGGTGAAGGTGCTCCCACAGTGTTGTTAGGGAGGGAGCACCAGGATTTTGATCCAGCGACGATGAAGGAACGGCTGATCAGATTTCAAACTTAGTCATTTGTGATAGGTATTCGATCATTACTGTCGGCAGTTTTGTTCTCCATATTACAAAAAAAGGATGTAGAGATACTGCAGACGGTGCGAAAAAGTATTTACAAGGTGATACCAGAATTGAGAGGTTCTCATTTTCAGAAAAGATTGAACTGGTTGAAGCTCTTTTCTCCAGAAAAGAGATGGCTGAGGGGGGCCTGATAGATGTCTTTAAAATTACGAATGTAAACGCATAGAAGATGTTTCCATTTATGGGCGAGGCGAGATCAAGGATAACATCAATATAAGATAGTCACTAAAAATCCAATAGGGAATTCAGGAGAAACTTCATTACCCAGAGAGTGAGAGAATGCAGAACTCGCTAACACTGGAAAAAGTTGAGGCGAATAGCATAGATTATAGATAAGCACATGAAGGAGAAATTAATCGAACGATATATTGATAGGGTTAGATGAAGAATTGTGGGTGGAGTCTCGTCGTGGAGAATAAACAACGTTAGGACCAGTTGGGCAGAATGGCCTGTTTCTGTGCTGTAAATTCTTTGTAATTCTATGCTGTACATATTACATACTATTAACCATAATATACTTTTCATTACTGAGCAGATGTAACATTATATATTTGCAACATATATTCAATATTTGCATTATTGATTGATATTACTAATTATGGATTTACAATAGATTTTTAATATTTGAATTATTGATAACTATAATGTATTATGCATTTGTAATAGATCTTTAATATTTGCATTATTGATCGCAATTATTTAAATGGAATTTTAAAAGTTGTTGAATATTTTAATTATTGATTTAAATTATTTATTGTGGATTTGTAATAGACCTTTAATATATGCGCAAGCAACTGATGTTATTTATTAAGGATTTGGAACAGTTCTTTAATATTTGCATTATTGATTGAAGATAATTATCAAGGAATTGCAATAGATCTTCAATATTTGCGTTATTGATTGAAGTTATTTATTAAGGCTTTATAACAGATCTTTAATATGTGCATTATTGATTGATATTATTTGTTATGGATTTATAATAGATCTTGAATATTTGCATTATGGATGGATATTATTTTTTATTCATTTGCAATAGATCATGAATATTTGCAGTAAGGATGGATATTATTTTTTATTCATTTGCAATAGATCTTTAATATTTGCATTATAGATCAATGTTATTTATTAAGGCTTTGTAAGAGATCATTAATATTTGCCTTATTGGTTATTTTTTTTAAGTTATTGTAATAGTCTTTAATATTTGCATTACTGGTTGATATTATTTATTTCGTATTTATTAAAGATTTGCAATAAATCTTTATTATTTGTATTATTGATTGATGTTATGTATTAAAAATTTGTAATCGATCTATGATATTTGCTTTATTGGTTGGTGTTATTTATTAAGGATTTGAAATAGATCGTTAATACTTTTATTATTGACTGATGTTATTTATTAAGGATTTGTAATATAACTTTAATACTTGAGTTATTGATTGTATTATTTATTTAGGATTTGCAATAGATCTGTAATATTTGCATGATTGATTGCTGATAATTATTAAGGATTTGTAATAGATCTTTTATATTTTTATTATTGACTGACGTTATTTATTAAGGATTTGTAATAGATCCACAACATTTGCTTTATGGATTGATGATAATTATTGAGGAATTGCAATAGATCTTAAATATTTACATTATTGATCAATGTTATTTATTATGCATTTGCAATAGAACTTAAATATTTGATTTATGGATTGACATTTATTTAGGATTTGTAATAGTTCTTTAATATTTGATAAGGTCCTGCATAAGAGATTAGCGTGTAAAGTTAAAGCACATGGGATTGGGGGCAAGATACTGATTTGGATAGAGAACTGGCTGGCAGACAGGAAGCAAAGAGTTGGAATAAACGGCTCTTTTTCTGAGTGGCAGGCAGTGACTAGTGGGGTACTACAGGGATCTGTGCTAGGACCCCAGATATTCACAATATATGTTAATGATCTAGACGAGGGAATTAGATGTAATATCTCCAAGTTTGCAGACGCCACAAAGCTAGGTGGGCATGTGTGCTGTGAGGAGGATTCAAAGAAACTCCAGTATGATTTGGACAGGTTGGGTAATTGGGCAGATGTATGGCAGATGCTGTATAATGTGGATAAATGCGAGGTTTTCCACTTTGGTGGCACAAACAGGAAGGCAGATTATTATCTGAACGGCAATAGATTGGGAGAAGGGGAAGTGCAATGAGATCTGGGTGTCCTTGTGCAACAGTCGCTGAAAGTAAGCATGCAGGTGCAGCATGCGGTTAAGAAGGCAAATGTTACGTTGACCTTCGTAGTGAGAGGATTCGAGTACAGGGAGAAGAATGCTTTGCTGCAGTTGTACAGGGACTTGGTGAGACCACACCTTGATTATTGTCTGCAGTTTGGGTCGCCTTATCTGAGGAAGGATGTTCTTGCCTTGGAGGGATTGCAGCGAAGATTCACCAGACTGATACCTGGCATGGCAAGAATGACGTATGAGGAGAGATTGGGTTGATTGGGCTTATACACGCTGGAGTATAGAAGAATGAGAGGGGATCTCATTGAAACTTATAAAATTCTAACAGGACGAGACAGTCTAGATGCACGAAGGATGTTCTCGATGGCAGGGGAGTCTAGAACCAGGGGTCACAGTCTAAAGATAAGGGGTATGCCATTTCGCACAGAGATGAGAAGGAATTTCTTCACCCAGAGAGTGGTGAACCTGTGGCATTCTGTATCACAGAAGGCAGTGGAAGCCAATTCATTAAATATATTCAAGAAGGAGTTAGATATATTTCTTAAGGCTAAAGGGATATGGGGAGAAAGCAGGGACAGGGTACTAAGTTTGGATGATCAGCCATGATCTCATTGAATGGTGGAGCAGGCTCGAGGGGCCGAATGGCCTATTCCTGCTCCTATCTTCTATGTTTCTATGTTAGATTGATGTTATTTATTAAGGATTTGTAATAGACCTTTAATATTTGCATTATTATTATTAACTTAGGATTTGTAATTATTCTTTAATAGTTGCATTATTGATTGATGGTATTTATTAAAGCTTTGTAATAGATCATTAATATTTGCTTTACTGATTGTTATTATTTATTAAGGATTTGTAATAGATCTTTGATATTTTTATTATTTATTAATGATTTGTAATAGATCTTTTATATTTGCATGGTTTATTGCTATAATTTTTATGGATTTGCACTAGATCTTTAACAATTTAATTACTGATTGATATTATTTGTTAATGATTGGAATAGATCTTTTGTAGGAATTCGTGTTGACCTCAGCATGTATTGAACGAAGGCCTACTAAATAATCGAGTTCGACTTCAGGAGAACAATTTAGAAGTTGTTTATTTACAAGAACAGACAAAATACAGTTAAAAAGGCATATGGGATACTTGCCTTCATTAGCCGAGGCATAGAATTTAAGAGCAGGGAGATTATGAAGGAGCTGTACAAAACGCTGGTAAGGCCACAGCTGGAGTACTGTGTGCAGTTCTGGTCGCCACACTATAGAAAGGATATGATTGCTTTGGAGAGGGTGCAGAGGAGATTTACCAGGATGTTACCTGGGCTGGAGCGCTTCAGCTATGAAGAAAGATTGGACAGGCTGGGGTTGTTTTCCTTGGAGCAGAGAAGGCTGAGGGGGGACCTGATTGAGGTATACAAAATTATGAGGGGCGTAGATGGACAGGAACTTTTCCCCTTAGTAGAGGGGTCAATAACAAGGGGGCATGGATTCAAGGTAAGGGGCAGGAAGTTTGGAGGGGATTTGAGGAAAAACTTTTTCCACCCAGAGGGTGGTTGGAATCTGGAACTCACTGCCTGAAAGGGTGGTAGAGGCAGGAACCCTCACAACATTCAAGAAGCATTTGGATGAGCACTTGAAATGCCATAGCATACAAGGCTACGGACCAAATGCTGGATAATGGGATTAGATTAGACAGGGCTTGATGGCCGGCGCGGACACGATGGGCTGAAGGGCCTCTTTCTGTGCTGTATAACTCTATGACTCTATGTAAGGCAGCTGGATGCAGGAGCACTGCGAAGTAGGTATTTCCCCAGTGGGGAGGCCACGAGGACTGAGTCCGCAGTCCTGTGGAGAGTGTGATGACATCAGCACGCTCGGCCGCGTTTGTATGGTCACGTGATCACGTCGTGATGTTAGAGCGTTTGCCCGCGCTTGGGTGGTCACGTGACCTGTGCCGTTGCGTCGGCGCATTGCTGTGGCTGGCCGTTGTGGCCGAAGTCACGAGAGCATGAGTCACCTGGCACTGCATCTGGCCGTTGCGGCCGAAGTCGCGGGCACGGTAGGCCTAGCTGTGCCGGCGGCCATTACGGGATGCTGACCGTGCCGGCGGCCGCCGCGCATACGTCACGTGATGCGTGACGTCACGTCAGTGCATTAGGACACGTCTTAACGGGGCAACGGCCCAAACAGGTAAGTTAAAGGGGCAACGGCCCAAACAGGTAAGTAATATACATACAGTTAGGTTAAAGTGAAATATGTACATTATATTTGTAAGGGACACCCGGTGGAACTGCCACATGCGCCCCCCCAGAATTTGCTTTAAAGAAAGTCCAAAGATGAGATGGTCTGACGAGCTGGTGGTCTCGGCGATCGTACTGTCTCGACTTCGCGGGCCACTTCTGAAGATGCTGGCCGTAAGCGGATCCTTACGCTCGTCATGGCGAATAAAATGTATTCATCAGGCGAAGGATCGTGGAGATGTGCGAAACAGCAGGCCTTGTCAAAGTGATGGGCAGATTGGGCGGACGCGGGCAATGTCTCTGTTGATGTTGAAACAAGTCCTTGTTCTGACGAACTCTGCAGGAATGCCAAACAAGCGATCCAGAAGGACTTGACAGGCGAGGTCGGTGAACTCGCCGACAGGTGAGCGAAACCTTCGGAAGGCTGGAACACACGGAACGGTGCGTGCCATAGTGCTACGACGATAATGTAGTGTATGTGCCTTTAAGAGCCCCATATGTACTGTAATGCCGGTAATGGCCACTCGGGCTATATAAACCTGTATATTGTGTTGTATCAGTTAGTTCCCCTCCAGACTTTGTTTAGTAAAAACCTATGGAACCATCTCCTGTCTTCAGTGTCTCTATCAACACACAGACACAACAGTGGCGATGAATTGGAAACGGACTTACCTGCAATTCGGCAGCACCTCAAGGACATCGATTCCTCTGGCGTCCAAAGTTGAATAAAAATCAAGAAAAAGAAAAAGCTGTGGTTTCACCAGCTAGCCAAGCTGGTGGCAGGTACTGCAATAATCCTTCCTGGGAGTCGGGCTGGGGCTCCAGCGGCTGGCTCTACAGCTAGGCCAAGCAGCGAAAGCGGAGGCAAGCAGTAACAGACGGGGAGGGAGCACCCGGGAGACGGCCGGCGCTGCAAGCAGGTCGGCGTTCAGAACTAGAGAGAGAGAGTCCGGTGGGAACGAGTCTCCAACTGTAAATAAATAAATAAAAAGAACGGAAACCGCGGGAAACAGGGTTGTCATCGGCAGCAGCGGCGGGGAAGCGCGGGAAGCGCCATATCTTTTCTGCAGAAAAGAAAGAAAAGCGCGGGAAGCGCCATTTTATTTCTAGGATGCCTAAGTCTGGCAATATTGATGCTTTTGATAACGAGATAGAGGATTGGACCACATATGTGGAAAGAGTGGAGGTATATTGCACCGCAAATGGAATAGACGATGAAAAAAAGCTTCAGTGCTGCTAAATCTAATGGGCGCAAAGATATACGGGCTGTTACGAAATTTAATCACTCCAGCCAAACCAAAGGTCAAGAATTTTAAAGAAATTGTTGATACCCTACAGGAGCACTTAAACCCAACAACGCTGCTGATAGCGGAATGATTCAAATTCTTCAAGAGAAATCAGCACAAGAATGAAAGTAACGCTGATTACCTCACCGAATTAAGAAAGCTATCAAAACACTGCCAATTCGGAGCAGGACTAGCAGATTATCTTCGAGACAAATTAGTCTGTGGTCTCTTAAGTGAAGTAACACAGAAAAGGCTGCTTTCTGAAAAAGATTTAACACTGGACAAGGCTTTCAGTATGGCTGTATCATACGAAGCAGCCACAAGAGGAGCTGCAGAGATACAACAAAAGACACAGGACTTCGGCACCCATGAAATGACACAGAGTTTCGAGAGATGTTATCGCTGCGGCAGATCCACCCATGACCAGAGGGACTGCTGGTTCAAGGACAAAGCATGCAGGCAATGCAGAAAGATTGGACACGTTGCACGGGTATGCCGATCTGGACAAAAATAATCCACAGACAGGAAAAAATTAATCAATAAAGAAAAGTGCAGAAAGGTACAAATGATGATGGACAGTAGCTCTGAAGACCAGAAGAGCGATAGCGACTCCGAAAACAAGAGACTAAGCTGTCTCAAATTACATAAAGTAATTGCAAAAGATGATTACCAGACCATTTGCGTTACCCTCACGATAGCAGGGTCCCCAGTTAAAATGGAGCTAGATACAGCATCAGCTCTGACCATCAAAAATCGACGGGATTACGAGTGGCTATTTCCGCATATACCTTTAAAAGACACATCCATTATCTTGAAAACATCTACGGGGCAGAAAGTATACCCCAAAGGATAAATAAGGGTGCCTGTTGTATACAACGGCAAGGAAATACAAAAGTTGTATTTATACATTCTACAAGATGGTGGTCCACCGCTGTTGGGACGTGAATGGATCAGGAAAATACGTTTAGACTGGCACTCCATTCAGGCACTGACGGTGACCAGTAAGAAAAAAAACGATGATGACGTCATACCTGAACGATAAAAAGACATCTTGGCCAAAGCCAAAGAAGTGTTTTAAAAGAAACTAGGAACCTTGAAAGGCATCACCACCTCAATAAAAGTGGAAGATGCAGCAATTCCCAAGTTTTTTAAGGCAAGGCCGCTGCCATACACAATTCGTCCAGCAGTCGAGGCAGAGCTGGAGAATTTGGAGGAGGCAGGCGTATTTTCCAAAATATATTGGAGCGAGTGGGTAACACCCATCGTTCCAGTCATGAAGAAAGCATTGAGTAATGATAAATCTGAAGAACAGAGAAAAATTCGCATCTGTGGAGACTTCAAGGTGACTGTAAACCTGATCCTTCACACGGTACAGTATCCTCTTCCGAGGATAGAAGATATCTTCGCCTCACTATCCGGAGGGAAACGTTTCCCCAAAATTGACTTGGTACAGGCATATCGACAGATGGAGGTTGAAGAGGCCTCTAAAAAATATCTCACGATAAATACACACAAAGGTCTGTACCAGTACAATCGACTGGTTTTCGGAGTAGCATCCGTTCCAGCTATCTGGCCAAGAGCTATGGAGGAAATCCTCCAAGGGATTCCGGGGACTCAATGCTACCTAGACGACATCCTTGTAACAGGAGAAAATGACAACGAGCACCTTGCCAATTTGGAGCAGGTGCTCACTAGGCTGAGAGAACGGGGCCTACGTGCAAATCGCCCCAAGTGCGAATTTTTCCAAAATCAAGTATCATATTGTGGCCACATAATTAATAAGGAAGGGTTGCATAAGTCACCTGAAAAAATTGAAGCGGTCATAAAAGCCCCAGCACCTGAAAATGTTTCACAATTAAGGTCGTTCCTGGGATTAATAAATTACGATCATAAATTTTTACCGAACTTATCAACTCTTCTACACCCTCTTAATGAACTGCTACAAACAGGAGTAATTTGGAAATGGAGCAAAGACTGTAAACGTGCCTTCCATAAATGCACAGACTTAATCACGTCCAAAGAAGTTTTGGCTCATTACAACCCATCACTGCCAATCAGACTGGCGTGCGATGCATCCCCTCACGCCATAGGAGCAGTATTATCGCATAAATTCTCTGATGGCTTGGAGCGGCTGATAGCTTTTGCGTCATGCTCATTGAACTCAGCTGAGCGTAACTATGCCCAAATCAACAGGGAAGCACTCAGCCTGGTATGGGGAGTGAAGAAATTCAACCATTACCTACACGGACAAAAATTTACCTTGTTGACTGATCATCAACCCCTCATCTCCATATTCAACCCTAAAAAGGGTGTTCCCATTATGACAGCGCAAAGGCTACAGAGGTGGTCCCTTTTTCTAGGGGCACACCAATACAACATAGATTACAAAGGATCAAAGCAGCATGGGAATGCTGACGGGTTATCGTGCCTACCGTTGCCAATGGTAGAAGAAGCACCTACCGTAGACCCAGTGGAGATTTTCCACTCTACCATAGTCGAATGTCTACCAGTAACAAATTCTGCCATTGAAAGGGAAACTAGAAATGACCCGACTCTCTCACGAGTCTACGATTTAACAGTGAAGGGATGGCCAGCACATGGTGAACCACTGTTGCCAGCATTCTCGCAAAGAAGAGAACAGCTGTCAGTGTGCCGAGGAATCTTGATGTGTGGATCCAGAGTGGTGATTCCACCCAAACTCTAGGATAAAGTTCTAAAGGAGCTTCATGAGGGGCATCTGGGTGGAGTGAAAATGAAGAACCTAGCCAGGGCGTTTGTATGGTGGCCAGGTATCGATGGAGACATCGGAGAAATGACCAAGAGCTGCCTAGGATGCCAGAAAGTCCAAAACGCTCCACCCCAAGCCCCTCTACATCCATGGGAGTGGACCTCATCTCCCTGGCAAAGAGTACACATCGACTTTGCTGGTCCATTTATGGACTCAATGTTCTTAATCGCGGTTGATGCACACTCCAAGTGGCTGGAGGTAATAAAGATGTCCTGCACCACCACGGAAAAAAACCATCACAGTATTAAGGACCATATTTGCCAGGAATGGGCTGCCGGAACAGATCTGTTCTGATAATGGACCGCAATTTGTGTCCGAAGAATTCAGGAAGTTCTTAAAAAACAATGGGGTTAAGCACTACACGTCCGCCCCATACCATCCCGCCACCAATGGATTGGCTGAAAGGTTTGTCCAGACCTTCAAGAAGGCCATAAAGGCCATGGGTAATGAAGACATAAAACTTCAGCACAAGGTGGATAACTTCTTGTTCGCATACAGGAATGCAACACAAAAGGTTACAAACCAAACACCCGCCATGATGTTCTTCAATAGAAGCCTAAGATGCCGGCTGGATTTGATCAAGCCCAACATCAGAAGGGACGTGGAGAACCGGCAATTTCAAGGCATGAATGAAAGGCCAACTAGAACCTTCCAGATAGGTCAACAAGTTTTGGCCCGGGACCACCGTACCGAGAAATGGCAACCTGGAACTTTCTGCACACGACTAGGACCGCTGATGTATACCGTGGACATCAGAGAAAGCATAATAAGGCGCCGTGCTGACCAAATCATAGAGTCATCCAAAAAGGGACAACCTACACCACAGCTCTATACGCCTAACGATGAAGTAGAGATACCCATATCTACCTCTGATCTGGTGATACTGGAACCCGATGAACCCGACACTGGCATTCAAGCCAAATCAGTCTTGCCAAAAGAACCTACTACACCACCAGAAACTACTACACCACCGAGGCGTTATCCGGACCGAGTCAGGAAGCCTGACTTATAATTAATTAACTGCAGCAATGTGTAGATTATTTTTCTTGTAACATGTAATTAATAATTAATTAAAATATTATGTACTGGTTGGCTAAAAGGGGAGGAATTGTAGTGTATGTGCCTTTAAGAGCCCCATATGTACTGTAATGCCGGTAATGGCCACTTGGGCTATATAAGCCTGTATATTGTGTTGTATCAGTTAGTTCCCCTCCAGACTTTGTTTATTAAACACCTATGAAACCAACTCCTGTCTTCAGTGTCTCTTTCAACACACAGACAGAACAGATAACACAACGGAGGGTGAAAGGTTGCTGCTTTGATCAGTGATCGGTGAGGACAGCTACTTTCACATGGCTGATCGCGGCCACGAGATGCCCGTTGGACCCGTCCTCGACGTTTGCAGCATCAGTAGATGTTTGCGTTTGTTAAGGAGAAAACTGGAGAAAGGGCGGCAGCTACCGGGTTGTTGTGAATTTCGGTAGGGGTAAACTCTGCCTGGAGGGCGGTAACACTTGTAGTTGTTCTTGCTTTAGGAGAAAACAGCCAGGAGGGCGGCATGCTTCTTGTCTCGCCGAAAAGTGTGGTAGGTAACACAGCCAGCAGGCTGACGGGCTGGTGCGTCGTCGGCGGGGCATGAGTCTTCGTGTTTCATGAGGGATGGGTCCTCGTGGTTTGCGAATGATGGTCATCGTGGGTCGTGAGGAGTGTGTCCTCGTGGTTCGTGAGGAGCGAGTCCTTGTGGGTCGCGGGGGTGAGTCCTCATGGTATCCCCGTAGGGTGCGCTCCGATCTTGTGGGCCCGAACATGCTGTACCCCGTGCTTGGAGAGATTTATACTTGTTGTTGCGTTGGACGTAGAGGCGGACAACCCGCGTGGTGGTAGAAAAGACGAATACGGAGACCGTAAGCAAGTGCGTGGTCTGCGATGCATCGATGTTTTCAGCGAACAGGGCTTCTACCTTTACAAAGCACGAGGGCGGTTGTTTCTCCCTGAATTGCGGTAGCGATGCGGAACGGCTGTTGCTTCCATGGCGAGCTTCTTTTGTGAAAATTGTTCTCAAAAATCGGGGTCCGGCTGCGTTTTGTCCGTGAAAAACGGGATCACCTCCAGGCTGCGCTTCCTTTGCGAATACGTTCACAAAGGCAGGGTCGCCAATCTAGGAATTGGTGTTCGCCAGCTGTTCGTCAGTCATCTTCTGTGAAGACGAGGTTCAGGCTGCGCGTTGCTTCCGTGAAAATCGTTCACGGATAAGGGGTCACCAATTGTAGTGTAGGAATTGATGAGCTCCTGTACTCATGTCGTTGGGTCACCAATTGTAGGAATTTGGGTTGAACTCAGCAGGTATTGAACGAATGCCTACTAAATAATCGAATTCAACTTCAGGAGAACAATCTAGAAGTTGTTTATTTACAAGAACAGACGAAATACAGCAGGTAAGGCGGCTGGATGCAGGAGCACTGTGAAGTAGGTCTTTCCCCAGCGGGGATGCCACGAGGACTGAGTCCGCAGTCCTGTGGAGAGCATGATGACATCATCACGCTTGGCCGCATTTTCCCGCGCTTGTTTGGTCACGTGATTGCGTCGTGACATTAGCGCATTTGCCCGCGCTTGGGCGGTCACGTGACCTGCGCCATTGCATCAGCGCATTGCTGTGGCTGGCCGTTGCGGCCGAAGTCGTGAGAGAGGGAGGCACCCGGCACTGCGGCTGGCCGATGCGGCCGAAGTAGCGGGCGCGGTAGGCCTAGCTGTGCCGGCGGCTGTTACGGGATGCCGAGCCAGGCCGGCGGCCGGCCCGCGTATGTCACGTGATGCATGACGTGACGTCAGTGCATTAGGATGCGTCTTAAAGGGGCAATGGCCCAAACAGGTAAGTTAAAGGGGCTACGGCCCAAACAGGTAAGTAATATACATACAGTTAGGTTAAAGTGAATTATGTACATCTATATATATAAACGGATACTTCTGTCTATCTGTCTGTCTGCCGAACTGTCTGTCCTTCTGCCTGTCCTTCTGTTTGTCCTTCTGTCTGTCTCGGGTGTGCGTCTCTCCGGCTATGTGCTCGTAAGTTACAGAGCGTACCTACGCGTGCGTTACGTTGGAAGAAAGCTCACCATTCCAAAACGATGGTAAGCGTATTTACGTTTCGGCCGGACAAAAATTGCGCCCGCGGTATCCGAAAAACCTTCAAAATTCCGCTCATTAGCATCTCATTATCCACTCATTAGCGACAGAGTGACCTCGAGGTCGACCGATCGTATGCCAGGTTCCTGGCGCATGCAGCCGGGCCCTCCTACGGTCGAGTGATGGGACGATTGGCCAATCCTACGCTTTGGTGACCTGACGGTCGACCAATCGGTGGGTGTGTGGGCGGGCCTTATCGTTCTGAACCGAGGTGAGTAGCCGCCATCTTGCTTCCATTCCTTTTCCTGCTTTCTGCGTCTTTCTTTTCAAATATACATTTCCAGCAAAATAAAATTGCTTTTATTAAATTGTTTAAAAAAAAACTTCATTCATTTGTAAATATTTTCTCTAATCTGAAGATTCTTTTTCCTACCTGTCCCCGTTTTTGTTAGGCCTCAAAGCCTGGGCCTTTCTTGCCCAGCCAGGCCAAAGCTAGTTAATTGTCCCATGGCTTCTGCAAAGCTCGTCACCCCCACCACCACCCCGGTGTCACGTTACCCGAGGCAACGGCGTCAGTCACGAGGGTCAGGGTGCGCACGCAGCAGGAGCAGCTGAGACGCAGCGTCTTTCTCTGTTCCCCGCCCATCTGGGGTGCCCCCCCCCCGGTGTCACGTTACCCGGTGCAACGGCATCAGCCACGAGGGCCACGAGGGTCAGGGTGCGCGCGCAGCAGGAGCAGCTGAGATGCGGCGTCTCTCTCTGTTTCCCGCTCGGCTCGGGCGGGGGGGCGGGGCTCTCGGGAGTGCAGATCTCGGGCGGGGCTTGGAGAGCGGGAAGGGTTACCCCGGCAACTGGGCCCACCGGCCGTCTCTCACAGCCGCAATCGGCGGACTTGAAGCCAGCTCAGGAGGGCGGGAGGCCGGTGCTCAGGAGATCAGGCCTCCGGAGTTCGGTGCTTGGTTGGGGGGGGGGCGTGGGAGATCGGGGGGGGCGAGCCTCGGGGGGGGGGGGCGAGCCCCGGGAGATCGGTGGGGGCGGGGCTCTGGAGATCCGGGGGGGCGGGACTCAGGAGATTGGGGGTGCGGGGCTCGGGAGATCGGGGGAGTGGGGCTCGGGAGATTGGGGGGGCGGGGCTCGGGTGATGGGGGGCGGAGATCAGGGGGCTCAGGGATTCTCCCCCATCCCCCCTCCCCTAACCCCCTCCCCTTTCCCCCCTCCCCTCCCCTCCCCACTTCCCCCTCCCCCTTCCCTCCCCATCCTCCCCTTCCCCCCCTCCCCTTCCCCCCACTCCCCTCCCCCCTCCCCCTCCCCCCTCCCCTCCACTGCCCCTTCCCCCCTTCCCCCCTCCCCTCCCCTTCCCCCCTCCCCACCCTTCCGACCCCTTCCCCCCCTTTCCCCCTCCCATTCCCCCCCTTCCCCCCTCCCCTGCCCCCTCCTCCCCTCTCCCTCCTCCCCTCCCCCTCCCCTTCCCTCCTCTTCCCCCTCCTCCCCCCTCCTCTTCCCCCCCTCCACTTCCCCCCTCCCCTTCCCCCCTCCCCTTCCTCCCCTTCCCCCCTCTTCCCCCCTCCCCTTCCCCCCTCTTCCCCCCTCCCCTTACCCCCCCTTCCCCCCTCCCCTTCCCCCTTCCCTTCCCCCTCCTCTTCCCCCCCTCTTCCCCCCAGTCGCTCTCTCTCTTCCCCCCAGTCGCTCTCTCTCTTCCCCCCAGTCGCTCTCTCTCTCTCTTCAAACAACAACATGCCCTCGAAAAAGCCTCGGCACCGCCGGGCACTTCAGCTAGTTATATATGTAAGGGACACCCAGTGGAACCGCCACACTTCAATGTTTGCATTATTGAGGGATATTATTCATTAAAGATTTATAATAGATCTTTAAAATTTGCATTATTGATTGATATTATTTATTAAGGATTTGTAATAACTCTTTAATATTTTTATTACTGATTGATGTTTATTGGTTGATGTTATTCATTAAGGATTTGAAATAGATCGTTAATATTTGTATTATTGATTGATATTATTTGTTAAGGATTTGTGATAGAAATTTAATGCTTGAGTTATTGATTGTATTATTTATTTAGGATTTGCAATATAAATTTAATATTTGCATTATTCATTGATGTCATTTATTATGCATTTGCAATAGATCTTTAATATTTCCATTATTGTTTGAGGAAAGTTATTAAGGGCTTTTAATAGATCTTCAATATTTACGTTAATGATCCATGTTACATAATATGGATTTGTAGTAGATCGTTAAAATTTGCATTAATGATCCAACTTATATATCAACGATTTGTAATAGATCTTATTAATATTTGCATTATTGAGTGATGTTATTTATTAAGCAATTGTAATGGATCTTTGATATTTGCATTATTTGTTGACATTATTTATTAAGGATTTGAAATAGATCTTTAACATTTGTATTATTGATCGATATTATTTTTTAAGGATTTATAATAGCTCTTTGATATTTGCATTATTCATTGTTATTATGTATTTAGGATTAGTAATAAATCTTTAAAATTTCCATTATGGATAGATTTTATTTATTATTAATTGGTAATAGATTTTTAATACTTACATTATTGATCAATTTTATTTATTAAGGATTTGTAATAGATAATTGATTTCTGCATTATTTATTAATATTATTTATTATGGATTTGCAGTAGATCTTTAAGAATTGCATTATTGGTAGATATTATTTATTAAGGATTTGTAAAAGGTCTTTAATATTTGCAATATTGATTGATGTGAATTATATAAGGATTTATAATAAATCTTTAATTATTGCGTTATTGATTGATATTACTTATTAAGGATTTGTAATAGCTATTTAATATTTACACGGTGGCTCGATATTATTTATTAAGGATTTGCAATAAATCTTTAATATTTGTGTAATTGATCGATATTATTTATTAAGGACTTGTCATAGATCTTTACTATTTGCATTATTGATCAATGTTATTTATTAAGGATTTCTAAAAGATCTTTAATATTTGCAATTTTGATCAATGTTAATTATACAAGAATTTGTAATAGGTCTTTAATATTTGCATTATTGATTAATGTTATTTATTAAAGATTTGTTATAGTTCTTTGATGTTTACATTATTGATTGATATCATTTATTAAGGATTAGCAATAAATCTTTAATATTTTTATTATTGATCGATATTATTTATTAAGGCTCTGTAAATGATCTTTAATGTTTGCATTATTGATCGATGTAAATCATATAATGATTTGCAACATATCTTTAATATTTGCAATATTGATGCATTTTATTTATTAAGGATTTGTAAAAGATCTTTAATATTTGCATTACGATTGATGTTATTTATTAAGGATTTGTAAATGATCTTTAATATTTACATTATTTATCGATGTTATTTTGGATGTGTAATAGATCTTTAATACTTTAATTATAGATTGATATTATTTATTAGCGATTCTTAATAGATCGTTAGTGCTTGTATTTTTGATTGATATTATTTATTCAGGATTTCCCAACTCTCTTACAACTGCACTTATGGAATTCCGTATGTCCACCCTCTGGCCCTACATTCAGCACGACATGTATACAGCTTTCGAACTGCTCAACTGCACCCTCACCACCACCTTTGATGCCCAGGAGCCTCAATCTAATTAAAGGAAACTCTGAAGGTATGAGGAGTGAGTTGGCCATGACAGATTGGGGAGCTTCATTAAATGGCATGACGGTGGATAGGCAAGGGCTAACATTTAAGGAATGAATGTATGAAATTCAACAGTTATACATTCCTTTCTGGTGCAAAAAACACAAAAGTAAATACAGCCCAACCATGGCTAACAAAGAAATTTAAGGATAGTATCTGTATTCATGGAGGAGGTCACAAATATCTACCCAGAAATGTTAGGGAGACAAGGGTCCACTGAGAAGGAGGACTTAAAGGAAATCGTATTGGTAAAAAAATAGTGCTTGAGAAATGAATGGGACAGAAACATAGAAACATAGAAGATAGGAGCAGGAGTAGACCATTCGGCCCCTCGAGCCTGCTCTACCATTCAATGCGATCATGGCTGGTCATCCAAATTCAGTACCCTGTCCCTGCTTTCTCCCCATATCCTTTGATCCCTTTAGCCTTAAGAAATATATCCAACTCCTTCTTGAATATATTTAATGTATTGGCCTCTACTTCCTTCTGTGGTAGAGAATTCCACAGGTTCACTACTCTCTGGGTGAAGAAATTACTCCTCATTTCTTTCCTAAATGGCCTTCCCCTTATCCTTAGACTGTGACCCCTGGTTCTGGACTCCCCGACCATCGGGAACATCCTTCCTGCATCTAGTCTTTCCAGTCCTATCAGAATTTTATGAGTTTCAAAGAGATCCCCTCTCATTCTTCTAAACTCCAGCGAGTACAAGCACAATCGACCCAATCTCTCCTCATACATCATTCCTGCCATGCCAGGTATCAGCCTGGTGAACCATCACTGCACTCCCTCTGTTGCAAGAATATCCTTCCTCAGATAAGGCGACCAAAACTGCACACAATACGCAAAGTGTGTTCTCAACAATGCCCTGTACAAATGCAGCAATACGTTCTTGCTACTGTACTCGAATCCTCTCGCTATGAAGGCAAACACACCATTTGCCTTCTTAACCACCTGCTGCACCTGCATGCTTACCTTCAGCGACTGGTGCACAAGGACACCCAGGTCACGTTGCACATCCCCTTTTCTCAATCTATTGCCGTTCAGATAATAATCTGTCTGCCTGTTTTTGACACCAAATTGGATGACTTCGCATTTATCCACATTTTTCTGCATCTGCCACGCATCTGCCCAAACACCCAACCAGTCCAAATCATACTGGAGCTTCTCTGCATCCTCCTCACAGCACACACGCCCACTCAGCTTTGTGTCATCTGCAAACTTGTAGATATTACATCTAGTTCCCTCGTCTAGATCATTAATATATTTTGCGAATAGCTGGGGTCCTAGCAGCGATCCCTGCGGTACCCCACTCGTCACTGCCTGCCACTTGGAAAAACATCCTTTACTCCAACTCTTCGCTTGCTGTCTGCCAACCAGTTCTCTATCCAAGTCAGTACCTTTCCCCCAATCCCATGTGCTTTAACTTAGCACGCTAATCCTATATGCGAGACCTTATTGAAAGCCTTCTGAAAGTCCAAATACACCACACCCACTGGTTCTGCCTTATCTACCCTACCAGTTACATCCTCAAAAAATTCCAGTAGATTAGTCAAGCATGATTTACCTTTTGTAAATCCATGTTGACTTTGTCCAATCCTGTCACTGTTTTCCAAGTGCTCTGCTATTACATCTTTTATAATGGACTCTAGCATTTTCCCCACGACCGATGCCAGGCTTACCAGTCTATAATTCCCCATTTTCTCTCTACCACCTTTTTTAAATAGTCGGATTACATTAGCTAACCTCCAATCCATGGGAGCTGTTCCAGATTCTTTAGAATTTTAGAAGATGACAAGCAATGCATCTATTATTTCTAGGGCCACTTCCTTAGGTACCCTAGGATTTGGATTATAAGGCCCTGGGGATTTATCAGCCTTCAATCCCATCAACTTTCCTAACACCATTTCCCTACAAATACTGATCTCAATCAATTCCTCCCTCTCATTAGACCCTATATTCCCCAACATCTCTGATAGGTTATTTGTGTCTTCCTTTGTGAAGGCAGAAGCAAAGTCTGTATTTAATTGGTCTGCCATTTCTTTGTTCCCCATTGTAAATTCCCCTGATTCTGACTTCAAACGACCTACGCTTGACTTCAACAATCTTTCTCTCTTCACATATCTATAGGAGCTTTACAGACAGTTTTTATGTTCCCTGAAAGCTTACTCTCATATTCTATTTTCCCCTCTTAATTAATCCCTTTGTCCTCCTTTGCTGAATGCTAAACTGCTCCCAATCCTCACGTTTGCTGCTTTTTCTGGACAATGTATATGTCCTCTCCTTGGATATTATTCTGTCCCTAATTTCACTTGTTAGCCACGGTTGAGTCACCTTCATTGTTTTATTTTTATGCCAAAGAGGGATGAACAAATGCTATAGTTCATCCATGCGATTTTTAAATGTTTGCCATTGCCTATCCACCGTCAACCCTTTAAGTAACGCCCCCAATCCATCCTAGCCAACTCGAGCCTCATACCATCATAGTTTCCTTTATTTAAATTCAGGACCCTAGTCTCCGTGTCAACTACTTCAGTCTCCATCTTAAAGAACAATTCTACATATTATGATCACTCGTCCCCAAGGGGCCTCGCACATCAAGATTGATAATTAACCCTTTCTCCTTACATAATGCCGTCTAAGATGGCCTGATCTCTAGTTCGTTCATCGACATATTGGTCCAGGAGACCATCCCGTATACACTCTAGGAATTCCTCCTCCAAAGTATTTTTACTAATTTGATTTGCCCAGCCTATATGCAGATTAAAGTTACCCAGGATAACTGGTGTGCCCTTATTGCACCCATCTCTAATTTTCCATTTAATGCCACCCCCAAATTCAGCATTACAGTTTGAGGGTCTGTATACAACTCCCACTAACGTTTTCTGCCCCCTGGTATTTCTCAACTCTACCTGTACAGATTCCACATCATGAGAGCTTATATCCCTCCTTACTGTTGTGTTAATCTCCTCTTTAACTAGCAATGCAACCCCACCTCCATTTCATTTTTGCCTGCCCTTCCAGAATATTCAGGGGGGCACGGTGGCATAGTGGTTTGCACTGTTGCCTCACAGCGCCAGGGACCCGGGTTCAAATCTGGCCTCGGGCGACTGTCTGTGTGGAGTTTGCACATTCTCCCTGTGTCTGCGTGGGTTTCCTCCGGGTGCTCCGGTTTCCTCCCACAGTCCAAAGATGTGCAGGTTAGGTTGATTTGGCTATGTTAAATTGACCCTTAATGTTAGGGGATTAAATACGTGGGGTTACAGGGATAGGGTGGGATATGTGTCGGTGCAGGCTCGATGGGCCGAAATGGCCTCTATCTGCACTGTGGGGATACTGTGTATACTGTGTAATATTGAATACCTGAATGCAGAATTCCTAGTCTTGGTCACGCTGGAGCCATGTCTCCATAATCCCAATTATATCATATCCGTTTACACCTATTTGCGCAGCTAATTCATCCAACTTATTACAAATGCTCTTCGCATTAGGACACAAAGTGTTCAGGCTTGTTTTTTAACACGTTTAGTCCTTTTAGAATTACTAATAACTGTAGCCCTGTGTAATTTACACCCTTGATTTCTCTGCCTTCCAGTTTTGCTTTTCTCCTTCCTGTGTTTTGTTTCTATCCTTGTTTCCCTTTCCTCTGTCTCCCTGCACAGGTTAGCAACACCCTGCCATTTTAGTTTAAATGCTCCCCAACAGCACGAGCAAACACTCCCCCTAGGACATCGGTCCTGGTCCCGCCCAGGTGCAAACTGTCCAGGCTGCACTGGTCGCACCTCCCCCAGAACCTGTTCCAATGTCCCAGTAATTTGAATCCCTCCCCCTTGCATCACTCCTCTAGCCATGTATTCATCTGAAATATCCTTCTGTTTCTACTCTGACAAGCACGTGGCACTGGAAGCAATCCTGAAATTACTACCTTTGAGGTCCTATTTTTTAATTTACCTCCTAACTGCCTATATTCAGCTTTTAGGATTTCATCCCGTTTTTCATCTATATCTTTGGCATCTATATGCACCACGATAACTGTCTGTTCACCCTCCCCATCCTGAATGCTCTTGAGCTGCCCCGAGACATCCTTGACCCTTGCACTAGGGAGGCAACATACCATTCTGGAGTCTCGTTTCCGAACGCAGAAATCCTTATCTATTCCCCTTACAATGGAATCCCATATCACTATAGGTCTCCCGCTCTTTTTCCTCTTGTTTTGTGCAGCAGAACCACCCATATGCCAGGAAGTTGGCTGCTGCTACCTTCCCACGATAAGCCATCTCCCTCAACAATATTCAAAGTGTTATATCTATTTGAGAGGGGGTAGCCACAGGGACACCTGCACTACCTGCCTGCGCTGACTTATCTGCCTGGAGGTCAACCATTTTTTTCCTGCATGTGCAGCCTTTACCTGCGGTGTGACCAACTCTTTAACCATGCTATCCACGATGTCCTCAGCATCATGCATGCTCCAGTATGTATCCCTTCGCAGCTCCAGTGCTGCAATGCGGCAAAACATTAGCTGCAGCTTGATACACTTCCCACACACATGGTCGTCAGGGACATAGAAAGTGTCCCTGATATCCCATAGTGCATGAGGAGCATGCCACGGGGCCGAGCTGTGCTGTCATGAATTATCATTTAATTAAGTTAAATTAAATTAAATCGAATCAATACCACTAATTACACTACAATAAATGATATACTCAAGGGCCCTTGCTTACTAGCACTCCCCGCTACACAACAGATAATTTGAAACTATAACCACAAAAATAAAGATGTTCTAAACTTTTAAAACTATTAACCTTAACTGTCAAACTATAGAGAAGTATAAATACTCACTTGGCCGTACTCACCCAATCAGCTGCTTCCTCTTGACCGCGTCACTTTTTGAATCGTGACATGGCTCTGGAATGCCACTGCCGGTCTGCGAGTTTGGTAAGCCTCTGAGAAAAAGCCAGCAAAAGTCAGTTTAAATAATCACTGTTCTCTCCTGTTGCTCCCGACACCGGCCTCTGAAAAAAAGCCCGCGAAAGTGAGTTTAAATACTCACCGTTCCATGTTGTATATGGATTTTCAGATGGCCTTGGATAATGTCCCACATAAAAGGTTAGTGTGCAAACTTAAAGCACATGGGATTAGGAGTAATATACTAGCATGGATTGAAAATTGATTAGCAGACAGGAATTGAGAGCAGGAATAAATTGATCTTTTTTGGGCTGGCAGGCGGTGACTAGTGTGGTAATGCAGGGATCAGTGAATGGGCCCCAGCTATTCACAATGTATATCAATGATTTGGATGAGGGAACCTAGTGTAATATTTCCAAGTTAACTGACGATGACATGAAATTTTGTGGGAGTGTGATTTGTGAGGAAGGCAGAGTGGCTTCAGGGCGGTTTAGACAATTTGAGTGAGTGGGCAAGTAAGTGGCAGGTGCAGTATAATGTGCATAAATGTGAAGTTATCTACTTCAGTAGGAAAAACAGAAAGGCAGAGTATTATTTAAATTATAATAGATTGAGAAATGTTGAGGTACAGAGGGACCTGGGTGTCCTTGTACACCAATCACTGAAAGCAAACATGCAGGTGCAGCAAGCAGTTAGGAAGGCAAGTGGTGTGCTGTACTTTATTGCAAGAGGATTTGAGTACAGGAGCAAGGATGTCTTACTAGTTATTCAGGGCCTTGGTGAGACCACACCTGGAGTACTGTTTGCAGTTTTGGTCTCCTTACCTAAGAAAGGATGTACTTGCCATAGAGGGAGTTCAACAAAGGTTCACCAGACTGAATCCTGGGATGGCAGGTGCGGCTTACGATGAGAGATTGGGTCGACTAGGCATGTTTCACCAGGGTTTAGAAGAATGAGAGGGGATCTCATTGTAAAATATGCAATTCTGACAGGGCTAGACAGACTGGATGCAGGGAGAATGTTTACCTGGCTGGGGGGGAGGGGGTGAGTCTAGAATGAGGGATCACAGTCTCAGGATATGGCGTAGGACATTTATGACTGAGATGAGGAGAGTTTTTTTTACTCAGAGGGTGGTGAACCTGTGGAATTCTCTACCACAGAATGCTGTGGAGGCCAAGTCACTAAATATATTTAAGAAGTAGATAGATAGATTTCTAGACACAAAAGTCATCAAAAGTTATGGGGAGAGAGAGGTAATATGTTATTGAGATCGAGGATCAGCCATGATTATATTGAATGGCAGAGCAGGCTCGAAGGGCCGAATGGATTACTCCTGCTCCTATTTTTCTATTTTTCTATGTTTCTAAACTATCCCTACTCATCCTTCTTGACTTGTCTGCAGCCTTTGGCAAGGTTGACCACTCCATCCTTCTCCAAGAGCTCTCCACCGTCATAGAGCTGTGTGGGACTGCACTCTCCTGGTTCCGTTCTTGTCTGTCTAATATTAGCCAGAGAATCACCTGTAACGGCTTCTCTTCCTGCTCCCGCATAGTTACCTCTGGTGCACCCGCAAAGATCTATACTTGACCCCTCCTATTTCTCATCTACATGTTGCCCCTGAACGACATCATCCAAAAACACAGTGTCAGTTTCCACGTGTACACTGACGACACCCAGCTCTACCTCACTACTTCTTCTCTTGACCCCCCCACGGTCTCCAAATTGTCAGACATTTTGTCCGACACACAATACTGGATGATCCAAAATGTTCTCCAATTTAATATTGGGAAGACCAAAGCCATTGCTTTCGGGCCCCGGTACACACTCTATTCCCTAGCCACTGACTCCATCCCTCTCTCCAACATCTGTCTGAGGCTGAACCACACTCTTCGCAACCTTGGTGACATATTGACCATGAAGTCAGCTTCCTACCACATATCAGTAGAATAACAAAGACCGCCAACATCCACCTCCATAACATCGCCCATCCCTGCACTTGCCTCAGCTCATCCGCTGCTGAAACGCTCATCCATGCCTTTGTTACCTCTACACTTGACTATTCCAATGCACTCCTGGCTGGCCTCCCACATTCCATCCTACATAAACTTGAGGTCATCCAAAACTCTGCTGCCCGTGTCCTAATTTGCACCAAGTCCCGTTTGCCTATCTCCCATGTGCTCGCTGAACTACACTGGCTCCTGGTTAAGCAGCACTTTGATTTCAAAATTTTCATGCTTGTTTTCAAATCCCTCCATGGCCTCGCCACTTCCTATTCCTGTAATCTCCTTCAGCTCCACAACCCCCGAGATATCTGCGCTCCTCGAAGTTTGGGCTCTTGAGCATCCCTGATTATAGTCACTCAACCTTTGTTGGCCGTGCCTTCTGTTGTCTAGGCCCTAAATTCTGGAATTACAGGCTTAAACCTCTCCGCCCCACTACCTATCTTTTGTCTTCTAAGACGCTCCTCTAAACCTACCTCTTTGACCCAGCCCTTGGTCACCTGCACTAATTTATGCTTATGTAGCTCGGTGTCAATTTTTTTGTCTTAAAATACTCCTGTGCAGCGCCTTGGAACATTTTACTACATTAAATGCGCTATATAAACACAAGTTGTTGTTGATATTAATGATTTGTTACAGATCTTTAATATTTGCATTATTGATTGTTATTATTTATTATGCATTTGTAATAGATCCTTAATATTTGCATTATTGATTGTTTTTATTTATTATGCATTTGTAATAGATCTTTAATATTTGCATTATTGAATGATATTATTTATTAAGGATTTGAAATAGGTCTTTAAAATTTGCATTATTGATTGATTTTATTTATTATGGATTTGTAATAGATCTATAATATTTTCGTTATTGATTGATATTATTTATTAAGGATTTGAAATAGATCTTTGTTATTTGCATTACTGATTGCTATTATTTGTTATGGATTTGTAATAGATCTTTAATATTTGCATTATTGTTCGATATTATTTATTAAGTATTTGTAATAGCTTTTTAATATTTACATTATTGATTGATATTATCTATTAAGGATTTGCAATAGATCTTTAATATTTGCATTATTGATCGATATTATTTATTAAGGATTTGCAATGACGTTTAATATTTGCATTATTGGTCGATATTATTTATTAAGGATTTGCAATGATGTTTAATATTTGCATTATTGATCGATATTATTTATTAAGGATTTGCAAAGATGTTTAATATTTGCTTTATTGGTCGATATTATTTATTAAGGATTTGCAATGATGTTTAATATTTGCATTATTGATCGATATTATTTATTAAGGATTTGCAATGATGTTTAATATTTGCATTATTGGTCGATATTATTTATTAAGGATTTGCAATGATGTTTAATATTTGCATTATTGATCGATATTATTTATTAAGGATTTGCAATGATGTTTAATATTTGCTTTATTGGTCGATATTATTTATTAAGGATTTGCAATGATGTTTAATATTTGCATTATTGTTCGATATTATTTATTCTTCTCCTTCCTTCGCTCTGTTTTCACCGCAAGAGAATTGAGATTTTTTTAATATATTAAGATGCCCTGAAATCATTGCTCTTGATTTGCATAAATATTGTAAATATTAGTTATATTTACACATGTTTTCTAATATTTTGCGAGCTTTATTTGTATTTTTTTAACGTATTGCTGATATTTGTGTATTTGTATATTTAAATTTTAATTTACATTTGTATATTGTTTATATTTCCCACTGTCACTTATTTTTAATCTTTATATTCCATTCATTTATTTAACGTAATATTTATATTTCATATTCACGTGTTCGGTCCCAGTTGGAGAATTGTATCCAATTTTGGGCAAAACATTTTAGGAATGATGTGAATGCTTTGGAGAGGGTACAGAGGAGATTTCCTAGAATGGTTCCAGGGGTGAGGGATTAATGTTATGTAGAGAGACTGGAGGGACTGGGGCTGTTCTCCTTAGAGCAGAGAAGGCTAAGTGGAAATGGATAGAGGTGTTCAAAACCATGATGGATTTAAAGAAAATAAAGAGAAACTGTTTCCACTGGCTGAAGGGTCGATAACAAGAGGGCACAGGTTTAAGGTGATTGGGAAAATAACCAGAGGCGACACAAGATAAAGCTTTTTTACACAATGAGTTGGTAGGTTTTGGAAAGCACTGCCTGATAGGGTGGTGGAAACAGATTCAGTAGTAGACTTCAAAAGGGAGTTGGATAAATAATGGAAGGAGAAATATTGCTGGGATTTGGGGAAGAGCGGGGGAGTGAGACTAACTGGGCTGATCTTCGAAAGAGCCAACGCAGAATCGATGGGCCGAATGGCCTCCTTCAGTGCTCTGCTATTCCATCTTGCTATAATATTCATATGCTCAGTATTTCTATCAGAATGTTTATCATACAATTTGTATAATGTTTTTAAAATACCTTTGATATTCAGCTTCCAAATTATTATCTATTCAGTATTAATATATTCATTATTCTCTCTCTGTTTCTCTCTCCTTCCCTCTCTCTCTCTCTTTCTCTCTCCACTTCCCTCTCTCTCTCTCTCCTTCCCTCTCTGTCTCTGTCTCTCCTTCACTCTCTCTCTCTCGCCTTCCCTCTCCTTCCCTCTCTCTCTCTCCTTCCCTCTCTCTCGCTCCTTCCCTCTCTCTCTCTCTCTCCTTCCCTCTCTCTCTCTCTCATTCACTCTCTCTCTCTGTCTCTCTCTCCTTCCCGCTTCAAATGGGGCGAGACCGAATTTCTAGCCCTCTCCCTCTCTCTCCCCCCAATCTCTCTCTCACTCCCCGTCTCTTTATCTCTCTCTCTGTCTCCCAGTCTCTCTCTCTGTCTCCTAGTCTCTCTATCTCTTCCCCCAGTCTCTCTCTCTCTCTCTCCCTCTCCCCCAGTTTCTCTCTCTCACCCCGTCTCTCTCTCTCGCCCCCCTCAGTCGCTCTCTCTCTCTCTCTCTCTCTCTATCTCCCAGTCTCTCTCTCTCTCCGTCTCTCTCTCTCCTCCAGACTCTCCCTCCTCCAATCTCTCTCTCTCCACCCATCTCTCTCTCGCTCCCAGTCTCTCTATCTCTCTCTCTCCCCAGTCTCACTCTCCCTTCCCCCGTTTCTCTCTCTATCTCTCTCTCCCCGTCTCTCTCTCTCTCCCCGTCTCTCTCCCCCAGTTTCTCTCTCTCTCTCCCCATCTCTCTCTCTCCCCAGTCTCTCTCCTCTCTCTCCCCCAGCCTCTCTCTCTCTCTCCCCAGTCTCTCTCCTCTCTCTCCCCCCAGTCTCTCTACTCTCTCTCTCTACTCTCTCTCTCTCCCCCCTCAGTCTCAATTCAATTCAATTCAATTCAAATCGCTTTATTGGCATGATAAGGTACATCTTATGTTGCCAAAGCATCAAAATACATTTATGGTTGAACACATAAACGCAGATCTATTCATACAGTGTATAAACAGATATATCCCTGCGTGTATAAATATACATTCGCATAATTTATATATCCTCTTTTCTTAGGTTTACTGGTTGTCCCTCTGTTTATGGCAAGCTGTAACATAGTGTGCCGCTAGTGTTACACAGTTTCTCTCTTCCCCTAGTAGGTATGGGAGTTTTTGGTCGTCATTCAAATTTCTGAATTCAGGGCATATTTGTGAGAATTTTTGGTAGAAATTCTCCCTGATGCCCTGATATTTTCCACAGGCTCTCTACTCTCTCTCTCTATTCTCTCTCTCTCTTCCCTCTCAGTCTCAGACTCTCTCTCTCTCGCTCTATCTATCTCCCAGTCTCTCTCTCTGCCCCAGTCTCCCAGTCTCTCTCTCTCCTCCAGACTCTCCCTCCTCCAGTCTCTCTCTCCCAGTCTCTCTCTCTCTCCATCTCTCACTCTCCTCCAATCTCTCCCTCCTGCAGTCACTCTCTCTCTCTCCCCCATCTCTCTCTCGCTCCCTGTCTCTCTATCACTCTCTCTCTGTCTCCCAGTCTCTCTATCTCTCTCTCTCTCCCCAGTCTCTCTCTCCCTTCCCCCGTCTCTCTCTCTCTCTCTCTCCCCCAGTCTCTCTCTCTCTCTCCCCCAGTCTCTCTATCTCTCTCCCCCAGTCTCTCCCTCACCCAGTCTCTCCCTCTCCCTCCACTCTCTCCCTCTCCCCCTAAGTCTCTCTCTCTCTCTCAATTTTCAATTCAATTCAATTCAAATCGCTTTATTGGCATGATGAGGTACATTTTATGTTGCCAAAGCATCGAAAAACATTTATGGTTGAACACATAAACGCCGATCTATTCATACAGTGTATAAAGAAATATATCCCTGAGTGTATAAATATACATTCGTATAATTTGTATATGCTCTTTTCTTAGGTTTACTGGTTGTCCCTCTGTTTATGGCAAGCTGTAACATAGTGTGCCGCTAAGGTTACACAGTTTCTCTGTTCCCCTAGTAGGCATGGGAGATTTTGGTCGTCATTTAAATTTCTGAATTCAGGGCATATTTGTGAGAATTTTTGGTAGAAATTCTCCCTGATGCCCTGATATTTTCCACAAGCTGTGAGGAAGTGCATCTCTGTCTCCACCACTCCCTGACTGCAGTGAGAGCATATCCTGTCCTCTCTTGGCAGCCGGGTCTGTCTGTGTCTGCCTTTTTCGATCACCAGGCTATATTCACTAAGTCTGTACCTTGTCAAGGTTTTTCTCAGTTTGCTATCCTTTACCAACACCCCATCTCTCTCTCTCTCCCCTCAGTCTCTCTCTCTCACCCCCCGCAGCCCCCCAGTCTCTCTCTTTCCCCCCAGTCTCTCTCTCGCTCTCTCTCCCCCAGTCTCTCTCTCCCCCTCAGTCACTATCTCTCTCCCCCCTCAGTCTCTCTCTCTATATCTCCCCAGTCTCTCTCTCTCTCTATCTCCCCGTCTCTCTCTCTCTCCCTCTCTCCCCCCAGTCTCTCTACTCTTTCTCTCTCCCCGTCTCTCTCTCCCCCCAGTCTCTCTCTCCTTCCCTCTCTGTCTCTGTCTGTCTGTCTCTCCTTTCCTCTCTCTCTCTCTCTCCTTCACTCTCTCACTCTGTCTCTCTCTCCTTCCCTCTCTCTCTCTGTCTCTCTCTCTTTCCCTCTCTCTCTCCTTCCCGCTCCCTCCTCCCTCTCCCTCCCCTTTCTCCCCCCTCCCCCACTCCTCCCTCCCCCTCCCCCACCTTCTCACCCCCTCCCTTCCCTACCCCTCCTTCCCTCCCTCCCTCCCTCCCCTACCCCACCCTCCCTCCCCTACCCCCCATTCCCTCCCCCTCCCCCTCCCTCCCTCCCCGCTCCCCCCTCCTGCTCCCCCCTCACCCCTTCCCTCCCCCTCCCCCCTCCCCCTCCCCCTCCTCCACCCCTTCCTCCCCCTTCCCCTTCCTCCCCTTCCCCTTCCTCCCACTTCCCATTCCTCCCCTTCATCGCTCTCTCTCTTCCACCCATTCCACCCAGTCTCTCACTCTCTCTCTTCCCCCCAATCTCTCTCTCTCTCTCTTCCCCCAGTCTCTCGCTCTCTCTCTTCCCCCTAGTCTCTCGCTCTCTGTCTTCCCCCCAAGGCTCTCGCTCTCTCTCTTCCCCCCAGTCTCTCGCTCTCTCTTCCCCCCAGTCTCTCGCTCTCTCTCTTCCCCCCAGTCTCTCGCTCTCTCTCTTCCTGCCGAGTCTCTCGCTCTCTCTCTTCCCCCCAGTCTCTCGCTCTCTCTCTTCCCCCAGTCCCTTGCTCTCTCTCTTCCCCCCAAGTCTCTCGCTCTCTCTCTTCCCCCCAGTCGCTCTCTCTCTTCCCCCCAGTCGCTCTCTCTCTTCCGCCCAGTCGCTCTCTCTCTTCCCCCCAGTCGCTCTCTCTCTTCCCCCCAGTCGCTCTCTCTCTTCCCCCCAGTCGCTCTCTCTCTCTCTCTCTTCCAACAACAACATGCCCTCAAAAAAGCCTCGGCACCGCCGGTCACCCCCAGCTAGTATATCTATATCTATATATATATAATTGCTCTTCTGTCTGTCTGTCTGTCTGTCTTCTATACACTCAAAAGATATATAGCGTAACTACACGCGTGTTACATCAAAAGAAAGCTTACGATTCCGGAACGGTCATAAGCATATTTACTTTTCCGTCAAACAAAAATTGTGCCGACGGTATCCAAAAAACTTTCAAAAATCCGCTCATTAGCGGTTGACCAATCCTACGGGGGAATTAGCATTGAGTGACTATGATGTCGAAGAGCTGCTATGATGTCAGAGCAGTTTTTGTGCTGTCATAAGGAAATCAATGCTTTCACTGTGCTCTCCCCATCTCTTTATCCAATTCCAATTCCAATTAAAATGCTTTATTGGCATGAAAGTTTACAGAGAACCATATTGCCAAAGCTTACATAGCAAAAAGGTACAGTTTTCCAACATTCTGTAGGTGTCAATCGATTTGACATTTGTTGGGTACATACAATATTACTTTTAAACAATATTAATTTTAAACAGTCTTTGTACTTCATTTGGTACGTTCAGTATTAATTTTAAACAGTCTTAATTTTAAACAGTCCTCAGGTTGTGACATGTTGTTACATATTTGGCCCCAAGGTATGGTCTGTCTCCTTCTCCTAGGACTAATCTCAATTTTGACAGATCATCCAATTCCTTGAAATCTGGGGTTGTTTGGCTTAGCTTGTTGAATAATATGTTTCTTGATGTGTTGAATTTTTCGCATTTTAGGAGGAAATGCATTTCTGTTTCAACCTCGCCAGCCAGACATTGATCGCATATTCTATTCTCTCTAGGCTGCCAGGATTTCTTGTATCTGCCTTTTTCAATTTCCAGTTGGTGGTCGCTTAGTCTGTACCTGGTGAGGGTCTGTCTCTGTTTTGTGTCTCTGATGGTCGTGAGGTAGTCTGCCAGTTTATATTCTCTTTTTAGGGCCCGGTAACATTCTAATCTGCTTTGGCTTTCGGTTATTTTGTTCCAATGTTCCAGGTAGGTTTCTTTGCATTTTTTAATGATTTGGTTCACTCGGATTGGTGTTTGGGCGGCTGTGTTGGTCTGGGGCTGGTCAGGGTCCGGCTGAGTACTTAGTTTCCGTAGCAGCTGACTCAGGGGACTCTTTTCTGGGTTTAGCTCTTGGGTCTGAAAGGCTTTGAAATGAAGGGTGTCTGGGGAGCTAGATTTGAGGTGATTTAGGAAGTTTAGTGCTCGTTTTTGGATGTTTATTATCAGTGGGTATCTGCCTAGTTCGGCTCTGCATGCATTTGTTGGCGTTTTCCTTTGGGTGCGAAGGATGCTTCGGCAGAATTCTGCATGTAGGGCTTCTATTGTATGTTTTTCCCATTTAGTGTAGCTTTGGTGATTTAGCGGGCCCCATACTTCACTACCGTACAGTGCAATGGGCAGGATTATGCTGTCAAATATTTTGAGCCAGATTTTGATTGGGATTTGGATGTTGTAGAATTTTCTTTTTCTTGCATATAGGGCTCTTCGGGCTTTTTCTTTTAGTGCATTCACTGCTATGCTGAAGCTCCCTGATGCTGTAATAGTTAGACCAAGGTAGGTGTAGCTCATAGTGTGTCCTATAGTGGTATCACTGAGGGTAAACTGGTATTTGTTTTCCTGACATCTGGGCCTTTTTTGAAAAATCATGATGTTGGTTTTCTTTAGATTTACTGTTAGAGCCCAATTTTGGCAGTATTTGTCGAGTAGGTCTAGTTGTTGCTGTAATCCCTGTTCTGAGGGAGACAGCAGAACCAGGTCGTCCGCATAGAACAGGGATTTCACTTCTCCATCTAGGAGACGGAGACCTGGTGACTCGCTTTGCTCCAGCATGTCTGCTAATTCATTTATGTATATGTTGAACAGGGTCGGGCTCAAATTGCAGCCCTGCCGGACGCCTCTTCTCTGGGTGAAGAAATCGGTGCGTTTGTCTCCAATTTTGACCCCGCATTTGTTTTTCAGATACATTGATTTAATAAGGTCATAGACTTTGCCCCCTATTCCACATTGAAGAAGTTTATAATAGAGCCCTTCGTGCCATATAGAGTCAAAGGCTTTCTTGAAGTCGATGAAACAGGCGAATATTTTCCCATTTTTTGTTTGGTGTATATGTTTTTCAATGAGGGTGTGAAGGGTATAGATATGGTCGGCGGTGCGGTGTTTTGGAAGAAAGCCTATTTGGTTTTTTCTGAGGATATTATGTTTGTTAAGAAAATCAAGTAATCTACTATTTAGAATACTGCAGAATAACTTCCCTAGACAACTGTTGACACAGATGCCGCGGTAGTTATTTGGGTCTGATTTGTTTCCGCTTTTATATATGGGGGAGATTAGTCCTTGGCACCAGATATCGGGAAAACAGCCTGAACGTAATATGATGTTGAATAATTTGAGTACCGCACCCTGCATCTCCATATTGCTGAACTTGAGCATTTCATTTTTGATGTTGTCTGGGCCACAGGCTTTCTTTAGGTGGAGAGATTTTGTTTTTGTGGCCATTTCTTTCCATGTGATTGGGGAGTCTAGAGGGTTTTGGTTGTCTTTGATTGTTGCTTCTAATGTGTGGAGTTTTTCTGTGACCTGATGTTGACTTGGGTTTGTTTCGTTTATTGGGATGTCTTTGTAGAGGTTTTCAAAATGTGTTCTCCAGATGTCGCCATCTTGGATTGGTAATGCTTGCAATTGTGTTGTACTCAGGTTATTCCACATTTCCCAGAATTGTTTTGGGTTGGTGGAGTTTTCAATTTCTTCTAGTATTTTGTGGGTATAGTTTTGTGTTTTGTTCCTAATGGTGTGTTTATATCTTTTGAGGGTTTCATTGTATCTAGTACGTAGGTCCGGATTGTTTGGTTGGCGATGCTTTTGGTTTGATATTTTTCTCAGGTCTTTTCTGGCATTTTTGCATTCGTGGTCAAACCATTTCTTATTTTTATTTTGTCTTTTGTGACTCTTCCTCTTCTGTTTCACGAGGTCGGCTTTTACAGCTGCCTCATGAAAGATCATATTTATATCCTCTATGGCCATGTTTACCCCATCTCTGGTGATCTCATATAGATTTTCTTTAAATTTTGAAATTTTACTTGTGAGATCAGGTGAATTTAGTGCTGTGATGAATTTATCTCCACTGTCTGGGGCCCATCTGTATGTCTGGTTTATTTTATGTAGCTTACTGGGTTCCTTTTTTGTGTCTGTAGTTTGGGCAGAAAGTTTAAGGTACACATTTATTTGGTTATGGTCTGAGAGGGGGGATTGCTGCCTGACAGTGAATGCGTTGATATCGCAGGGGTCCAGGTCAGTGATTGTATAATCCACCACACTAGACCCAAGAGTTGAGGAATATGTGAGTCTCCCTAAGGAGTCCCCTCTGAACCTACCGTTAACTATGTACAGGCCTAAGGCTCGGCAGAGTTGCACTACCTCCCTACCGCTTTTATTTATTTCACAATCGAGGTTGTTTCGGTTTGCGATGGCTGGTGTGACATATAGAGGGGTCTGGCCAAACACATGGTTGTTGCCCTGTGGGTCTATGAAGTCAGGTTCACATCCTGTCCTTGCATTTAGGTCCCCACATAGTAGCACCTTTCCTTGGGCCTGGAAATGGCTGATTTCCATGTGGAGAGTGTCAAATATCTCCTCTTCAAAATATGGCGATTCTATTGGAGGTATGTAGATCGCACATAAGTAAACATCGTTTTTTTCTATTCCTATATTTTTATCTAATTTTAGCCATACGTGTGATTTTCCCTGTTTTATCGGTGAGATGTGTTTGTTCAGTTCTCCTTTATACCACACCAGGATTCCCCCGGAGGTTCTGCCCTTGCGTGTCTTAATGTTCTTTACTGAAGGCACAATAATTTCATGGTACATTGGGGGACAGTGGGTCGGCATGTCCTTTTGGCACCATGTTTCTGTTAACACAATTATATCAATGTCTTTTATAGCTTTTAGGAATTCAGGGTCTGTACTCTTCATCCCAAAAGTTGAGGAGCGGAGGCCCTGGATATTCCAGCAGCTTATGTGGAAAGAACGCATTTATATAGTTCAATAAAACGAAATAAAATGGACCTATTTTGTGGGATGAGTGTGGAAACACTATTTTCTATAATGCTAAATGATGATTTAGTATAAATTTCATGAGGCATGCACATATATCTATCTAATAGTAGTAATAATACTGATAAGATAACAATAATGATAATGATAAATAACAATATTAATAATTTCTCCGGCTTTCTATCAGGCTGTTCAGCATCGTCATGATCTTTCTCAGTTCTTGGTCTACAGTCTGTGGTCTAGAGGGGGGTCTTGGGTTCTGTTGTTGGTTTTGTAAAGGGGGGTGGGGGACATTGGTGGTCCTGTTTGGGTTACGGCTCCCAATGGTAGAGGGGGTGGGAGGGCTGCGTCTTTTGGCAGTGTTTATGAGGTTTTTTGCAAAGACCCACATCCGCTGTTTGAGTAGATGTATTTCGTCATAGAGGTCCCTTGTGTTGATGTTTGGATGATGGGCCAGGTAGACGTTGGGGAAGACAGAACATCTCGTGTCGATCTCCCTGTTGGTGTTGTGGATTATATAGGCTGGGGTGTCCTTTCTGGGCAGTAGTGTGGAGATCACGATCCGCGCCTCGGGGAATTCCTTGCTGGCCTTTTCCGCCATCCTGCTCACCGCCCTAGCAGTGCCTTCCCGTAGGGTGCGTAGGTCGTTTGTGCCTGTGTGGATCACAAGCCATTTGGGGCTTCCAAGGGATTCTTTGTTCAGGATCTTCATTGCATGTTCTGTGTTGCTGCACCATTTTTTCAGGACTTGATGACCTGGGAACAGCCTCTGGGGGTCCAGAAACTTTCCGTTGGAGTCGGTCAGCAGGACCGCCTGAGGGGCTGGTTTTTCAGACTGGGTAGCAGTAGTCTGGGCAGGACTCGACTGATGGCTGGTTGTTGGCTGGGTTTCTGGGATATGTTGTGTGGCAGGAGCGGGGTTTGAGGCTTTCGGTGTGTCCTCGTGTGGGGGGGCATCTGACGGGTTCTGCGTCCCTGTGTGTGAGGACTGGGTAGCGGTAGTCTGGGCAGGACTCGACTGAGGGCTGGTTGTTGGCTGGGTTTCTGTGGTGAGCTGTGTGGCAGGAGCGGGGTTTGTGGCTTTCGGTGTGTCCTCGTGTGGGGTGGCATCCGACGGGTTCTGTGTCCTTGTGTGTGTTGTTTTTTGGACCTTAAGAGGTTTGTGTTGCCTGCTGAGCCTTTCTACGGCCTCCGTCATTTTGTTTAGTTGGGTATGGAGTTCTTGGATCTTATTTATTTGTTCCTCTACGGTCTTTCTCAGATTGTGGATGGTGGACTCGTTTTCCATTTTCAGCTGTTTGAATTCCTCCGTCCAGTTCTTGGTCTGTGTTTCTCTGTATTCGTTGAATTCGAGTTCTAGTTTGGACAGACTCTCTTTCAGCAGTTTGTTTGCGTTGAGAGGTGTGGGGGGGGTGGAGATGGTCAGGGAGGTGTGTGTCTCTGCTGGACTCTCTTCTTCTTCCTCCGCTTGGCTCTCATCATCCTCTGTTCGATTCTCTTTTGCCTCCTGTCCATTGGTCCTATTTGTGTCTGCCTTAGTTTTCAGCTCTCTGTCTCTCAGTCTCTCTCTCTGTCTCCCAGTCTCTCTATCTTTTCCCCCAGTCTCTCTCTCTCTCCCTCTCTCCCCCAGTTTCTCCCTCTCTCCCCGTCTCCCTCTGTCTCCCCTCTCAGTCTCTCTCTCTCTCTCTCTCTGTCTCCCAGTCTCTCTCTCTCCCCAGTCTTTCTCTCTCCCCCAGTCTCTCTCTCTCCCCGTCTCTCTCTCTCCTCCAGAATCTCCCTCCTCCAGTCCCTCTCTCCCAGTCTCTCTCTCTCTCCGTCACTCTCTCTCCTCCAGTCTCTCCCTGCTCCAGTCTCTCTCTCTCTCCTCCAGTCTCTCTCTCTCTCCCATCTCTCTCCCCCAGTCTCTCTCTCTCTCCCCCAGTCTCTCTCTCTCTCTCCCCAGTCTCCCTCTCCCCCAGTCTCTCGCCTCTCCCTCCCCCAGTCTCTCTCTATCTCTCCCCAGTCTCTCTCCTCTCTCTCCCCCCAGTCTCTCTACTCTCTCTCACTCTCCCGTCTCTCTCGCTCTCCCCAAGTCTCTCTCTCTCCCCGAGTCGCTCTCTCGCCCCCCAATCTCTCTCTATCTCCTCATCTCTTTATCAAATTCAAATTCAAATTCAAATGCTTTATTGGCATGAAAGTTTACAGAGAACCATATTGCCAAAGCTTACATAGCAAAAAGGTACATTTTCAAACATTCTGTAGGTGTCAATCGATTTGACATTTGTTGGGTACATACAATATTACTTTTAAACAATATTAATTTTAAACAGTCTTTGTACTTCATTCTCTCTCTCTGTCTCCCAGTCTCTCTCTCTGTCTCCCAGTCTCTCTATCTCTTCCCCCAGTCTCTCTCTCTCTCTCTCTCTCTCTCCCAGTTTCTCTCTCCCCGTCTCTCTCTCTCCCCGTCTCAGTCTCTCTCTCTCTCTATCTCCCAATCTCTCTCTCTCTCCCAGTCTCTCTCTCTCCTCCAGACTCTCCCTCCTCCAGTCTCTCTCTCCCAGTCTCTCTCTCTCTCCGTCTCTCTCTCTCTCCCCATCTCTCTCTCACTCCCTGTCTCTCTCTCTCTCCCTCTGTCTCCCAGTCTCTCTATCTCTCTCTCCCCAGTCTCGCTCTCCCTTCCCCGTCTCTCTCTCTCTCTCCCCCAGTCTCTCTCTCTCTCTCCCCCAGTCTCTCTCTCTCTCTCTCTCCCCTGTCTCTCTCCCCAAGTCTCTCTCCCCGTCTCACTCCCCCATGCTCTCTCTCTCTCTGCCCAGTCTCTCTCCTCTCTCTCCCAGTTTCTCTACTCTCTCTCTCTCCCGTCTCTCTCTCTCTCCCCCAGTCTCTCTCTCTCCCCCCCAGTCTCTCTCTCTCCCCGAGTCGCTCTCTCTCTCCCCCCTCAGTCTCTCTCTCTCTATCTCCCCAGTCTCTCTCACTCTCTCCTCCAGTCTCTCTGCCCCAGTCTCTCTCTCTCTCTATCCCCCACTCTCTCCCTCTCCCCCCAGTCTCTCTCTCTCTCCCTCTACCCCACTCTCTCCCTCTCCCACCAAGTCTCTCTCTCTCTCTCTCTCCCCATCTCTCTCTCTCCCCTCAGTCTCTCTCTCTCTACACCCCCCCGGTCTCTCTCTCTCTCCCCCCCAGTCTCTCTCGCCCCCCAAGTCTCTCTCTCGCTCTCTCTCACTCTCTCTCTCTCCCCTGTCTCTCTCTCCCATCCCCTGTCTCTCTCTCTCTCTCCCCCAGTCTCTCTCTCTCTCTCCCCCAGTCTCTCTCCCCCAGTCTCTCTCTCTCCCCCATCTCGATCCCCATCTCTCTCCCCCAGTCTCTCTCTCTCTACCCCCTCAGTCTCTCTCTCTCTCTACCCCCTCAGTCTCTCTCTCTCTCTATCTCCCCATTCTCTCTCTCTCTCCCCAATCTCTCTCCTCTCTCTCCCCCAGTCTCTCTACTTTCTCTCTCTCTCCCCCATCTCTCTCTCTCCCCCGTCTCTCTCTCCCCCAGTCTCTCTCTCTCCCCCTCAGTCGCTCTCTCTCTCCCCTTCAGTCTCTCTCTCTCTATCCCCCCCGTCTCTCTCTATCCCTCAGTCTCTCCCTCTCTCTCTCTCCCCGTCTCTCTCTCTCTCTCTCCCCCTCAGTCGCTGTCTCTCTCCCCCTCAGTCTCTCTCTCTCTATCTCCCCATTCTCTAGCTCTCCCCCCAGTCTCTCTCCTCTCTCTCCCCCAGTCTCTCTACTCTCTCTCCCCGTCTCTCTCTCTCTCCCCAGCCTCTCTCTCTCTCTCCCTGTCTTTCTCTCTCCCTCCCCCCTCAGTCGCTCTGCCTCTCTCCCTCCCCCCTCAGTCGCTCTCTCTCTCCCCAGTCTCTCTCTCCCCAGTCTCTCTCTCTACAGCCTCTCTCTCCCCAGTCTCTCTCTTCTCTTTCCCCCAGTCTCTCTACTCTCTCTCTCTCCCCTGCCTCTCTCTCTACCCCAGTCTCTCTCTCTCCCCCTTCAGTCGCTCTCTCTCTCCCCCCTCAGTCGCTCTCTCTATCTCCCCAGTCTCTCTCTCTCTCTTTCTCTCTCCCTCTCTCCCCCAGTCTCTCTACTCTTTCTCTCTCCGTCTCTCTCTCTCTCCCCCCAGTCTCTCTCTCTCCTTCCCTCTCTCTCTCCTTCCCTCTCTCGCTCTCTCCTTCCCTCCCTCTCTCTGGCTCTCTCCTTCCCTCTCTCTGTCTCTCTCTCATTCCCTCTCTCTGTCTCTCTCTCTCCTTCCCTCTCTCTATCTCTCTCTCCTTCTCTCTCTCTCTCTCCTTCCCCTTCTCTCTCTCTCTCTTCTCCCCCCAGTCTCTCTCTCTCTCTTGCATCATGGGGGGCGTTTCATTCCATGTGTGGGCGGGCCTAATCCTGCAGCCTCCCGAAACGTCGCTGCCATTTTTTTAATAGCGACAGCGACAGCACCAGCACAACAAACCCCCACAGTGCGGCTCCGGCACAGTATCCCGCTCCCGGCCCGCCGGAGCGGGAGGTGAGTTGGGGTCACTCGGGCCGGGCCTCACAACCACTTGGCCCGAGACACAGTGCGGGGGAGCGGCAGCGGCCGGCCGTAAACCGCGCGGCCCTGTAAACTGCCATTTTACAAAAAAATCCTTGGCAACGCCGGGCACTCCAGCTAGTATATATATATAATGGCTCTTCTGTCTCCCTGTCTGTCTGTCTGTCTGTCCATCCTCTATACACTCAAACGTTATAGAGCGTACCTACACACGTGTTACATCAAAAGAAACATTACGATTCCAGAAAGGTCATAAGTGTATTTACTTTTCGGTGAGACAAAAATTGTGCCAACGGTATCCAAAAAATGTTCAAAATTCCGCTCATTATCTGCTCATTGCATTGAGTGAATATGATGTCGAAGAGCTGCTATGATGTCAGAGCAGTTTTTGTTCTGTCATAAAGAAATCAATGCTTTCACTCTGCCCAGCCTACTCAGCTGGGGTGACTCGGGCCGGGCCTCTTCCTCTCTTCTCTATCTCATTCCCTCACTCTCTCCTTCTCTCTCTCTCTCTCTCCTTCCCCTTCTCTCTCTCTCTTCTCCCCCCAGTCTCTCTCTCTCTCTTGCATCATGGGGGGCGTTTCATTCCATGTGTGGGCGGGCCTAATCCTGCAGCCTCCCGAAACGTCGCTGCCATTTTTTTAATAGCGACAGCGACAGCACCAGCACAACAAACCCCCACAGTGCGGCTCCGGCACAGTATCCCGCTCCCGGCCCGCCGGAGCGGGAGGTGAGTTGGGGTCACTCGGGCCGGGCCTCACAACCACTTGGCCCGAGACACAGAGCGGGGGAGCGGCAGTGGCCGGCCGTAAACCGCGCGGCCCTGTAAACTGCCATTTTACAAAAAAATCCTTGGCAACGCCGGGCACTCCAGCTAGTATATATATATAATGGCTCTTCTGTCTGCCTGTCTGTCTGTCTGTCTGTCCGTCCTCTATACACTCAAAAGTTATAGAGCGTACCTACACACGTGTTACATCAAAAGAAAGCTTACGATTCCAGAAAGGTCATAAGTGTATTTACTTTTCGGTGAGACAAAAATTGAGCCAACGGTATCCAAAAAATGTTCAAAATTCCGCTCATTATCTGCTCATTGCATTGAGTGAATATGATGTCGAAGAGCTGCTATGATGTCAGAGCAGTTTTTGTTCTGTCATAAAGAAATCAATGCTTTCACTCTGCCCAGCCTACTCAGCTGGGGTGACTCGGGCCGGGCCTCTTCCTCTCTTCTCTATCTCATTCCCTCACTCTCTCCTTCTCTCTCTCTCTCCTTCCCTCTCTCTCTCTCCCCTTCCCTCTCTCTCTCTCTCTCTCCTTCCCTCTCTGTCTCTCTCTCCGTCCCTCTCTTTCTCTCTCTCTCTCCTTCCCTCTCTCTCTGTCTCTCCTTCCCTCTCTCTCTCTGTCTCTCCTTCCCTCTCTCTCTCTCCTTCCCTCTCTCTCTCTCTCTCTCCTTCCCTCTCTGTCTCTCTTCTCCTTCCCTCTCTCACTCTGTCTCTCTCTCCTTCCCTCTCTTTCTCTCTCTCCTTCCCTCTCTGTCTCTCTATCTCCTTCCCTCTCTGTCTCTATCTCCTTCCCTCTCTCTCTCTCTCTCTCCTTCCCTCTCTCTCTCTCTCTGTTTCTCTCTCCTTCCCCCTCTCTCTGTTTCTCTCTCCTTCCCTCTCTCTCTCTCTCTCTCTCCTTCCCTCTCTCTCTCACTCTCCTTCCCTCTCTCTCTCTCTCCTTCCCTCTCGCTCTGTCTCTCTCTCCTTCCCTCACCAAATGGGGTGATACCGAATTTCTAGCCCTCTCCCTCTCTCCCCCCAATCTCTCTCTCTCTCCCCGTCTCTTTATCCCTCTCTCTGTCTCCCAGTCTCTCTCTCTCTGTCTCCCAGTCTCTCTATCTCTTCCCCAGTCTCTCTCTCTCCCCCAGTTTCTCTCTCTCCGTGTCTCACTCTCTCTCCCCCCCTCAGTCTCTCTCTCTCTCTATCTCCCAATCTCTCTCTCCCCCAGTCTCCCAGTCTTTCTCCCTCCTCCAGACTCTCCCTCCTCCAGTCTCTCTCTCCCAGTCTCTCTCTCTCTCCGTCTCTCTCTCTCTCTCCCCATCTCTCTCTCACTCCCTGTCTCTCTCTCTCTCCCTCTGTCTCCCAGTCTCTCTATCTCTCTCTCCCCAGTCTCGCTCTCCCTTCCCCCGTCTCTCTCTCTCTCTCCCCCAGTCTCTCTCTCTCTCTCCCCCAGTCTCTCTCTCTCTCTCTCTCCCCTGTCTCTCTCCCCAAGTCTCTCTCCCCGTCTCACTCCCCCATGCTCTCTCTCTCTCTGCCCAGTCTCTCTCCTCTCTCTCCCAGTTTCTCTACTCTCTCTCTCTCCCGTCTCTCTCTCTCTCCCCCAGTCTCTCTCTCTCCCCCCCAGTCTCTCTCTCTCCCCGAGTCGCTCTATCTCTCCCCCCTCAGTCTCTCTCTCTCTATCTCCCCAGTCTCTCTCACTCTCTCGTCCAGTCTCTCTGCCCCAGTCTCTCTCTCTCTCTCCCCCCAGTCTCTCTCTCTCTCCCTCTACCCCACTCTCTCCCTCTCCCACCAAGTCTCTCTCTCTCTCTCTCTCCCCATCTCTCTCTCTCCCCTCAGTCTCTCTCTCTCTACACCCCCCCGGTCTCTCTCTCTCTCCCCCCAGTCTCTCTCGCCCCCCAAGTCTCTCTCTCGCTCTCTCTCACTCTCTCTCTCTCCCCTGTCTCTCTCTCCCATCCCCTGTCTCTCTCTCTCTCTCCCCCAGTCGCTCTCTCTCTCTCCCCCAGTCTCTCTCCCCCAGTCTCTCTCTCCCCCATCTCGATCCCCATCTCTCTCCCCCAGTCTCTCTCTCTCTCCCCCCTCAGTCTCTCTCTCTCTCTACCCCCTCAGTCTCTCTCTCTCTCTATCTCCCCATTCTCTCTCTCTCTCCCCAATCTCTCTCCTCTCTCCCCCAGTCTCTCTACTCTCTCTCTCTCTCCCCCATCTCTCTCTCTCCCCCGTCTCTCTCTCCCCCAGTCTCTCTCTCTCCCCCTCAGTCGCTCTCTCTCTTCCCCTCAGTCTCTCTCTCTCTATCCCCCCCGTCTCTCTCTATCCCTCAGTCTCTCCCTCTCTCTCTCTCCCCGTCTCTCTCTCTCTCTCCCCCTTAGTCGCTGTCTCTCTCCCCCTCAGTCTCTCTCTCTCTATCTCCCCATTCTCTAGCTCTCCCCCCAGTCTCTCTCCTCTCTCTCCCCCAGTCTCTCTACTCTCTCTCCCCCGTCTCTCTCTCTCTCCCCAGTCTCTCGCTCTCTCTCCCTGTCTTTCTCTCTCCCTCCCCCCTCAGTCGCTCTGACTCTCTCCCTCCCCCCTCAGTCGCTCTCTCTCTCCCCAGTCTCTCTCTCCCCAGTCTCTCTCTCTCCAGCCTCTCTCTCCCCAGTCTCTCTCTTCTCTTTCCCCCCAGTCTCTCTACTCTCACTCTCTCCCCTGCCTCTCTCTCTACCCCAGTCTCTCTCTCTCCCCCTTCAGTCGCTCTCTCTCTCCCCCTCAGTCGCTCTCTCTATCTCCCCAGTCTCTCTCTCTCTCTTTCTCTCTCCCTCTCTCCCCCAGTCTCTCTACTCTTTCTCTCTCCGTCTCTCTCTCTCTCCCCCCAGTCTCTCTCTCTCCTTCCATCTCTGTCTCTGTCTGTTTCTCTCTCCTTCCCTCTCTCTCTCCTTCCCTCTCTCGCTCTCTCCTTCCCTCCCTCTCTCTGGCTCTCTCCTTCCCTCTCTCTGTCTCTCTCTCATTCCCTCTCTCTGTCTCTCTCTCTCCTTCCCTCTCTCTATCTCTCTCTCCTTCTCTCTCTCTCTCTCCTTCCCCTTCTCTCTCTCTCTCTTCTCCCCCCAGTCTCTCTCTCTCTCTTGCATCATGGGGGGCGTTTCATTCCATGTGTGGGCGGGCCTAATCCTGCAGCCTCCCGAAACGTCGCTGCCATTTTTTTAATAGCGACAGCGACAGCACCAGCACAACAAACCCCCACAGTGCGGCTCCGGCACAGTATCCCGCTCCCGGCCCGCCGGAGCGGGAGGTGAGTTGGGGTCACTCGGGCCGGGCCTCACAACCACTTCGCCCGAGACACAGAGCGGGGGAGCGGCAGCGGCCGGCCGTAAACCGCGCGGCCCTGTAAACTGCCATTTTACAAAAAAATCCTTGGCAACGCCGGGCACTCCAGCTAGTATATATATATAATGGCTCTTCTGTCTGCCTGTCTGTCTGTCTGTCTGTCCGTCCTCTATACACTCAAAAGTTATAGAGCGTACCTACACACGTGTTACATCAAAAGAAAGCTTACGATTCCAGAAAGGTCATAAGTGTATTTACTTTTCGGTGAGACAAAAATTGAGCCAACGGTATCCAAAAAATGTTCAAAATTCCACTCATTATCTGCTCATTGCATTGAGTGAATATGATGTCGAAGAGCTGCTATGATGTCAGAGCAGTTTTTGTTCTGTCATAAAGAAATCAATGCTTTCACTCTGCCCAGCCTACTCAGCTGGGGTGACTCGGGCCGGGCCTCTTCCTCTCTTCTCTATCTCATTCCCTCACTCTCTCCTTCTCTCTCTCTCTCCTTCCCTCTCTCTCTCTCCCCTTCCCTCTCTCTCTCTCTCTCTCCTTCCCTCTCTGTCTCTCTCTCCATCCCTCTCTTTCTCTCTCTCTCTCCTTCCCTCTCTCTCTGTCTCTCCTTCCCTCTCTCTCTCTCTCTCTCCTTCCCTCTCTCTCTCTCCTTCCCTCTCTCTCTCTCTCTCTCCTTCCCTCTCTGTCTCCCTTCTCCTTCCCTCTCTCACTCTGTCTCTCTCTCCTTCCCTCTCTTTCTCTCTCTCCTTCCCTCTCTGTCTCTCTCTCTCCTTCCCTCTCTGTCTCTATCTCCTTCCCTCTCTCTCTCTCTCCTTCCCTCTCTCCAATTCCAATTCCAATTCCAATTAAAATGCTTTATTGGCATGAAAGTTTACAGAGAACCATATTGCCAAAGCTTACATAGCAAAAAGGTACAGTTTTCCAACATTCTGTAGGTGTCAATCGATTTGACATTTGTTGGGTACATACAATATTACTTTTAAACAATATTAATTTTAAACAGTCTTTGTACTTCATTTGGTACGTTCAATATTAATTTTAAACAGTCTTAATTTTAAACAGTCCTCAGGTTGTGACATGTTGTTACATATTTGGCCCCAAGGTATGGTCTGTCTCCTTCTCCTAGGACTAATCTCAATTTTGACAGATCATCCAATTCCTTGAAATCTGGGGTTGTTTGGCTTAGCTTGTTGAATAATATGTTTCTTGATGTGTTGAATTTTTCGCATTTTAGGAGGAAATGCATTTCTGTTTCAACCTCGCCAGCCAGACATTGATCGCATATTCTATTCTCTCTAGGCTGCCAGGATTTCTTGTATCTGCCTTTTTCAATTTCCAGTTGGTGGTCGCTTAGTCTGTACCTGGTGAGGGTCTGTCTCTGTTTTGTGTCTCTGATGGTCGTGAGGTAGTCTGCCAGTTTATATTCTCTTTTTAGGGCCCGGTAACATTCTAATCTGCTTTGGCTTTCGGTTATTTTGTTCCAATGTTCCAGGTAGGTTTCTTTGCATTTTTTAATGATTTGGTTCACTCGGATTGGTGTTTGGACGGCTGTGTTGGTCTGGGGCTGGTCAGGGTCCGGCTGAGTACTTAGTTTCCGTAGCAGCTGACTCAGGGGACTCTTTTCTGGGTTTAGCTCTTGGGTCTGAAAGGCTTTGAAATGAAGGGTGTCTGGGGAGCTAGATTTGAGGTGATTTAGGAAGTTTAGTGCTCGTTTTTGGATGTTTATTATCAGTGGGTATCTGCCTAGTTCGGCTCTGCATGCATTTGTTGGCGTTTTTCTTTGGGTGCGAAGGATGCTTCGGCAGAATTCTGCATGTAGGGCTTCTATTGTATGTTTTTCCCATTTAGTGTAGCTTTGGTGATTTAGCGGGCCCCATACTTCACTACCGTACAGTGCAATGGGCAGGATTATGCTGTCAAATATTTTGAGCCAGATTTTGATTGGGATTTGGATGTTGTAGAATTTTCTTTTTATTGCATATAGGGCTCTTCGGGCTTTTTCTTTTAGTGCATTCACTGCTATGCTGAAGCTCCCTGATGCTGTAATAGTTAGACCAAGGTAGGTGTAGCTCATAGTGTGTCCTATAGTGATATCACTGAGGGTAAACTGGTATTTGTTTTCCTGACATCTGGGCCTTTTTTGAAAAATCATGATGTTGGTTTTCTTTAGATTTACTGTTAGAGCCCAATTTTGGCAGTATTTGTCGAGTAGGTCTAGTTGTTGCTGTAATCCCTGTTCTGTGGGAGACAGCAGAACCAGGTCGTCCGCATAGAACAGGGATTTCACTTCTCCATCCAGGAGACGGAGACCTGGTGACTCGCTTTGCTCCAGCATGTCTGCTAATTCATTTATGTATATGTTGAACAGGGTCGGGCTCAAATTGCAGCCCTGCCGGACGCCTCTTCTCTGGGTGAAGAAATCGGTGCGTTTGTCTCCAATTTTGACCCCGCATTTGTTTTTCAGATACATTGATTTAATAAGGTCATAGACTTTGCCCCCTATTCCACATTGAAGAAGTTTATAATAGAGCCCTTCGTGCCATATAGAGTCAAAGGCTTTCTTGAAGTCGATGAAACAGGCGAATATTTTCCCATTTTTTGTTTGGTGTATATGTTTTTCAATGAGGGTGTGAAGGGTATCGATATGGTCGGCGGTGCGGTGTTTTGGAAGAAAGCCTATTTGTTTTTTTCTGAGGATATTATGTTTGTTAAGAAAATCAAGTAATCTACTATTTAGAATACTGCAGAATAACTTCCCTAGACAACTGTTGACACAGATGCCGCGGTAGTTATTTGGGTCTGATTTGTTTCCGCTTTTATATATGGGGGAGATTAGTCCTTGGCACCAGATATCGGGAAAACAGCCTGAACGTAATATGATGTTGAATAATTTGAGTACCGCACCCTGCATCTCCATATTGCTGAACTTGAGCATTTCATTTTTGATGTTGTCTGGGCCACAGGCTTTCTTTAGGTGGAGAGATTTTGTTTTTGTGGCCATTTCTTTCCATGTGATTGGGGAGTCTAAAGGGTTTTGGTTGTCTTTGGTTGTTGCTTCTAATGTGTGGAGTTTTTCTGTGACCTGATGTTGACTTGGGTTTGTTTCGTTTATTGGGATGTCTTTGTAGAGGTTTTCAAAATGTGTTCTCCAGATGTCGCCATCTTGGATTGGTAATGCTTGCAATTGTGTTGTACTCAGGTTATTCCACATTTCCCAGAATTGTTTTGGGTTGGTGGAGTTTTCAATTTCTTCTAGTATTTTGTGGGTATAGTTTTGTGTTTTGTTCCTAATGGTGTGTTTATATCTTTTGAGGGTTTCATTGTATCTAGTACGTAGGTCCGGATTGTTTGGTTGGCGATGCTTTTGGTTTGATATTTTTCTCAGGTCTTTTCTGGCATTTTTGCATTCGTGGTCAAACCATTTCTTATTTTTATTTTGTCTTTTGTGACTCTTCCTCTTCTGTTTCACGAGGTCGGCTTTTACAGCTGCCTCATGAAAGATCATATTTATATCCTCTATGGCCATGTTTACCCCATCTCTGGTGATCTCATATAGATTTTCTTTAAATTTTGAAATTTTACTTGTGAGATCAGGTGAATTTAGTGCTGTGATGAATTTATCTCCACTGTCTGGGGCCCATCTGTATGTCTGGTTTATTTTATGTAGCTTACTGGGTTCCTTTTTTGTGTCTGTAGTTTGGGCAGAAAGTTTAAGGTACACATTTATTTGGTTATGGTCTGAGAGGGGGGATTGCTGCCTGACAGTGAATGCATTGATATCGCAGGGGTCCAGGTCAGTGATTGTATAATCCACCACACTAGACCCAAGAGTTGAGGAATATGTGAGTCTCCCTAAGGAGTCCCCTCTGAACCTACCGTTAACTATGTACAGGCCTAAGGCTCGGCAGAGTTGCACTACCTCCCTACCGCTTTTATTTATTTCACAATCGAGGTTGTTTCGGTTTGCGATGGCTGGTGTGACATATAGAGGGGTCTGGCCAAACACATGGTTGTTGCCCTGTGGGTCTATGAAGTCAGGTTCACATCCTGTCCTTGCATTTAGGTCCCCACATAGTAGCACCTTTCCTTGGGCCTGGAAATGGCTGATTTCCATGTGGAGAGTGTCAAATATCTCCTCTTCAAAATATGGCGATTCTATTGGAGGTATGTAGATCGCACATAAGTAAACATCGTTTTTTGCTATTCCTATATTTTTATCTAATTTTAGCCATACGTGTGATTTTCCCTGTTTTATCGGTGAGATGTGTTTGTTCAGTTCTCCTTTATACCACACCAGGATTCCCCCGGAGGTTCTGCCCTTGCGTGTCTTAATGTTCTTTACTGAAGGCACAATAATTTCATGGTACATTGGGGGACAGTGGGTCGGCATGTCCTTTTGGCACCATGTTTCTGTTAACACAATTATATCAATGTCTTTTATAGCTTTTAGGAATTCAGGGTCTGTACTCTTCATCCCAAAAGTTGAGGAGCGGAGGCCCTGGATATTCCAGCAGCTTATGTGGAAAGAACGCATTTATATAGTTCAATAAAACGAAATAAAATGGACCTATTTTGTGGGATGAGTGTGGAAACACTATTTTCTATAATGCTAAATGATGATTTAGTATAAATTTCTCTGTTTCTCTCTCCTTCCCCCTCTCTCTGTTTCTCTCTCCTTCCCTCTCTCTCTCTCTCTCCTTCCCTCTCTCTCTCTCTCCTTCCCTCTCTCTCTCACTCTCCTTCCCTCTCTCTCTCACTCTCCTTCCCTCTCTCTCTCTCTCCTTCCCTCTCGCTCTGTCTCTCTCTCCTTCCCTCACCAAATGGGGTGATACCGAATTTCTAGCCCTCTCCCTCTCTCCCCCCAATCTCTCTCTCTCTCCCCGTCTCTTTATCCCTCTCTCTGTCTCCCAGTCTCTCTCTCTCTGTCTCCCAGTCTCTCTATCTCTTCCCCAGTCTCTCTCTCTCCCCCAGTTTCTCTCTCTCCGTGTCTCACTCTCTCTCCCCCCTCAGTCTCTCTCTCTCTCTATCTCCCAATCTCTCTCTCCCCCAGTCTCCCAGTCTTTCTCTCTCCTCCAGACTCTCCCTCCTCCAGTCTCTCTCTCCCAGTCTCTCTCTCTCTCTCCTCCAGTCTCTCCCTCCTCCAGTCTCTCTCTCTCTCCCCCCAATCTCTCTCTTGCTCCCCATCTATCTATCTCTCTCTCTCCCCAGTCTCTCTCTCCCTTCCCCCATCTCTCTCTCACTCTCCCCCAGTCTCTCTCTCTCTCTCTCCCCCCGTCTCTCTCCCCCAGTCTCTCTCTCTCCCCAGTCTCTCTCTCCCCCTCAGTCTCTCTCTCGCTCTATCACCCCATTCTCTCTCTCTCTCCCCAGTCTCTCTCCCCCAGTCTCGCTACTCTCTCTCTCTCTCCCCGTCTCTCTCTCCCCCTCAGTCACTCTCTCTATCTCACCATTCTCTCTCCTCTCTCTCCCCGTCTCTCTCCCCCAGTCTCTCTCTCTCTCCCCCAGTCTCTCTACTCTTTCTCTCTCCCCGTCTCTCTCTCACCCCCCAGTCTCTCTTTTTCCTTCACTCTCTGTCTCTCTCTCCTTCCCTCTCTCTCTCTCTCTCCTTCCCTCTATCTCTGTCTCTCTCTCCTTCGCTCTCTCTCTCTCGGTCTCTCTCTCCTTCCCTCTCTCTGTCTCTCTCTCCTTCCCTCTCTCTCTCTCTCTCCTTCTCTCTCTCTCTCTCTCTCTCTGTCTCTCTCTCCTTCCCTCTCCAAATGTGGCGATACCGAATTTCTAGCCCTCTCCCTCTCTCTCTCCCCCCAATCTCTCTCTCTCTCCCCGTCTCCTTATCTCTCTCTCTGTATCCCAGTCTCTCTCTCAATTCAATTCAATTCAATTCAAATCGCTTTATTGGCATGATAAGGTACATCTTATGTTGCCAAAGCATCGAAAAACATTGATGGTTGAACACATAAATGCAGATCTATCCATACAATGTATAAACAGACATATCCCTGAGTGTATAAATATACACTCGTATAATTTGCATATACTCTTTTCTTAGGTTTAATGGTTGTCCCTCTGTTTATGGCAAGCTGTAACATAGTGTGCCGCTAAGATTAAACAATTTCTCTGTTCCCCTAGTAGGTGTGGGAGTTTTTGGTCGTCATTCAAATTTCTGAATTCAGGGCATATTTTTGTGAATTTTTGGGATAAATTCTCTCTGATGCCCTGATATTTTCCACAAGCTGTGAGGAAGTGCCTCTCTGTCTCCACCACTCGCTGACTGCAGTGAGAGCATATCCTGTCCTCTCTTGGCAGCCGGGTCTGCCTGTGTCTGCCTTTTTCGATGGCCAGGCTATGTTCACTAAGTCTGTACCTTGTCAAGGTTTTTCTCAGTTTGCTATCCTTTACCATGGTCAGGTATTCAGCCATGTTGTATTGTCTGTTTATGGCCAAGTAGCAATTGAGTTTGTTTTGGGTTTTTGTTGTTTCTGCCCAATATGACAGGTATTTTTCCTTTTGCTTAGTGACAATTGTGTTGGGTCGAATTCTCTGTGCTACGATGTCACTGTCCTGGGGCTGGTTATTGTTAGTAGTGTTAGTAGTTACTTCACTGAGTCCCAGGACTAGTTGACTGAGGGTATTCTTCTTTATGGTCCTCTCTTGGCATTTCAGGGCTTCGTAATGATAGCAGTGGGGGTTGCTCATTTTTAGGTGTTTACAAAATTTGGTGGCTCTTTTTTGGATAGTAATTATTAATGGATATTGGCCTAGTTCAGCCCTGCATGCATTATTTACGGTCTTCCTTTGAGACCGGAGATTACTTTTACAGAATTCTGCATGTAGGATCTCAATTGGGTGTATGTCCCATTTTGCAAATTCTTGTTGTGTTAGTGGTCCCCACACCTCACTGCCATAGAGTGCAATTGGTTCAATTACTGATTTAAAAAATTTGAGCCCAATGCTAATTGGGATTTCTATTTGGATTGATTGTTTAATGGCATAGAAAGCCCTTCTAGCTTTCTCTTTCAGTTCATTCACAGCCGGATGAAAATTTCCCGTAGAGCTGATTTTTATGCCCAAGTATGTGTAGTTAGTGGTTTGTTCAATTTTAGTTGTTCCTAGTGTGAAATTTATTCTGGGTCCCTCATGTCTGGATCTTTGCTGGAATACAAGGACTTTGGTTTTTTGGGGGTTTATTGTCAGGGCCCAGGTCTGACAGAATGACTCTAGCAGGTCCAGGTTCTGCTGTAGACCCTCCTTAGTTGGTGACAGCAGAACCAGGTCATCTGCATAGAGGAGGAATTTAACCTTCGATTCATATAGGGTGAGGCTGGGTGCTGTAGATTGTTCAAGTAGTTTTGCCAATTCATTTATGTAAATATTAAAGAGTGTCAGTGAGATGGGCGAGCCCTGCGTCACACCACGCCCCTGTGGGAAGTATTTTGTTTGTTTGTCTCCAATTTTAACTGCACATGCATTGTTTGTATACATTGATTTAATTACATCATATGTTTTTCCCCCTACACCACTTTCAATAAGTTTCAAGAATAGACCGTCGTGCCAGATGGAATCGAAAGCCTTCTAGAAATCTATAAAGCAGGCAAAAATTTTGCTTTTGTTTTGATGAACATGTTTGTCAATTAGGGTCTGTAGGGTGAAGATATGATCTGATGTTCTATAGTTTGGTAGGAATCCAATTTGGCTTTTACTCAAGACATTGTGCTCCTCAAGGAAGTTTATAAGTCTTTTGTTTATGATACTACAGAAAACCTTCCCCAGGTTACTGTTTACACAGATGCCTCGATAGTTATTTGGGTCAACTTTGTCTCCACTTTTGTATATGGGCGTTATGAGTCCTTTGTTCCAGATATCAGGGAAGTAACCGACACTCAGAACCAAGTTGAAGAGTTTCCGTATAGCCAATTTCATTTTATCATCCGTGTGTTTAATCATCTCGCTTAGGATGCCGTCTCTCTCTCTGTCTCCCAGTCTCTCTATCTCTTCCCCCAGTCTCTCTCTCTCTCTCTCTCTCCGAGTTTCTCTCTCTCCCCGTCTCTCTCTCTCTCCCCCCTCAGTGTCTCTCTCTCTCTCTCTCTCCCCCAGTTTCTCTCTCTCCCCCAGTTTCTCTCTCTCCCCCAGTCTCCCAGTCTCTCTCTCTCCTCCAGACTCTCCCTCCTCCAGTCTCTCTCTCCCAGTCTCTCTCTCTCTCCGTCTCTCTCTCTCCTCCAGTCTCTCCCTCCTCCAGTCTCTCTCTCTCGCCCCCCAATCTCTCTCTCGCTCCCCGTCTCTCTATCTCTCTCTCTCTGTCTCCGTCTCTCTATCTCTCTCTCCCCAGTCTCTCTCTCTCACTTCCCCATCTCTCTCTCTCTTTCTCTCTCTCTCCCCCGGTCTCTCTCTCCCCAGTCTCTCTCTCTCTCCCCAGTCTCTCTACTCTCTCTCCCCCCAGTCTCTCTACTCTCTCTCTCCCTCTCCCGTATCTCACTCTCTCCCCGTCTCTCTCTCTCCCCCTGAGTCTCTCTCTCTCTCCCCCAGTCTCTCTCTCTCTCTCTCTCCCAGTCTCTCTCTCTCCCCCCCAGTCTCTCTCTCACCCCCAGTCTCTCTCTCTCTCCCCTCCAGTCTCTCTCTCCCCCAGTCCCTCTCTCCCCCCATTCTCTCTCTCTCTCCCCCAATCTCTCCCTCACCCCCCAGTCTCTCTCTCTCTCTCCCCCACTCTCTCCCTCCACTCTCTCCCTCTCCCCCCAAGTCTCTCTCTCTCTCTCTATCCCCATCTCTCTCTCTCTCCCCTCAGTCTCACTCTCTTTCCCCCCCAACCCCCGGTCTCTCTCTACCCCTCCCAGTCTCTCTCTGGCTCTCTCTCCCTCTCTACTCTCTCTCCCCCGTCTCTCTCTCTCCCCAGTCTCTCTCTCTCCCCCATTCTCGCTCTTTCTCCCCCACTCTCTCCTTCTCCCCCCAGTCTCCCTCTCTCTCTCCCCCACTCTCTCCCTCCATTCTCTCCCTCTCCCCCCAAGTCTCTCTCTCTTTCTCTCTCTCTCCCCACCTCTCTCTCTCTCCCCTCAGTCTCTCTCTCTCTCCCCCCCACCCCCCCCGGTCTCTCTCCATCCCCCCCAGTCTCTCTTGCGCTCTCTCTCCCTCTCTCTCTCTCCCCCCAGTCTCCCTACTCTCTCTCTATCTCCCCCGTCTCTCTCTCTCCCCCAGTCTCTCTCTCTACCCCTCAGTCGCTCTCTCTCTCTGCCCCCTCAGTCTCTCTCTCTCTATCTCCCCAGTCCCTTTCTCTCTCCCCCAGTCTCTCCCTGTCTCTCTCCCCGCCTCTCTCTCTCCCCCCTCAATCACTCTCTCTCTCTCTATCTCCCCATTCTCTCTCTCTCTCCCCAGTCTCTCTCGTCTCTCTCCCCCCAATCTCTCTACTCTCTCTCTCCCCTGTCGCTCTCTCTCTACCCCAGTCTCTCTCTCTCCCCCTCAGTCGCTCTCTCTCTCCCCTCTCAGTCTCTCTCTCTGTATCTCCCCAGTCTCTCTCTCTCTCTCTCTATCTCCCCATCTCTCTCTCTCTCCCTCTCTCCTCCCAGTCTCTCTACTCTTTCTCTCTCCCCGTCTCTCTCTCTCCCCCCGTCTCTCTCTCCTTCCCTCTCTGTCTCTGTCTGTCTCTCTCTCCTTCCCTCTCCCTCTCTCTCGTCTCCCCCTCGTCTCTCTCTCTCTCTCTCTTGCATCATGGGGGGCGTTTCATTCCATGTGTGGGCGGGCCTAATCCTGCAGCCTCCCAAAACGTCGCCGCCATTTTTTAAATACCGACAGCGACAGCACCAGCAAAACAAACCCCCACAGTGCGGTCACTCGGGCCGGGCCTCACAACCACTCAGCCCGAGACACAGAGCGGAGGATCGGCAGCGGCCGGCCGTAAACCGCGCAGCCTGTAAACTGCCGTTATACAAAAAAACCTTGGCAACGCCGGGCTCCGCTAGCTACTCTTCTATATATATATAACTAGCTGGGGGTGCCCGGTGGTGCCGAGGCTTTTTTGAGGGCATGTTGTTGTTGGGGGGAAGAGACCGAGCGAGTTGGGGGGGAAGAGTGCGAGCGAGTTGGGGGGGGGAGAGAGCGAGCGAGTGGTGGGGGGGAAGAGAGAGAGAGAGAGCGACTGGGGGGGGAAGAGAGAGAGCGACTGGTGGGGGAAGAGAGAGAGCGACGGGTGGTGGAAGAGAGAGAGCGACTGGTGGGGGAAGAGAGAGAGCGACTGGTGGGGGAAGAGAGAGAGCGACTGGTGGGGGAAGAGAGAGAGCGACTGGTGGGGGAAGAGAGAGAGCGACTCGTGGGGGAAGAGAGAGAGCGAATGGTGGGGGAAGAGAGAGAGCGACTGGTGGGGGAAGAGCGAGAGCGACTGGTGGGGAAAAGCGGGAGCGACTGGTGGGGGATGAGCGAGAGCGACTTGTGGGGGAGGAGCGAGAACGACTGGTGGGGGAAGAGAGAGAGCGACTGGTGGGGGAAGAGAGAGAGCGACTGGTGGGTGAAGAGAGAGAGCGACTGGTTGGGGAAGAGAGAGAGCGACTCGTGGGGGAAGAGAGAGAGCGAATGGTGGGGGAAGAGAGAGAGCGACTGGTGGGGGAAGAGAGAGAGTGACTGGTGGGGGAAGAGAGATAGCGACTGGTGGGGGAAGAGAGAGAGCGACTGGTGGGGGAAGAGAGAGAGCGACTGGTGGGGAAAGAGAGAGAGCGACTGGTGGGGGAAGGGAGAGAGCGACTGGTGGGGAAGAGAGAGAGCGACTGGTGGGGGAAGAGAGAGAGCGACTGGTGGGGGAAGAGAGAGAGCGGCTGGTGGGGGAAGAGAGAGAGCGACTGGTGGGGGAAGAGAGAGAGCGACTGGTGGGGGAAGAGAGAGAGCGACTGGTGGGGGAAGAGAGAGAGCGACTGGTGGGGGAAGAGAGAGAGCGACTGGTGGGGGAAGAGAGAGAGCGACTGGTGGGGGAAGAGAGAGAGCGACTGGTGGGGGAAGAGAGAGAGCGACTGGTGGGGGAAGAGAGAGAGCGAGTGGTGGGGGAAGGGAGAGAGCGACTGCTGGGGGAAGAGAGAGAGCGACTGGTGGGGGAAGAGAGAGAGCGACTGGTGGGGGAAGAGAGAGAGCGACTGGTGGGGGAAGAGAGAGAGCGACTGGTGGGGCAAGAGAGAGAGCGACTGGTGGGGGAAGAGAGAGAGCGACTGGTGGGGGAAGAGAGAGCGACTGGTGGGGGAAGAAAGAGAGCCACTGGTGGGGGAAGAGAGAGAGCGACTGGTGGGGGAAGAGAGAGAGCGACTGGTGGGAGAAGAGAGAGAGCGACTGGTGGGGGAAGAGAGAGCGACTGGTGGGGGAAGAGAGAGAGCCACTGGTGGGGGAAGAGAGAGAGCGACTGGTGGGGGAAGTGAGAGAGCGACTGGTGGGGGAAGGGATAGTGCGACTGGTGGGGGAAGAGAGAGAGCGACCGGTGGGGGAAGAGAGAGAGCGACTGGTGGGGGAAGAGAGAGAGCGACTGGTGGGGGATGAGAGAGAGCGACTGGTGGGGGATGAGAGAGAGCGACTGGTGGGGGAAGAGAGAGAGCGACTGGTGGGGGAAGAGAGAGAGCGACTGGTGGGGGAAGAGAGAGAGCGACTGGTGGGGGAACAGAGAGAGCGACTGGTGGGGGAACAGAGAGAGCGACTGGTGGGGGAACAGAGAGAGCGACTGGTGGGGGAACAGAGAGAGCGACTGGTGGGGGAACAGAGAGAGCGACTGGTGGGGGAACAGAGAGAGCGACTGGTGGGGGAACAGAGAGAGCGACTGGTGGGGGAACAGAGAGAGCGACTGGTGGGGGAACAGAGAGAGCGACTGGTGGGGGAACAGAGAGAGCGACTGGTGGGGGAACAGAGAGAGCGACTGGTGGGGGAACAGAGAGAGCGACTGGTGGGGGAACAGAGAGAGCGACTGGTGGGGGAACAGAGAGAGCGACTGGTGGGGGAACAGAGAGAGCGACTGGTGGGGGAACAGAGAGAGCGACTGGTGGGGGAACAGAGAGAGCGACTGGTGGGGGAACAGAGAGAGCGACTGGTGGGGGAACAGAGAGAGCGACTGGTGGGGGAACAGAGAGAGCGACTGGTGGGGGAACAGAGAGAGCGACTGGTTCCATCCCTGCCTCCCCTTCTCCCCCCTGTCCTCTCCCCCTCTCCCCCCGTCCTCTCCCCTGTCCTCTCCCCCCCTCTCCTCACCCTCCCTCCCCACCCTCCCTCCCTCTCCTCACCCTCTCCCTCCCCCCTCTCTCATCTCCGTCCCCCCTCTCCCCTACCCACCTCTACCTCCTCCCCTCCCTCTCTCCCCCCTCCCCCCTCTCTCATCTCCCTCCCCCCCTCTCTCCCCCCATCTCTCCCCTCCCTCCCTCTCTCCCCCTTCTCTCCCACCATCTCTCCCCTCCCTCCCTCCCCTCTCTCTCCCCCCTCTCCCTCTCTCCTCTCCCTCCTTCCTCTCTCCCCCTCCACTCCCTCCCCCTCTCTCCTCTCCCCCTCTCTCCTCTCCCTCCCCCCCTCTCTCCTCTCCCCCCTCTCTCCTCTCCCTCCCCCCTCTCTCCTCTCCCACCCCCCTCTCTCCTCTCCCACCCCCCTCTCCTCCCCCCTCTCTCCTCTCCCCTCATCTACCTCCCCCACTCTCTCCTCTCCCTCCCTCCCCATCTCCTCTCCCCCCTCCTCTCCCTCCGCCCCTCTCCTCTCCCTCCGCCCCATCTCTCTCCTCTCCCTCCCCGTCTCTCCCTGCTTTACTCTCTCTCCCTCTCCATCCCCTCTCCTCTCCCTCCCCTCCCCTCTCCTTCATATAGCGCGTGAGGCCCAGCCGGACTCACCTTAGCTTTCTCCCTCCCTGTCCGTGGATCAGCACCTCAGGGCCGGCCGATGCGCGGGCTAGCGCATTGAGTCCCGGCCGGACTCACCTTAGCTGCGGTCCGGGCCGACATTGACGTGCGCGCGCGCTGACTCCTGCCCTCCCGAGCTGGTTTCAAGACGGCCGACGGGCCCGGTTGCCGGGGTAACCCTTCCCGCTCTCCAAGCCCTGTCCCCGCCGAGCGGGGAAAAGAGAGAGATGCCACGTCCTGTTTATGTCCCGTGACCCTCGTGGCTGACGCCGTTGCCCCAGGTAATGTGATGAACGGGGGGGGGGAGCTTAGCAGAAGCCGACAATTACCTAGCTCGGGCTTGGCTGGCCAGGAAAGGCCCAGGCTTTGAGGCCTAGGTTATGAGGCCTTACAAAAACTGGGAAAGGTAGGAGATAGAATCTTCAGATTCACAAATGAATTAAGTTTTTTTAAAAACAATTTTATAAAAGCAATTTTTTTTTGCTGAATTGTCGGTTTGAAAAGAAAAACGCAGAAAGCGGGAAAAAGAATGGAATCAAGATGGCTGACAGTCACCTCGGTTCAGAACGATATGGCCCGCCCACACACGCATCGATTGGTCGACCGTCAGGTCACCGAAGCGTAGGATTGGTCAATCGTCCCGTCACTCGACCGTAGGAGGGCCCGGCCGCACGCGCCAGGAACCCGGCGTACGATTGGTCGACCTCGATGTCACTCTATCGCAAATGAGATGATAATGAGTGGAATGTTGAACGTTTTTTGGATACCGCGGGCGCGATTTTTGTCCGGCCGAAACGTAAATACGCCTATGACCGGTCCGTAATCGTAAGCTTTCTTTTGACGTGACGCGCGTGTAGGTACGCTCTATAACTTTTGAACGTATAGAGAATGGACAGACAGACAGACAGACAGACAGAAAGAGAGACAGAAAGACAGACAGAAGAGCTCTTTTATATCGATATAAGATAGATTGCTCTTCTGTCTGTCTGTCTCTCCGTCCTCTATACACTCAAAAGTTATAAAGCGTACCTACATGCGTGTTACATCAAAAGAAAGCTTACGATTCCGGAACGGTCATAAGTGTATTTACTTTTCGGTGAGACGGTATCCAAAAACGTTCAAAATTCCGCTCATTTGCGGTTCACCAATCCTACGGGGGAATTAGCATTGAGTGACTATGATGTCGAAGAGCTGCTATGATGTCAGAGCAGTTTTTGTGCTGTCATAAAGAAATCAATGCTTTCACTGTGCCCAGCCTACTCAGCTGGGGTGACTCGGGTCGGGCCTCTTCCTCTCTTCTCTATCTCCTTCCCTCACTCTCTCCTTCTCTCTCTCTCTCCTTCCCTCTCTCTCTCTCTCTCCTTCCCTCTCTCTCTCTTTCTGTCTCTCTCTCTCTTTCCCTCTCTCTCTGTCTCTCTCCCCTTCCCTCTCTCTCTCTGTCACTCCTTCCCTCTCTCTCTCTGTCTCTCCTTCCCTCTCTCTCTCTGTCTCTCCTTCCCTCTCTCTGTCTCCTTCTCTCTCTCTCCTTCCCTCTCTCTCTTCTCCTTCCTTCTCTCTCACTGTCTCTCTTCTCCTTCCCTCTCTGTCTCTCTCTCTCCTTCCCTCTGTCTCACTCTCTCCTTCCCTCTCTCTCTCTCTCTCTCCTTCCCTCTCACCCTCTCTCTCTCTCCTTCCCTCTCTCTCTCTCTCCTTCCCTCTCTCTCTCTCTCTCTCTCTCCTTCCCTCTCTCTCTCTCTGTTTCTCTCTCCTTCCCTCTCTCTCTCCTTCCCTCTCTCTCTCTCTCTCTCTCCTTCCCTCTTTCTCTCTCTCCTTCCCTCTCTCTCTCTCTCTCTCTCCTTCCCTCTCCAAACGGGGTGATACCGAATTGCTAGCCCTCTCCCTCTCTTTCCCCCCAATCTCTCTCTCTCTCCCCGTCTCCTTATCTCTCTCTCTGTCTCCCAGTCTCTCTCTCTCTGTCTCCCAGTCTCTCTATCTCTTCCCCCAGTCTCTCTCTCTCTCTCTCTCCCCCAGTTTCTCTCTCTCTCCCCGTATCTCTCTCTCTCCTCCCTCAGTCTCTCTCTCTCTCTCTTTCTCTATCTCCCAGTCTCTCTCTCTCCCCCAGTCTCCCAGTCTCTCTCTCTCTCCTCCAGACTCTCCCTCCTCCAGTCTCTCTCTCCCAGTCTCTCTCTCTACTCCAGTCTCTCCCTCCTCCAGTCTCTCTCTCTCTCCCCATCTTTCTCTCGCTCCCCGCCTCTTTATCTCTCTCTCTCTGTCTCCCAGTCTCTCTATCTCTCTCTCCCCAGTCTCTCTCTCCCTTCCCCATCTCTCTCTCCTCCGTCTCTCTCTCCCCAGTCTCTCTCTCTCTCCCCCAGTCTCTCTCTCTCTCTCCCCAGTCTCTCTCCTCTCTCTCCCCAGTCTCTCTCTCCTCTCTTTCCCCCAGTCTCTCTACTCTCTCTCTCTCTCCCTCTCCCATCTCTCTCTCTCCCCCAGTCTCTCTGTCTCCCCGAGTCGCTCTCTCTCTCTCCCCTCAGTCCCTCTCTCTATCTCTATCTCCCCAGTCTCTCTCTCTCTCCCCCCAGTCTCTCTCTCTCCCCGTCTCTCTCCCCCAGTCTCTCTCTCTCTCACCAGTCTCTCTCCTCTCTCCCCAGTCTCTCTCCTTTCTCCCCAGTCTCTCCCATCTCTCTCTCTCCCCAGTCTCTCTCTCTCCCCCCTCAGTCTCTCTCTCTCTCCCCCCAGTCTCTCTCTCTCCCCCACAGTCTCTCTCTCTCTCTCTCCCCCAGTCTCTCTCTCCCCAGTCTCTCTCCCCCAGTCTCTCTCCCCAGTCTCTCTCTCTCCCCTCCAGTCTCTCTCTCCCCCAGTCTCTCTCACCCCAGTGTCTCTCTCTCTCCCCCACTCTCTCCCTCTCCCCCAGTCTTTCTCTCTCTCTCTCTCCCCACTCTCTCCCTCTCCCTCCACTCTCTGCCTTCCCCCCAAGTCTCTCACACTCACTCTCTCTCTCCCCATCTCTCTCTCTCTCCCCTCAGTCTCTCTCTCTCTCCCCCCCCGGTCTCTCCCTCTCCCCCCATGTCCCTCTCTCGCTCTCTCTCTCTCTCTCTCTCCCCAGTCTCTCTCTCTCTCCCCAGTCTCTCTCTCCCTTCCCCCGTCTCTCTCTCTCCCCCTCAGTCAAATCAAATTCAAATTCAAATTCAAATTCATATTCAAATTCATATTCAAATGCTTTATTGGCATGAAGGTTTACAGGGAACCATATTGCCAAAGCTTACATAACAAAAAAGTACAGGTTTCCAACATTCTGTAGGTGTCAAACAATTTTGACCTTCGTTGGGTACAGACAGTATTAATTTAAACAGTCGTTGGGTACATTCGGTATTGATTTAAACATTTTTAGAGCATATATGCTATGGGTGTGCTCGTTAGTCACTCACTGTTCCTCAGGTTGTGACATGTTGTTACATATTGGGCGCCAAGATATGGTCTGTCTCCTTCCCCCAGGACTATTCTTAATTTTGACAGGTCATCCAATTCTTTGAAATCTGGGGTTGTGAGGCTGAGCTTGTCAAAATATATGTTTCTTGTTTTGTTGAATTTTTCGCATTTTAGGAGGACGTGCACCTCTGTCTCAACCTCGCCGGCCAGACAGTGATCAGATATTCTATTTTCTTTAGGTTGCCAGGATTTCTTGTATCTTCCTTTTTCAATTGCCAGTTGGTGGTCGCTTAGTCTGTATCTGGTGAGGGTCTGTCTCTGTTTTGTGTCTCTGATGGTCGAGAGATAGTCTGCCAGTTTATATTCTCTTTTTAGGGCCCGGTAGCATGCTAATCTGCTTTGGCTTTTGGTTATTTTGTTCCAATGTTCCAGGTAGGTTTCTTTGCATTGTTTAATGATTTGGTTCACTCGGATTGGTGTTTGGAGAGCAGTGTTGGTCTGGGACTGGTCAGGGTCCGGCTGGGTAGTCTCTCTCTCTCTCTCTCTCTCTCTCTCTATCTATCTCCCCATTCTCTCTCTCTCTCCCCAGTCTCTCTCCTCTCTCTACCCCCATCTCTCTACTCTCTCTCCCCCGTCTCTCTCTCTCCCCAGTCTCTCTCTCTCCCCCTCAGTCGCTCTCTCCTCTCCCCCCTCAATCGCTCTCTCTCTCCCCCCTCAGTCTCTCTCTATCTCCCCAGTCTCTCTCTTTCCCCAATCTCTCCCTCTCCCCGTCTCTCTCTTTCTCTCTCCCCCCTCAGTCGCTCTCTCTCTCTCCCTCAGTCTCTCTCCTCCCACCCCCCCTCTCTCTCCTCCCACCCCCCTCTCTCTCCTCCCACCCCCCTCTCTCTCCTCCCACCCCACCACTCTCTCCTCCCCCCCTCTCTTCTCTCCCCCCTCTCTTCCCCCTCTCTTCCCCCCTCTCTCTCTCCTCCCCCCTCCCTCTCTCCTCCCCCCTCTCCTCCACCCCTCTCTCTCTCCTCCCCCCCTCTCTCTCTCCTTCCCCTTTCTCTCTCTCTCCTTCCCCCTCTCTATTTGCCTCTCTCTCTCCTTCCCACACAGACAGACAGACAGACAAACTCATTTATATATATAAAAATTATTTGTACTTTTTTCATAACAACATGCCCTCAAAAAAACCCTCGGCACTGTCGGGCACTCCAGCTAGTATATAAGTTTCTAGTTTTATCAATGAAGAACAAACAACAGAAAGTTATTTTCAATCTAATTTCACCCCAGGACTGAGATACCCATGAGATCTCACACTGACCATCAACTGTCCCTCACCATCTGCACTCTGTTCAACAGCTCGATCTGCAGGAGGAGGACGAGGGTGCCAAATGTTGCAGGTGCCCACGTGAACTGCAGCCTTAAACTTTCCCGGGCTTACGGCGTTCTGTAGCTGGGAAATAACAGTTAATGTTGAACATAGAGATCAGTCTGTGAGGAGGGAGGGGAAGGGTGAGAGTGAGCCGGACATCCCGAGAATCTGTGTTAATCAAAGTAAAACGGAGCACAACCTGCAGGGACACAGAACGAAGCCAGGTTTACAGAATCGCTGAATTCCAGCTTTAAATTTGCAGCTTGTCTATTGGACGAAGTGAAGCTGAGATTGTTGCTGCATTCTGTTACCTGAGCACTAACTGTTAGTCTAGAACAGGGAGGACTGTCTGTGAGCAGTGAGTTAGAGGGGAGGCTGGGGTTCGAGACAGGTGGGAACCTGGTTTAGAGAGGGACGAAAGTTTCCAGCCTGCATTTGGTGGATTTTCTACCAGGGGTTATTGGTGATTCTGGGGAATAAGCCGCTGTGTAATATTAACTGTACTTTATATTAACATGAAACATCTTTCTCTCACTCCTTCGCAGACTCTGCACTCACTGACCCATGTGAACATCACACAGTCCTGGAGGACACATGGAGGAGCACGGATTGTATTGAGACTCAGTGCACCGGTCATCAGAATTGGAAGTCAGATGAGCATCTCACCCAAGGGTGGTACAGATTTAAAAGGTAACATGAGGGGAAATTACAGATAATCTCGTCGATAACCGAGGAGTAAATGTACAAAATACATCAAAGCTTGCGAGTAAGAATATGTACTGCAGGGAGACCGAGAACATCAGTCAGTACAATGGGGCATGGAGTTTATATAGGGGAAGGGGAAAAACCGCAGTTTGCAGAGAGAAAGAGGGAGAATAAAGGGAGATACCCAGGATAGAGTGGAATGTAGAACGGGTCTGAGTATTAACAGTTACTAATCTCCAAGCTCCTGCTTTAGCCCTAAACAGCTATTTAACCCCGACCCCTAAATTGAAGAGCAGAAACACGGTGTGACCTTTCCCAACCAGTCAGTTCCCAGTCTTTGTGTCAGTTAATAAGAGCCATCAGTTCAGGGTCTGACTCTGTGATTGTTGTTCCAGTTCTGGTGGATGGGAGATTCCCGAGACTGAGGTTCCAAAGCATCGCTGCTCCACACAACGCCCAGGCTGGTTAAAGGGTAATTTCAGACTTTATAATCTCAGATTTACATTCACTGTCCAGCACTGTTCACTCGGTTGTATTATTCAATATTTATAAACCACATTTCAGGTTCTCATCCCACCGTGGGACAGGGAGAAGTGGAGAGGACAGTTTGTTTTACCAAGGATGGAAATCGCCGCTACGGGCCCCTGGAGATAAAGATCAAAAACTGCACCGGATACTTCGTTTATGAGTTGAAGCCAACACTCGGGTGGGACGCTGCTTATTGCACAGGTACTTGGGGGGGGGGAGGCAAAGGTCAGGAACTCGGGGGGTGAAGATATCAGGAACTCGGGGGTGCAAAGTTCAGGAACTCGGGGGACAAAGATCAGGAACTCAGGGGCAAAGGTCAGGAATTCGGGGGAAATGTCAGGAACTCGGGGGGTGAAAGGTCACAATTTGGGGGAAGTGTCAGAAACACTGGGGGGCAACGGTCAGAATCTTGGGGGGCAAATATGAGGAACTTGGTGGTGGGGTAATGGTCACTAACCGGTGAGGGGCAAAGGTCAGGAAATGGGGGGTGCAAATTTCTGAAACTCTGGGAGCAAATTTCTGGAAATCGAGCGGGAAAGGTCAGGAACTCGGGGGTCAGAAATCAGAAACTTGGTGTGGGGGCAAAGGTCCGAAATTAGGAGGGTCAAAGTTCAGGATATCAGGAGAGGGGGCAACATTCAGGAACGCGGTGGGGGGCAAAGTTCAGGAGCTCGGGGGGTGGCAAAGGTCAGTAACTCGGGGGTGGGGTCAACGGTCAGGATTACGGTTGGGGGAAAGTTCAGGATCTCGAGGGGCAAAGGCCAGGCACACACGGGGGGGGGAAAGTACAGGAATCTGGGGGGAGAGAAGGTCAGGAACTCGTTGGGGCAAGTCAGGAACTGCGGGAGGTGTAAAAGTAAGGAACTCGGGGGAGAGGTCAAATACTCGGGGGGAGTGAAGGTCAGGAATGCGAGGAGTGAAAGGCCAGGCACTCGGGGGTGAAAGTTCAGGAACTCGTGTGGGGGGGGGAAGCCAGGAACTCAGGGCGGTGGTGGAAGGTCAGGAACTCAGGAATGTAAGGTCAGGAAATCAGGATCCAAAGATCAGGATCTCAGGGTGGCGAATACCAGGAACATGGGGCAGTGGGTGGGTGGGTAAAGATCAGGGTCTCGGGGGGCAAAGATAAGGACTCGGGGGCGGTCAAAGTTCAGGAACGCGTGGGTGCAAATGTCAGGAACTCTGGGAGGCAAAGGTCAACAACTCGGTGGGGTAAATATCAGTAACTCGGGGCGGGGGTGGGGGCGCAGGTCAGGAACTGCAGGGGGTGAGATGGTCAGAAAATCAGAGTTGGGGAGAGAAAGTCAGGAAGTCAGTGCGGGGGACTGTGTAGGAATGAAGCTCAAGTATTCGAGTGGGAGTAATGAAGGTCAGGTACTCGGGGGTGGAGGTGGAGTGATGGCCAATAGATCCTCCCTGAGATGCGGTGATCAGAACTCAAGACAGGACTGCAGTTGGGGTCTTACTGGAAGAGTGGTTGTGTAGCCAGGACACGGGACACTGTGAGGCCACTGATAAGATATCAATATCCCAGAAGCTGACTGATATACCTATCAATTCATCCAATGAAAAGCGACGAGTTAAGAAAGTAACTATAGGTTTTTATTGGCTAAATAACAGAGCCCACCCTCGTGGGTGATCGGATCCAACAAGGAGGAATACCAGCCAGTCGACCACCTTTATACCTGGGCAGGTAGGTGGAGCCATGGGCGGAGTCAGCAGTGGTCAGCCCAGGTATAACAGTGTGACAAGAGGCGACCTCATATAGTGATACAACAGTGTGAACAGTGATAACCATAGAGTAACGATATAACAGTGATAACTATAGTGTAACGATAGTGAACGATAAAAGTGGTTTACCACACTGACTGCTGCTCACCCAATAACATTGTGACAGTAAAGGGACTGCGATGGTCTCTGTATTTAAATTGAATGTCAAGAATCACCAAGCGTGTGCTTGGCGAAGGCTTAGTTGAATCTGTACACGGGAGTGTGTTACTCTCCTCCCAGCAATCTATCTGGTGAAGTAGGGATAAATGGAACAATTTCGGGATGGCTGCGTGTAACTAGTGGAGTGCCTCAAGGATCAGTGCTTGGGCCTCAGCTTTTTACAATCTATATCAATGACTTAGATGTGGGGGCTGAATGGAATGTATCCATGTTTGTTGATGATACAAAGTGGGAAAGTAATTCATTGAGTCATAACGGCTCAGAAGGAGACCTTTCAGCACATCGAGTCCGTGCCTGCTCTCTGTAGAGCAAACAAGTTATTCCCATTACCCCGCTCTATCCCTGTAGCCCTGCAAGTTTATTTCCCTCAAGTGCCTATCCAGTCTCCCCTTTAAAACTTTGACTGTCTCCGCTTCCAACAATTCCATTGGCAGCGAGGTCCTGGTCCTCACCACTCACTGCGTAAAAAAGTTTTTCCTCACATCCCCCCCTGTATCGCTTGCCCCAAATCTTATATCTGTGTCTCCTAGTCCTTGTACCATCAACTAGTGGGAACAGCCTTTCCCCGTATAGCCTATCCAAACCCATCATAATCTTGTTCACCTCTGTCAACTCACCAGTCAACTTCCTTTGCTCTAATGAAAATAATTCCAGCTTCTCCAACCTGTCCTTGCAGCTAAGATCCCCCATCCCCGGAACTATTCTGGTAAATCGCCTCTGCATCTTCTCAAGGGCCTTCATATCCTTTCTAAATTGTGGTGACCAGAACTGGATGCATTATTCCAGTTGTGGCCAAACCAGTGCTTTATAAAGCTTCAGCATAACGTCTCTACTTTTGTACTCAATACCTCTATTTATGAAGCCCAAGATCCTATATGCTTTGTTAACCACGCTGTCAATATGTCCTTACCTTCAGGGACCTGTGCACTTTAACTCCCAGCTCCCTCTGTCCCTGCAGGCTGTTTAAAACTGTGACATTAAGTGTATATTGCCTCTCCCTGTTCCTTCTGCCAACAGGCTTCACCTCACACTTCTCTGTATTAAATTCCATCTGCCACGTGTCTGCCCATTCTGTTAGCCTTTCTATGGCCTGTTGCCGTTGATAGGTGTCATCATCACTGTTTGCCACACCCCCAAATTTAGTGTCATCGACAAATTTAGCTATTCTACTGTGTATTCCAGTATCCAGGTCAATTATATAAATAAAAAAAGCAGTGGCCCCAGCACTGACTCTTGAGGAACAGCACTCTCTACCATCCTCCAGTCTGAAAAACAGGCATTTACCTCAACTCACAGTTTTCTGTCCTTAATCCAATTCCTTATAATACAAGTTGCACTGGCCGACCTATTCCATGTGCCTCAATTTTGTTAACCAGCCTTCTATGTGGTGCTTAGTCAAACACCTTCCGAAAATCCATTTAGACAACATCCATTTCATTCCCTTGATCAAACCTCTCTGTTACATTTCAAAAAATTAAATTAGGTTAGTCAAGCAGGAACTGCTTTTTACAAATCCGTGTTGGCTTTCCTTAATTCACTTAAACATTGCCAAGTGCCCGTTAACTTTTTCCTTGATTATTGTTTCTAAAACTTTACACAACACCGATGTTAAACTGACTGGCCTTAATTACTACAATTATCCTAACACCTTTTCTTGAACAATGGCGTCACCGTTGCCACATTTCAATCCTCGGGCACCTGCCCCGCATCTGGGGAAGATTGGAAAATTATGCAAAGCCCTTCCGCAATATCTTCCCCCAATTCTCTTAGCAACCTGGGATGCAAGCCATCTGTACCAAGCGACTTGTCCACTCTAAGTATGGCCAGCCTTTCTAGTACACCCTGTCTAACATTTTTTACCCCTTCCAATGCTTCTACCGTTTCCACTTCTACCGATATTCTGTCAGCATCCACCTCCTTCGTGAACACCGATATAAAGTACTCATTGAGTATTCTAGCCTTGCCCTGCGCCTCTAAGCATATATCACCATCGTTGTCTCTAATAGACACCACCCCGCCTCTTACACTCGCTTAATTTTTACATCCTGGTAGAAGATTTTTCAGTTCCCTTATATGTTAACCGCCATTCTACTCTCATGCTCACTCTTTGCCAATCTTATTTTAACCTTCCCATCCCCTCTCAACTTAATTTTAGCAGTGAGGAGGACGCAAGGAGGCTGCAAAGGGATATAGACTGATTAATTGATTGAGCAAGTAGGTGGCAGATGGAGTAGATTGTGGGTAAGTGTGAAATTATCCCCTTTGATAGGAAGAATAGAAAAAAAGCACATTTTTTTTAAAGGTGAGAGTTTAATAAATGTTGGTATTCAGAGAGATTTGGTGGCCCTTGTACATGAATTGATGAAAGTTGACCTGCACGTACAGGACGCTATTAGAAAGGGATGGTAGCCTTTATTGCAAGCGGTTTGGAGTATAAGAGGAAGGAAGTCTTGCAACAAATATATAGGGCTTTGGTGAGCCCACACCTGTATCGCGCACAGTTTTGGTCTCCTTATCTAAGGAACGATATACTTGCCTTTGAGGGGGTGTAACAAATGTACTCTAGATTGATTCCGGTGAAGATCGTGTTGTCCAATGAGGAGAAATTAAGTGCAATGTGCCCATATTATCTAATGTTTAGAAGAATGAGAGGTGCTCTCATTGACATTCTTAAAGGGCCTGACAGGGTAGATGATGAGAGGCTGCTTTACCCTGGATGCAGAGTATAAAGCTGGGGGTCATATTCTCAGGTTAAGGGCTCGACCATTTAGGACTGTGATGAGGAGAAATCTCTTCACTCTGAGGGTTGTAAATCTTTGGAATTCTCTACACCAGAGGATTGTAGATCCACAGTCGATGAGTATATTCAAGACTGAGATTGATAGATATTTGGGCAGCAATGGAAACAAGAGATATGTAGATAGGGCGGGAAGGTGTTGTTGAGGTAGAAGATCAGCCATGATCTTATTGAGCAGCAGGCTCGAGGGGCAGAATGCCCTACTCCTGTTCCTAATTCCTATGTTTTTATGCCCATTAAAGTTCCAGTAAACACAGACCATTCCCCAATACTGACCATAACATGCTCAGACACTCCCCAGTTCCAATCTCCCAAACCCTTCATGGTCGGCAGCTGAAGACAAGTTATATTACAGCAGCAAAGCCCAGCTGGTTACCATGGGCCCAGTAGAGATGTTTAATTATTTGTTTATCTCAGATAATTTCACGAATTGTCTTAAATTTTGACTAATTTAAATAGACTGGCACCGCTGGATGGTTCTGCTGAGAACAGAGAAGGCTAAGAGGAGATTTGATAGAGGTGTTCAGAATCATGAAGGGTTTATATCGTTAAAATAAAGCCAAACTGTTTCCACTGGCTGAAGGGTCTATAACAAGAAGGCATAGGTTTAAGGTTACTGGGGAAATAACCAGAGGGGACATGAGATAAAGCTTTTTTACACAACGTGTGTTAGAATTTGGAAAGCTCTGCCTGATAGAATGGTGGAAACAGATTCAATAGTAGCCTTCAAAAGGGAATTGGATAAATAATTGCAGGAGAATAAATGCTGGGTAATGGGGAAAGAGCGGGGGAGTGGGAATAACTGGATTGTCCTTAAAAGAGCTGGTGCAGACTCGATGGGCCGAATGGTCTGCTTCACTGCTGTACTATTCCATGATGCTATGACACTATTTCAATCAGAATAAATATCATACAATTTGTATAATATATAGTTAAAATATCTTTGATATTCAGCTTCCAAATTATAATATATTCAGTATTAATATATCCAATATATATTCAAATATATATATAGCTTTTCAATGAAGAACCTACAATCGAAAGTTATACTTAATCAAATTTCACACCAGGACTGAGATACCCCATGATATCTCTCACTGACCATCGAGAGTCCCTCATCATCTGCACTCCGTGTTCATCTGGGGCCTGAGATACCCCATGATATCTCTCACTGACCATCGAGTGTCCCTCACCATATGCACTCAGTGTTCACCTGGGGACTGAGATACCACATGATATCTCTCACTGACCATCGAGTGTCCTTCACCATCTGCACTCAGTGTTCACCTGGGAACTGAGATACCCCATGATATCTCTCACTGACCATCGAGTGTCCCTCACCATCTGCACTCAGTGTTCACCTGGGGACTGAGACACCCCATGATATCTCTCACTGACCATCGAGAGTCCCTCACCATCTGCACTCAGTGTTCACCTGGGGACTGAGATACCCCATGATATCTCTTACTGACCATAGAGTGTTCCTCACCATCTGCACTCAGTGTTCACCTGGGGATTGAGATAGAGTCATAGAGTCATAGAGTCATAGAGTTTTACAGCACAGAAAGAGGCCCTTCGGCCCATCGTGTCTGCGCCGCCCATCCATCCCTGTCCAGTCTAATCCCATTTTCCAGCATTTGGTCCATAGCCTTGCATGCAATGGCATTTCAAGTGCTCATCCAAATGCTTCTTGAATGTTGTGAGGGTTCCTGCCTCCACCACCCTTTCAGGCATTGAGTTCCACATTCCAACCACCCTCTGGGTGAAAAAGTTCCTCCTCAAATCCCCTCTAAATCTCCTGCCCCTTACCCTGAATCTATGCCCCCTTGTTATTGACCCCCCCACTAAGGGGAAAAGTTCCTCTTTATCTACCCTATCTATGCCCCTCATTATTTTGTACACCTCAATCAGGTCCCCCCTCAGCCTTCTCTGCTCCAAGGAAAACAACTCCAGCCTGTCCAGCCTCTCTTCATAGCTGAGGCGCTCCATCCCAGGTAACATCCTGGTGAATCTTCTCTGCACCCTCTCCAAAGCAATCACATCCTTCCTATAGTGAGGCGACCAGAACTGCACACAGTACTCCAGCTGTGGCCTCACCAGCGTTTTGTACAGCTCCATCATAACCTCCCTGCTCTTATATTCTATGCCTCGGCTAATGAAGGCAAGTATCCCATATGCCTTTTTAACCACCTTATCTACCTGCTCCACTGCCTTCAGGGATCTATGTACATGTACACCAAGGTCCCTCTGACCCTCTGTACTTCCTAGGGTCCTACCACTCATTGTGTATTCCCTTGCCTTATTTGTCCGTCCAAAATGCATCACCTCGCACTTTTCAGGGTTAAATTCCATTTGCCACTTTTCCGCCCATCTGACCAACCCGTTTATATCGTCCTGTAGCCGGAGGCTTTCCTCCTCGCAATTTACCACCCCACCAATTTTCGTGTCATCTGCGAACTTACTGATCATACCTTTTACATTTTCATCCAAATCATTTATGTAGATCACAAACAATAAGGGACCCAGCACCGATCCCTGAGGTACCCCACTGGACACAGGCTTCCAGTCACAAAAGCAACCTTCGACCATCACCCTCTGCCTCCTGCCACTCAGCCAGTTTAGGATCCAACGCGCCAAGGCACCCTGGATCCCATGGGCTCTTACCTTCTTGACCAGTCTCCTATGCGGGACTTTGTCAAAAGCTTTACTGAAGTCCATGTACACCACATCCACAGCATTTCCCTCATCCACCCCACTAGTCACCCCCTCGAAAAATTCGATCAGATTTGTTAGACATGATTTACCCTTGACAAAGCCATGCTGACTATCCCCGATTAATCCTTGCCTCTCCAAGTGGAGATTAATTTTGTCCCTCAGAATTTTTTCCAATAATTTCCCCACCACAGATGTTAGACTCACTGGCCTGTAATTCCCTGGTTTATCCCTGCTACCTTTCTTGAATAATGGTACTACGTTAGCTGTTCTCCAGTCCTCTGGTACATCCCCTGTGGCCAGAGAGGTTCTGAAAATTAGTGTCAGAGCCCCTGCAATCTCCTCCCTTGCCTCCCACAGCAGCCTGGGATACATCTCGTCCGGGCCTGGGGATTTATCCACTTTTTGGCCCGCTAAAACCGCTAGCACCTCCTCCCTCTCGATGCTAATATGTTCAAGTATGTCACAGTCCCCTTGCCCGATTTCTATGTCTGCATCGTCTTTCTCCATAGTGAACACAGATGCAAAAAATTCATTTAAAACCCCGCCTACATCCTCTGGCTCGACACACAGATTGCCACTTTGGTCCCTAATGGGCCCTACCCTTTCCCTGGTTATCCTCTCACCATCTGCACTCAGTGTTCACCTGAGGACTGAGATACCCCATGGTGTATCTCACTGACCATCGAGTGTCCCTCACTATCTGCACTCAGTGTTCACCTGGGGATTGAGATACCGCATGATATCTCTCACTGACCATCGAGAGTCACTCACCATCTGCACTCAGTGTTCACCTGGGGACTGAGATAACCGATGATATCTCTCACCGACCATCGAGAGTCCCTCACCAACTGAACTCAGTGTTCACCTGGGGACTGAGATACCCCATTATATCTCTCACTGACCATCGAATGTCCCTCACCATCGGCAATCAGTGTTCACCTGGGGACTGAGATACTACATGATATCTGTCATTGACCATCGAGAGTCCCTCACCATCTGCACTCAGTGTTCAGCTGGGGACTGAGATACCCCGTGATATCTCTCACTGAGCATCGAGAGTCCCTCACCATCTGCACTCAGTGTTCAGCTGGGGACGCAGATACCCCATGATATCTCTCATTGACCATCGAATGTCCCTCACAATCTGCACTCAGTGTTCACATGGGGACTGAGATACCCCGAGATATTTCTCACTTACCATCGAGTGTCCCTCACCAGCTGCACTCAGTGTTCACCTGGGGCCTGAGATACCCCATGATATCTCTCACTGTCCATCGACTTTCCCTCACAATCTGCACTCAGTGTTCACATGGGGACTGAGATACCCCGAGATATTTCTCACTTACCATCGAGTGTCCCTCACCAGCTGCACTCAGTGTTCACCTGGGGCCTGAGATACCCCATGATATCTCTCACTGTCCATCGACTTTCCCTCACAATCTGCACTCAGTGTTCACCTGGGGACTGAGATACCACATGATATCTCTCATTGACCATCGAGTGTCCCTCACCATCTGCCCTCAGTGTTCACCTGGGGACTGAGATACCCCATGATATCTCTCACTTACCATCGAGTGTCCCTCACCAGCTGCACTCAGTGTTCACCTGGGGCCTGAGATACCCCATGATATCTCTCACTGTCCATCGACTTTCCCTCACAATCTGCACTCAGTGTTCACCTGGGGACTGAGATACCACATGATATCTCTCATTGACCATCGAGTGTCCCTCACCATCTGCCCTCAGTGTTCACCTGGGGACTGAGATACCCCATGATATCTCTCACTGACCATCGAGAGTCCCTCACCATCTGCACTCAGTGTTCAGCTGGGGACTGAGATACCCCGTGATATCTCTCACTGAGCATCGAGAGTCCCTCACCATCTGCACTCAGTGTTCAGCTGGGGACGCAGATACCCCATGATATCTCTCATTGACCATCGAATGTCCCTCACAATCTGCACTCAGTGTTCACATGGGGACTGAGATACCCCGAGATATTTCTCACTTACCATCGAGTGTCCCTCACCAGCTGCACTCAGTGTTCACCTGGGGCCTGAGATACCCCATGATATCTCTCACTGTCCATCGACTTTCCCTCACAATCTGCACTCAGTGTTCACATGGGGACTGAGATACCCCGAGATATTTCTCACTTACCATCGAGTGTCCCTCACCAGCTGCACTCAGTGTTCACCTGGGGCCTGAGATACCCCATGATATCTCTCACTGTCCATCGACTTTCCCTCACAATCTGCACTCAGTGTTCACCTGGGGACTGAGATACCACATGATATCTCTCATTGACCATCGAGTGTCCCTCACCATCTGCCCTCAGTGTTCACCTGGGGACTGAGATACCCCATGATATCTCTCACTGACCATCGAGTGTCCCTCACCATATGCAATCAGTATTCTCCTGCGGACTAAGATACCCCATGATATCTCTCACTGATCATCGAGTCTCCCTCACCATCTGCACTCAGTGTTCACCTGGCGACTGAAATACCCCATGATATCGCTCACTGACCATTGAGTGTCCCTCACCATCTGCACTCTGTTCAAAAGCTCAATCTGCAGGTGCAGGAGAAGGTTCCCAAATCTTGGAGGTGCCCGCGGGAACTGCAGCCTGAAACTTACCCGGGCAAAGGCGTTCTGAAGCTGGGACGTAACAGTTAATGCAGAACAGAGAGATCAGTCTGTGAGGACAGAGGGAGAATGTGAGAGTCAGCCGAACATCCTCCGTCTCTGTATTATTCGAAGTAAAATGGAGCACAACTCTTAGAGATACTGAACGAAGCCTGGTTTGCAGATTCGTTAAATTCCAGCTTTAAATGTGCAGCTTTTCTATTGGACGAATTGAAGCTGAGGTTATTGCTGCTTTCTGTTACATGAGAGCTTAGTGTTAATCTAAAATAGGGAGTACTGTCTGTGAGCAGTCAGTTAGAGGGGAGGCTGGGCTGGGAGACAGATAGAAACCTGGTTTAGAGGGGAATATATACCGGGGACAGAGAGTAATGGGAGATACCCGGGGTAGAGGGGAATATAGAACGGGGACAGAGAGTAAAGTGAGATACCCGGGACAGAGGGGAATATAGAACAGGGACAGAGAGTAATGGGAGATACGCGGGATAAAGGGGATTATAGAACGGGGACAGAGAGTAAAGGGAGATATCCGGGATTGTTGGGAATATAGAACGGGGACAGACAGTAAAGGGAGATACCCGGGATAGAGGGGAATATAGAACGGGGACAGAGTATAAAGGGAGATACCCGGGATAGAGGGGAATATAGAACGGGGGCAGAGAGTAAAGGGAGATACCAGGGATAGAGCGGAATACAGAACGGGGACAGAGAGTAAAGGGAGATACCCGGGATAGAGGGGAATTTAGAACAGGGGCAGGGAGTAAAGGGAGACACCGGGGATAGAGGGGAATATAGAACGGGGACAGAGAGTAAAGGGAGATACCAGGGATAGAGGGGAATATAGAACGGGGACAGAGAGTAAAGGGAGAAACCCGGGATAGAGGGGAATATAGAACGGCGACAGAGAGTAAAGGGAGATACCAGGGATAGAGGGGAATATAGAACGGGGACAGAGAGTAAAGGGAGATACCCGGGATAGAGGGGAATATAGAACTGGGGCAGAGAGTAAAGGGAGATACCAGGGATAGAGGGGAATATAGAACGGGGACAGAGAGTAAAGGGAGATACCCGGGATAGGGGGGCATTTAGAACAGGGGCAGGGAGTAAAGGGAGATACCGGGGATAGAGGGGAATATAGAACGGGGACAGAGAGTAAAGGGAGATACCAGGGATAGAGGGGAATATAGAACGGGGACAGAGGGTAAAGGGAGAAACCCGGGATAGAGGGGAATATAGAACGGGGACAGAGAGTAAAGGGAGATACCTGGGATAGAGGGGAATATAAAACGGGGACAGAGAGTAATGTGAGATACCCGGGGTAGAGGGGAATATAGAACGGGGACAGTGAGTAAAGGGAGATACCCGGGATAGAGGGGAATATAGAACGGGGACAGAGAGTAAAGTGAGATACCCGGGACAGAGGGGAATATAGAACAGGGACAGAGAGTAATGGGAGATACGCGGGATAAAGGGGATTATAGAACAGGGACAGAGAGTAAAGGGAGATACCCGGGATTGTTGGGAATATAGAACGGGGACAGACAGTAAAGGGAGATACCCGGGATAGAGGGGATTATAGAACGGTGACAGAGAGTAAAGGGAGATACCCGGGATAGAGGGGAATATAGAACGGGGACAGAGAGTAAAGGGAGATACCCGGGATAGAGGGGAATATAGAACGGGGGCAGAGAGTAAAGGGAGATACCAGGGATAGAGGGGAATACAGAACGGGGACAGAGAGTAAAGGGAGATACCCGGGATAGAGGGGAATTTAGAACAGGGGCAGGGAGTAAAGGGAGATACCGGGGATAGAGGGGAATATAGAACGGGGACAGAGAGTAAAGGGAGATACCCGGGATAGAGGGGAAGAAAGAACGGGGACAGAGAGTAAAGGGAGATACCCGGGATAGAGGGGAATATAGAACGGGGACAGAGAGTAAAGGGTGATACCCGGGATAGAGGGGAATATAGAACGGGGACAGAGAGTAAAGGGAGATACGCGGGATACAGGGGAATATAGAACGGGGACAGAGAGTAAAGGGAGATACCCGGGATAGAGGGGAATATAGAACGGGGACAGAGAGTAAAGGGAGATACCCGGGATAGAGGGGAATATAGAACGGGGACAGAGAGTAAAGGGAGATACCCGGGATAGAGGGGAATATAGAACGGAGACAGAGAGTAAAGGGAGATACCCGGGATAGAGGGGAATATGGAACGGGGACAGAGAGTAAAGGGAGATACCCAGGTAGAGGGAATATAGAACGGGGACAGAGAGTAAAGGGAGATACCCGGGACAGAGGGGAATATAGAACGGGGACAGAGAGTAAAGAGAGATACCCGGGATAGAGGGGAATATAGAACGGGGACAGAGAGTAAAGGGAGATACCCGGGTTAGAGGGGAAGATAGAACGGGCACAGAGAGTAAAGGGAGATACCCGGGATAGAGGGGAATATAGAATGGGGACAGAGAGTAAAGGGTGATACCCGGGATAGAGGGGAATATAGAACGGGGACAGAGATTAAAGGGAGATACCCGGGATAAAGGGGATTATAGAACGGGGACAGAGAGTAAAGGGAGATACCCGGGATAGTTGGGAATATAGAACGGGGACAGACAGTAAAGGGAGATACCCGGGATAGAGGGGAATATAGATCGGCGACAGAGAGTAAAAGGAGATACCCGGGATAGAGGGGAATATAGAACGGGGACAGAGAGTAAAGGGAGATACCCGGGATAGAGGGGAATATAGAACGGGGACACAGAGTAAAGGGAGATACCCGGGATAGAGGGAATATAGAACGGGGACAGAGAGTAAAGGGAGATACCCAGGATAGAGGGAATATCGAACGGGGACAGGGAGTAAAGGGAGATACCCGGGATAGAGGGGAATATAGAACGGGGACAGAGAGGAAAGGGAGATACCCAGGATAGAGGGAATATCGAACGGGGACAGGAAGTAAAGGGAAATACCTGGGATGGAGGGGAATATAGAACGGGGACAGAGAGTAAAGGGAGATACCCGGGATAGAGGGGAATATAGAACGGGGACATAGAGTAAAGGGAGATACCCGGGATAGAGGGGAATATAGAACGGGGACAGAGAGTAAAGGGAGATACCCGGGATAGAGGGGAATATAGAACGTGGACAGAGAGTAAAGAGAGATGCCCTGGATAGTGGGCAATATAGAACGGGGACAGAGAGTAAAGGGAGATACCCGGGATAGAGGGGAATATAGAACGGAGACAGAGAGTAAAGGGAGATATCCGGGATAGAGGGGAATATAGAACGGAGACAGAGAGTAAAGGGAGATACCCGGGATAGAGGGGAATATAGAACGGGGACAGAGAGTAAAGGGAGATACCCAGGTAGAGGGAATATAGAACGGGGACAGAGAGTAAAGGGAGATACCCGGGACAGAGGGGAATATAGAACGGGGACAGAGAGTAAAGGGATATACCCGGGATAGAGGGGAATATAGAACGGGGACAGAGAGTAAAGGGAGATACCCGGGATAGAGGGGAATATAGAACGGGGACAGACAGTAAAGGGAGATACCCGGGATAGAGGGGAATATAGATCGGCGACAGAGAGTAAAAGGAGATACCCGGGATAGAGGGGAATATAGAACGGGGACAGAGAGTAAAGGGAGATACCCGAGATAGAGGGGAATATAGAACCGTGACACAGAGTAAAGGGAGATACCCGCGATACAGGGAATATAGAACGGGGACAGAGAGTAAAGGGAGATACCCAGGATAGAGGGAATATCGAACGGGGACAGGGAGTAAAGGGAGATACCCGGGATAGAGGGGAATATTGAACGGGGACAGAGAGGAAAGGGAGATACTCAGAATAGAGGGAATATCGAACGGGGACAGGGAGTAAAGGGAGATACCTGGGACAGAGGGGAATATAGAACGGGGACAGAGAGTAAAGGGAGATACCCGGGATAGAGGGGAATATAGAACGGGGACATAGAGTAAAGGGAGATACCCGGGATAGAGGGGAATATAGAACGGGGACAGAGAGTAAAGGGAGATACCCGGGATAGAGGGGAATATAGAACGTGGACAGAGAGTAAAGAGAGATGCCCTGGATAGTGGGCAATATAGAACGGGGACAGAGAGTAAAGGGAGATACCCGGGACAGAGGGGAATATAGAACGGAGACAGAGAGTAAAGGGAGATACCCGGGATAGAGGGGGATATAGAACGGGGACAGAGAGTAAAGGGAGATACCCGGGATAGAGGGGAATATAGAACGGAGACAGAGAGTAAAGGGAGATACCCAGGATAGAGGGAATATAGAACGGGGACAGAGAGTAAAGGGAGATGCCCAGGATAGAGGGGAATATAGAACGGGGACAGAGAGTAAAGGGAGATACCCGGGATGGAGGGGAATATAGAACGTGGACAGAGAGTAAAGGGAGATACCCGGGATAGAGGGGTATATAGAACGGGGAGAGAGAGTAAAGGGAGGTACCTGGGATAGAGGGGAATTTAGAACGGGGACAGAGAGTAAAGAAGGATACCCGGGAGAGAGGGGAATATAGAACGGGGACAGAGAGTAAAGGGAAATACCCGGGATAGAGGGGAATATAGAACGGGGGCAGAGAGCAAAGGGAAATACCCGGGATAGAGGGGAATATAGAAAGGGGACAGAGAGTAAAGGGAGATACCCGGGAAAGAGGGAAATATAGAACATGGACAGAGAGTAAAGGGAGATACCCGGGATAGAGGGGAATATAGAACGGGGACAGAGAGAAAAGGGAGATACCCGGGATAGAGGGGAATATAGAACGGGGACAGAGAGTAAAGTGAGATACCCGGGGTAGAGGGGAATATAGAACGGGGACAGAGAGTAATGGGAGATACCCGGGATAGAGGGGAATATGGAGCGGGGACAGAGAGTAAACGGAGATACCCATGATAGAGGGGAATACAGAACGGGACAGGGAGTAAAGTGAGATACCCGGGATAGAGGGGAATATAGAACGGGGACAGAGAGTAATGGGAGATACGCAGGATAAAGGGGATTATAGAACGGGGACAGAGAGTAAAGGGAGATACCCGGGATTGTTGGGAATATAGAACGGGGACAGACAGTAAAGGGAGATACCCGGGACAGAGGGGAATATAGAACAGGGAGAGAGAGTAAAGGGAGATACCCGGGATAGAGGGGAATATAGAACGGGGACAGAGAGTAATGGGAGATACCCGGGGTAGAGGGGAATATAGAACGGGGACAGTGAGTAAAGGGAGAGACCCGGGATAGAAGGGAATATAGAACGGGGACAGAGAGTAAAGTGAGATACCCGGGACAGAGGGGAATATAGAACAGGGACAGAGAGTAATGGGAGATACCCAGGATAGAGGGGAATATAGAACGGCGACAGAGAGTAAAGGGAGATACCCGGGATTGAGGGGAATATAGAACGGGGACAGAGAGTAAAGGGAGATACCCGGGATAGAGGGGAATATAGAACGGGGGCAGAGAGTAAAGGGAGATACCAGGGATAGAGGGGAATACAGAACGGGGACAGAGAATAAAGGGAGATACCCGGGATAGAGGGGAATTTAGAACAGGGGCAGGGAGTAAAGGGGGATACCGGGGATAGAGGGGAATATAGAACGGGGACAGAGAGTAAAGGGAGATACCAGGGATAGAGGGAAATATAGAATGGGGACAGAGAGTAAAGGGAGATACCCGGGATAGAGGGGAACATAGAACGGGGGCAGGGAGTAAAGGGAGATGCCGGGGATAGAGGGGAATATAGAACGGGGACATAGAGTAAAGGGAGATACCAGAGATAGAGGGGAATATAGAACGGGGACAGAGAGGAAAGGGAGAAACCCGGGATAGAGGGGAATATAGAACGGGGACAGAGAGTAAAGGGAGATACCCGGGATAGAGGGGAATATTGAACGGGGACAGAGAGTAAAGGGAGATACCCGGGATAGAGGGGAATATAGAACGGGGGCAGAGAGTAAAGGGAGATACCAGGGATAGAGGGGAATACAGAACGGGGACAGAGAGTAAAGGGAGATACCCGGGATAGAGGGGAATATAGAACGGGGACAGAGAGTAAAGGGTGATACCCGGGTTGGAGGGGAATATAGAACGGGGACAGAGATTAAAGGGAGATACCCGGGATAAAGGTGATTATAGAACGGGGACAGAGAGTAAAGGGAGATACCCGGGATAGTTGGGAATATAGAACGGGGACAGACAGTAAAGGGAGATACCCGGGATAGAGGGGAATATAGATCGGCGACAGAGAGTAAAAGGAGATACCCGGGATAGAGGGGAATATAGAACGGGGACAGAGAGTAAAGGGAGATACCCGAGATAGAGGGGAATATAGAACGGGGACACAGAGTAAAGGGAGATACCCGCGATACAGGGAATATAGAACGGGGACAGAGAGTAAAGGGAGATACCCAGGATAGAGGGAATATCGAACGGGGACAGGGAGTAAAGGGAGATACCCGGGATAGAGGGGAATATTGAACGGGGACAGAGAGGAAAGGGAGATACCCAGAATAGAGGGTTAATCGAACGGGGACAGGGAGTAAAGGGAGATACCTGGGACAGAGGGGAATATAGAACGGGGACAGAGAGTAAAGGGAGATACCCGGGATAGAGGGGAATATAGAACGGGGACATAGAGTAAAGGGAGATACCCGGGATAGAGGGGAATATAGAACGGGGACAGAGAGTAAAGGGAGATACCCGGGATAGAGGGGAATATAGAACTTGGACAGAGAGTAAAGAGAGATGCCCTGGATAGTGGGCAATATAGAACGGGGACAGAGAGTAAAGGGAGATACCCGGGACAGAGGGGAATATAGAACGGAGACAGAGAGTAAAGGGAGATACCCGGGATAGAGGCGGATATAGAACGGGGACAGAGAGTAAAGGGAGATACCCGGGATAGAGGGGAATATAGAACGGAGACAGAGAGTAAAGGGAGATACCCAGGATAGAGGGAATATAGAACGGGGACAGAGAGTAAAGGGAGATGCCCAGGATAGAGGGGAATATAGAACGGGGACAGAGAGTAAAGGGAGATACCCGGGATGGAGGGGAATATAGAACGTGGACAGAGAGTAAAGGGAGATACCCGGGATAGAGGGGTATATAGAACGGGGAGAGAGAGTAAAGGGAGATACCCGGGAGAGAGGGGAATATAGAACGGGGACAGAGAGTAAAGGGAAATACCAGGGATAGAGGGGAATATAGAACGGGGGCAGAGAGCAAAGGGAAATACCCGGGATAGAGGGGAATATAGAAAGGGGACAGAGAGTAAAGGGAGATACCCGGGAAAGAGGGAAATATAGAACATGGACAGAGAGTAAAGGGAGATACCCGGGATAGAGGGGAATATAGAACGGGGACAGAGAGAAAAGGGAGATACCCAGGATAGAGGGGAATATAGAACGGGGACAGAGAGTAAAGTGAGATACCCGGGGTAGAGGGGAATATAGAACGGGGACAGAGAGTAATGGGAGATACCCGGGATAGAGGGGAATATGGAGCGGGGACAGAGAGTAAACGGAGATACCCATGATAGAGGGGAATACAGAACGGGACAGGGAGTAAAGTGAGATACCCGGGATAGAGGGGAATATAGAACGGGGACAGAGAGTAATGGGAGATACGCAGGATAAAGGGGATTATAGAACGGGGACAGAGAGTAAAGGGAGATACCCGGGATTGTTGGGAATATAGAACGGGGACAGACAGTAAAGGGAGATACCCGGGATAGAGGGGAATATAGAACGGGGAGAGAGAGTAAAGGGAGATACCCGGGATAGAGGGGAATAAAGAACGGGGGCAGAGAGTAAAGGGAGATACCAGGGATAGAGGGGAATATAGAACGGGGACAGAGAGTAAAGGGAGATACCCGGGATAGAGGGGCATTTAGAACAGGGGCAGGGAGTAAAGGGAGATACCGGGGATAGAGGGGAATATAGAACGGGGACAGAGAGTAAAGGGAGATACCAGGGATAGAGGGGAATATAGAACGGGGACAGAGAGTAAAGGGAGAAACCCGGGATAGAGGGGAATATAGAACGGGGACAGAGAGTAAAGGGAGATACCCGGGATAGAGGGGAATATAGAACGGGGACAGAGAGTAATGGGAGATACCCGGGGTAGAGGGGAATATAGAACGGGGACAGTGAGTAAAGGGAGAGACCCGGGATAGAGGGGAATATAGAACGGGGACAGAGAGTAAAGTGAGATACCCGGGACAGAGGGGAATATAGAACAGGGACAGAGAATAATGGGAGATACCCGGGATAGAGGGGAATATAGAACGGCGACAGAGAGTAAAGGGAGATACCCGGGATTGAGCGGAATATAGAACGGGGACAGAGAGTAAAGGGAGATACCCGGGATAGAGGGGAATATAGAACGGGGGCAGAGAGTAAAGGGAGATACCAGGGATAGAGGGGAATACAGAACGGGGACAGAGAATAAAGGGAGATACCCGGGATAGAGGGGAATTTAGAACAGGGGCAGGGAGTAAAGGGAGATACCGGGGATAGAGGGGAATATAGAACGGGGACAGAGAGTAAAGGGAGATACCAGGGACAGAGGGAAATATAGAATGGGGACAGAGAGTAAAGGGAGATACCCGGGATAGAGGGGAACATAGAACGGGGGCAGGGAGTAAAGGGAGATGCCGGGGATAGAGGGGAATATAGAACGGGGACATAGAGTAAAGGGAGATACCAGAGATAGAGGGGAATATAGAACGGGGACAGAGAGGAAAGGGAGAAACCCGGGATAGAGGGGAATATAGAACGGGGACAGAGAGTAAAGGGAGATACCCGGGATAGAGGGGAATATTGAACGGGGACAGAGAGTAAAGGGAGATACCCGGGATAGAGGGGAATATAGAACGGGGGCAGAGAGTAAAGGGAGATACCAGGGATAGAGGGGAATACAGAACGGGGACAGAGAGTAAAGGGAGATACCCGGGATAGAGGGGAATATAGAACGGGGACAGAGAGTAAAGGGTGATACCCGGGTTGGAGGGGAATATAGAACGGGGACAGAGATTAAAGGGAGATACCCGGGATAAAGGTGATTATAGAACGGGGACAGAGAGTAAAGGGAGATACCCGGGATAGTTGGGAATATAGAACGGGGACAGACAGTAAAGGGAGATACCCGGGATAGAGGGGAATATGGATCGGCGACAGAGAGTAAAAGGAGATACCCGGGATAGAGGGGAATATAGAACGGGGACAGAGAGTAAAGGGAGATACCCGAGATAGAGGGGAATATAGAACGGGGACACAGAGTAAAGGGAGATACCCGCGATACAGGGAATATAGAACGGGGACAGAGAGTAAAGGGAGATACCCAGGATAGAGGGAATATCGAACGGGGACAGGGAGTAAAGGGAGATACCCGGGATAGAGGGGAATATTGAACGGGGACAGAGAGGAAAGGGAGATACCCAGAATAGAGGGAATATCCAACGGGGACAGGGAGTAAAGGGAGATACCTAGGACAGAGGGGAATATAGAACGGGGACAGAGAGTAAAGGGAGATACCCGGGATAGAGGGGAATATAGAACGGGGACATAGAGTAAAGGGAGATACCCGGGATAGAGGGGAATATAGAACGGGGACAGAGAATAAAGGGAGATACCCGGGATAGAGGGGAATATAGAACGTGGACAGAGAGTAAAGAGAGATGCCCTGGATAGTGGGCAATATAGAACGGGGACAGAGAGTAAAGGGAGATACCCGGGACAGAGGGGAATATAGAACGGAGACAGAGAGTAAAGGGAGATACCCGGGATAGAGGGGGATATAGAACGGGGACAGAGAGTAAAGGGAGATACCCGGGATAGAGGGGAATATAGAACGGAGACAGAGAGTAAAGGGAGATACCCAGGATAGAGGGAATATAGAACGGGGACAGAGAGTAAAGGGAGATGCCCAGGATAGAGGGGAATATAGAACGGGGACAGAGAGTAAAGGGAGATACCCGGGATGGAGGGGAATATAGAACGTGGACAGAGAGTAAAGGGAGATACCCGGGATAGAGGGGTATATAGAACGGGGAGAGAGAGTAAAGGGAGGTACCTGGGATAGAGGGGAATTTAGAACGGGGACAGAGAGTAAAGGGAGATACCCGGGAGAGAGGGGAATATAGAACGGGGACAGAGAGTAAAGGGAAATACCCGGGATAGAGGGGAATATAGAACGGGGGCAGAGAGCAAAGGGAAATACCCGGGATAGAGGGGAATATAGAAAGGGGACAGAGAGTAAAGGGAGATACCCGGGAAAGAGGGAAATATAGAACATGGACAGAGAGTAAAGGGAGATACCCGGGATAGAGGGGAATATAGAACGGGGACAGAGAGAAAAGGGAGATACCCGGGATAGATGGGAATATAGAACGGGGACAGAGAGTAAAGTGAGATACCCGGGGTAGAGGGGAATATAGAACGGGGACAGAGAGTAATGGGAGATACCCGGGATAGAGGGGAATATGGAGCGGGGACAGAGAGTAAACGGAGATACCCATGATAGAGGGGAATACAGAACGGGACAGGGAGTAAAGTGAGATACCCGGGATAGAGGGGAATATAGAACGGGGACAGAGAGTAATGGGAGATACGCAGGATAAAGGGGATTATAGAACGGGGACAGAGAGTAAAGGGAGATACCCGGGATTGTTGGGAATATAGAACGGGGACAGACAGTAAAGGGAGATACCCGGGATAGAGGGGAATATAGAACGGGGAGAGAGAGTAAAGGGAGATACCCGGGATAGAGGGGAATAAAGAACGGGGGCAGAGAGTAAAGGGAGATACCAGGGATAGAGGGGAATATAGAACGGGGACAGAGAGTAAAGGGAGATACCCGGGATAGAGGGGCATTTAGAACAGGGGCAGGGAGTAAAGGGAGATACCGGGGATAGAGGGGAATATAGAACGGGGACAGAGAGTAAAGGGAGATACCAGGGATAGAGGGGAATATAGAACGGGGACAGAGAGTAAAGGGAGAAACCCGGGATAGAGGGGAATATAGAACGGGGACAGAGAGTAAAGGGAGATACCCGGGATAGAGGGGAATATAGAACGGGGACAGAGAGTAATGGGAGATACCCGGGGTAGAGGGGAATATAGAACGGGGACAGTGAGTAAAGGGAGAGACCCGGGATAGAGGGGAATATAGAACGGGGACAGAGAGTAAAGTGAGATACCCGGGACAGAGGGGAATATAGAACAGGGACAGAGAGTAATGGGAGATACCCGGGATAGAGGGGAATATAGAACGGCGACAGAGAGTAAAGGGAGATACCCGGGATTGAGCGGAATATAGAACGGGGACAGAGAGTAAAGGGAGATACCCGGGATAGAGGGGAATATAGAACGGGGGCAGAGAGTAAAGGGAGATACCAGGGATAGAGGGGAATACAGAACGGGGACAGAGAATAAAGGGAGATACCCGGGATAGAGGGGAATTTAGAACAGGGGCAGGGAGTAAAGGGAGATACCGGGGATAGAGGGGAATATAGAACGGGGACAGAGAGTAAAGGGAGATACCAGGGATAGAGGGAAATATAGAATGGGGACAGAGAGTAAAGGGAGATACCCGGGATAGAGGGGAACATAGAACGGGGGCAGGGAGTAAAGGGAGATGCCGGGGATACAGGGGAATATAGAACGGGGACATAGAGTAAAGGGAGATACCAGAGATAGAGGGGAATATAGAACGGGGACAGAGAGGAAAGGGAGAAACCCGGGATAGAGGGGAATATAGAACGGGGACAGAGAGTAAAGGGAGATACCCGGGATAGAGGGGAATATTGAACGGGGACAGAGAGTAAAGGGAGATACCCGGGATAGAGGGGAATATAGAACGGGGGCAGAGAGTAAAGGGAGATACCAGGGATAGAGGGGAATACAGAACGGGGACAGAGAGTAAAGGGAGATACCCGGGATAGAGGGGAATATAGAACGGGGACAGAGAGTAAAGGGAGATACCCGGGATAGAGGGGAATATAGAACGGGGACAGAGAGTAAAGTGTGATACCCGGGATAGAGTGGAATATAGAACGGGGACAGAGAGTAAAGGGAGATACGCGGGATACAGGGGAATATAGAACGGGGACAGAGAGTAAAGGGAGACACCCGGGATAGAGGGGAATATAGAACGGGGACTGAGAGTAAAAGGAGATACCCGGGATAGAGGGTAATATAGAACGGAGACAGAGAGTAAAGGGAGATACCCGGGATAGAGGGGAATATAGAACGGGGACAGAGAGTAAAGGGAGATACCCGGGATAGAGGGGAATATAGAATGGAAACAGAGAGTAAAGGGAGATACCCGGGATAGAGGGGAATATAGAACGGGGACAGAGAGTAAAGGGAGATACCCAGGTAGAGGGAATATAGAACGGGGACAGAGAGTAAAGGGAGATATCCGGGAAAAAGCGGAATATAGAACGGGGACAGAGAGTAAAGGGAGATACCCGGGATAGAGGGGAATATAGAACGGGGACAGAGAGTAAAGGGAGATACCCGGGATAGAGGGGAATATAGAACGGGGACAGAGAGTAAAGGGAGATACCCGGGATAGAGGGGAATATAGAACGGGGACAGAGAGTAAAGGGTGATTCCCGGGATAGAGGGGAATATAGAACGGGGAAAGAGATTAAAGGGAGATACCCGGGATAAAGGGGATTATAGAACGGGGACAGAGTGTAAAGGGAGATACCCGGGATAGTTGGGAATATAGAACGGGGACAGACAGTAAAGGGAGATACCCGGGATAGAGGGGAATATAGATCGGCGACAGAGAGTAAAAGGAGATACCCGGGATAGAGGGGAATATAGAACGGGGACAGAGAGTATAGGGAGATACCCGGGATAGAGGGGAATATAGAACGGGGACACAGAGTAAAGGGAGATACCCGGGACAGAGGGGAATATAGAACAGGGACAGAGAGTAATGGGAGATACCCGGGATAGAGGGGAATATAGAACGGCGACAGAGAGTAAAGGGAGATACCCGGGATTGAGCGGAATATAGAACGGGGACAGAGAGTAAAGGGAGATACCCGGGATAGAGGGGAATATAGAACGGGGGCAGAGAGTAAAGGGAGATACCAGGGATAGAGGGGAATACAGAACGGGGACAGAGAATAAAGGGAGATACCCGGGATAGAGGGGAATTTAGAACAGGGGCAGGGAGTAAAGGGAGATACCGGGGATAGAGGGGAATATAGAACGGGGACAGAGAGTAAAGGGAGATACCAGGGATAGAGGGAAATATAGAATGGGGACAGAGAGTAAAGGGAGATACCCGGGATAGAGGGGAACATAGAACGGGGGCAGGGAGTAAAGGGAGATGCCGGGGATACAGGGGAATATAGAACGGGGACATAGAGTAAAGGGAGATACCAGAGATAGAGGGGAATATAGAACGGGGACAGAGAGGAAAGGGAGAAACCCGGGATAGAGGGGAATATAGAACGGGGACAGAGAGTAAAGGGAGATACCCGGGATAGAGGGGAATATTGAACGGGGACAGAGAGTAAAGGGAGATACCCGGGATAGAGGGGAATATAGAACGGGGGCAGAGAGTAAAGGGAGATACCAGGGATAGAGGGGAATACAGAACGGGGACAGAGAGTAAAGGGAGATACCCGGGATAGAGGGGAATATAGAACGGGGACAGAGAGTAAAGGGAGATACCCGGGATAGAGGGGAATATAGAACGGGGACAGAGAGTAAAGTGTGATACCCGGGATAGAGTGGAATATAGAACGGGGACAGAGAGTAAAGGGAGATACGCGGGATACAGGGGAATATAGAACGGGGACAGAGAGTAAAGGGAGACACCCGGGATAGAGGGGAATATAGAACGGGGACTGAGAGTAAAAGGAGATACCCGGGATAGAGGGTAATATAGAACGGAGACAGAGAGTAAAGGGAGATACCCGGGATAGAGGGGAATATAGAACGGGGACAGAGAGTAAAGGGAGATACCCGGGATAGAGGGGAATATAGAATGGAAACAGAGAGTAAAGGGAGATACCCGGGATAGAGGGGAATATAGAACGGGGACAGAGAGTAAAGGGAGATACCCAGGTAGAGGGAATATAGAACGGGGACAGAGAGTAAAGGGAGATATCCGGGAAAAAGCGGAATATAGAACGGGGACAGAGAGTAAAGGGAGATACCCGGGATAGAGGGGAATATAGAACGGGGACAGAGAGTAAAGGGAGATACCCGGGATAGAGGGGAATATAGAACGGGGACAGAGAGTAAAGGGAGATACCCGGGATAGAGGGGAATATAGAACGGGGACAGAGAGTAAAGGGTGATTCCCGGGATAGAGGGGAATATAGAACGGGGAAAGAGATTAAAGGGAGATACCCGGGATAAAGGGGATTATAGAACGGGGACAGAGTGTAAAGGGAGATACCCGGGATAGTTGGGAATATAGAACGGGGACAGACAGTAAAGGGAGATACCCGGGATAGAGGGGAATATAGATCGGCGACAGAGAGTAAAAGGAGATACCCGGGATAGAGGGGAATATAGAACGGGGACAGAGAGTATAGGGAGATACCCGGGATAGAGGGGAATATAGAACGGGGACACAGAGTAAAGGGAGAGACCCGGGATAGAGGGAATATAGAACGGGGACAGAGAGTAAAGGGAGATACCCAGGATAGAGGGAATATCGAACGGGGACAGGGAGTAAAGGGAGATACCCGGGATAGAGGGGAATATAGAACGGGGACAGAGAGTAAAGGGAGATACCCAGGATAGAGGGAATATCGAACGGGGACAGGGAGTAAAGGGAGATACCCGGGATAGAGGGGAATACAGAACGGGGACAGAGAGTAAAGGGAGATGCCCAGGATAGAGGGAATATCGAACGGGGACAGGGAGTAAAGGGAGATACCCGTTAGAGAGGGGAATATAGAACGGGGACAGAGAATAAAGGGAGATACCCTGGATAGAGGGCATATAGAACGGGGACAGAGAGTAAAGGGAGATGCCCGGGATAGAGGGGAATATAGAACGGGGACAGAGAGTAAAGGGAGATACCCAGGATAGAGGGGAATATAGAACGGGGACAGAGAGTAAAGGGAGATACCCGGGAGAGAGGGGAATATAGAAAGGGGACAGAGAGTAAAGGGAGATACCCAGGATAGAGGGGAATATAGAACGGGGACAGAAAGTAAAGGGAGATACCCGGGATAGAGGGGAATATGGAAAGGGGGCAGAGAGTAAAGGGAAATACCCGGTATAGAGGGGAATATAGAACGGGGACAGAAAGTAAAGGGAGATACCTGGGATAGAGGGGAATATAGAGCGGGGACAGAGAGTAAAGGGAAATACCCGGGATAGAGGGGAATATAGAACGGGGGCAGAGATTAAAGGGGAATACCCAGGATAGAGGGGAAAATAGAACGGGGACAGAGATTAAAGGGAGATACCCGGGAAAGAGGGAAATATAGAACATGGACAGAGAGTAAAGGGAGATACCCGGGATAGAGGGGAATATAGAACGGGGACAGAGAGTAAAGGGAGATACCCGGGATAGAGGGGAATATAGAACGGGGACAGAGAGTAAAGTGTGATACCCGGGATAGAGGGGAATATAGAACGGGGACAGAGAGTAAAGGGAGATACGCGGGATACAGGGGAATATAGAACGGGGACAGAGCGTAAAGGGAGATACCCGGGACAGAAGGGAATATAGAACGGGGACAGAGAGTAAAGGGAGATACCCGGGATAGAGGGGAATATAGAACGGGGACAGAGAGTAAAGGGAGATACCCAGGTAGAGGGAATATAGAACGGGGACAGAGAGTAAAGGGAGATACCCGGGACAGAGGGGAATATAGAACGGGGACAGAGAGTAAAGGGAGATACCCGGGATAGAGGGGAATATAGAACGGGGTCAGAGAGTAAAGGGAGATACCCGGGATAGAGGGGAATATAGAACGGGGACAGAGAGTAAAGGGAGATACCCGGGATAGAGGGGAATATAGAACGGGGACAGAGAGTAAAGGGTGATACCCGGGATAGAGGGGAATATAGAACGGGGACAGAGATTAAAGGGAGATACCCGGGATAGAGGGGAATATAGAACGGGGACAGAGAGTAAAGGGAGATACCCGGGATAGAGGGGAATATAGAACGGGGACAGAGAGTAAAGTGTGATACCCGGGATAGAGGGGAATATAGAACGGGGACAGAGAGTAAAGGGAGATACGCGGGATACAGGGGAATATAGAACGGGGACAGAGCGTAAAGGGAAATACCCGGGACAGAAGGGAATATAGAACGGGGACAGAGAGTAAAGGGAGATACCCAGGATAGAGGGGAATATAGAACGGGGACAGAGAGTAAAGGGAGATACCCAGGTAGAGGGAACATAGAACGGGGACAGAGAGTAAAGGGAGATACCCGGGACAGAGGGGAATATAGAACGGGGACAGAGAGTAAAGGGAGATACCCGGGATAGAGGGGAATATAGAACGGGGACAGAGAGTAAAGGGAGATACCCGGGATAGAGGGGAATATAGAACGGGGACAGAGAGTAAAGGGAGATACCCGGGATAGAGTGGAATATAGAACGGGGACAGAGAGTAAAGGGTGATACCCGGGATAGAGGGGAATATAGAACGGGGACAGAGATTAAAGGGAGATACCCGGGATAAAGGGGATTATAGAACGGGGACAGAGTGTAAAGGGAGATACCCGGGATAGTTGGGAATATAGAACGGGGACAGACAGTAAAGGGAGATACCCGGGATAGAGGGGAATATAGATCGGCGACAGAGAGTAAAAGGAGATACCCGGGATAGAGGGGAATATAGAACGGGGACAGAGAGTAAAGGGAGATACCCGGGATAGAGGGGAATATAGAACGGGGACACAGAGTAAAGGGAGATACCCGGGATAGAGGGGAATTTAGAACAGGGGCAGGGAGTAAAGGGAGATACCGGGGATAGAGGGGAATATAGAACGGGGACAGAGAGTAAAGGGAGATACCAGGGATAGAGGGAAATATAGAACGGGGACAGAGAGTAAAGGGAGAAACCCGGGATAGAGGGGAATATAGAACGGCGACAGAGAGTAAAGGGAGATACCCGGGATAGAGGGGAATATAGAACGGGGACAGAGAGTAAAGGGAGATACCCGGGATAGAGGGGAACATAGAACGGGGGCAGAGAGTAATGGGAGATACGCAGGATAAAGGGGATTATAGAACGGGGACAGAGAGTAAAGGGAGATACCCGGGATTGTTGGGAATATAGAACGGGGACAGACAGTAAAGGGAGATACCCGGGATAGAGGGGAATATAGAACGGGGAGAGAGAGTAAAGGGAGATACCCGGGATAGAGGGGAATAAAGAACGGGGACAGAGAGTAAAGGGAGATACCCAGGATAGAGGGAATATCGAACGGGGACAGGGAGTAAAGGGAGATACCCGGGATAGAGGGGAATACAGAACGGGGACAGAGAGTAAAGAGAGATGCCCAGGATAGAGGGAATATCGAACGGGGACAGGGAGTAAAGGGAGATACCCGTTAGAGAGGGGAATATAGAACGGGGACAGAGAATAAAGGGAGATACCCTGGATAGAGGGCATATAGAACGGGGACAGAGAGTAAAGGGAGATGCCCGGGATGGAGGGGAATATAGAACGTGGACAGAGAGTAAAGGGAGATACCCGGGATAGAGGGGTATATAGAACGGGGAGAGAGAGCAAAGGGAGATACCTGGGATAGAGGGGAATATAGAACGGGGACAGAGAGTAAAGGGAGATACCCGGGAGAGAGGGGAATATAGAACGGGGACAGAGAGTAAAGGGAGATACCCAGGATAGAGGGGAATATAGAACGGGGACAGAAAGTAAAGGGAGATACCCGGGATAGAGGGGAATATGGAAAGGGGGCAGAGAGTAAAGGGAAATACCCGGTATAGAGGGGAATATAGAACGGGGACAGAAATTAAAGGGAGATACCTGGGATAGAGGGGAATATAGAGCGGGGACAGAGAGTAAAGGGAAATACCCAGGATAGAGGGGAAAATAGAACGGGGACAGAGAGTAAAGGGAGATACCCGGGAAAGAGGGAAATATAGAACATGGACAGAGAGTAAAGGGAGATACCCGGGATAGAGGGGAATATAGAACGGGGACAGAGAGTAAAGGGAGATACCCGGGATAGAGGGGAATATAGAACGGGGACAGAGAGTAAAGTGTGATACCCGGGATAGAGGGGAATATAGAACGGGGACAGAGAGTAAAGGGAGATACGCGGGATACAGGGGAATATAGAACGGGGACAGAGCGTAAAGGGAGATACCCGGGACAGAAGGGAATATAGAACGGGGACAGAGAGTAAAGGGAGATACCCGGGATAGAGGGGAATATAGAACGGGGACAGAGAGTAAAGGGAGATACCGAGGTAGAGGGAATATAGAACGGGGACAGAGAGTAAAGGGAGATACCCGGGACAGAGGGGAATATAGAACGGGGACAGAGAGTAAAGGGAGATACCCGGGATAGAGGGGAATATAGAACGGGGACAGAGAGTAAAGGGAGATACCCGGGATAGAGGGGAATATAGAACGGGGACAGAGATTAAAGGGAGATACCCGGGATAGAGGGGAATATAGAACGGGGACAGAGAGTAAAGGGAGATACCCGGGATAGAGGGGAATATAGAACGGGGACAGAGAGTAAAGTGTGATACCCGGGATAGAGGGGAATATAGAACGGGGACAGAGAGTAAAGGGAGATACGCGGGATACAGGGGAATATAGAACGGGGACAGAGCGTAAAGGGAGATACCCGGGACAGAAGGGAATATAGAACGGGGACAGAGAGTAAAGGGAGATACCCGGGATAGAGGGGAATATAGAACGGGGACAGAGAGTAAAGGGAGATACCCAGGTAGAGGGAATATAGAACGGGGACAGAGAGTAAAGGGAGATACCCGGGACAGAGGGGAATATAGAACGGGGACAGAGAGTAAAGGGAGATACCCGGGATAGAGGGGAATATAGAACGGGGACAGAGAGTAAAGGGAGATACCCGGGATAGAGGGGAATATAGAACGGGGACAGAGAGTAAAGGGAGATACCCGGGATAGAGGGGAATATAGAACGGGGACAGAGAGTAAAGGGTGATACCCGGGATAGAGGGGAATATAGAACGGGGACAGAGATTAAAGGGAGATACCCGGGATAAAGGGGATTATAGAACGGGGACAGAGTGTAAAGGGAGATACCCGGGATAGTTGGGAATATAGAACGGGGACAGACAGTAAAGGGAGATACCCGGGATAGAGGGGAATATAGATCGGCGACAGAGAGTAAAAGGAGATACCCGGGATAGAGGGGAATATAGAACGGGGACAGAGAGTAAAGGGAGATACCCGGGATAGAGGGGAATATAGAACGGGGACACAGAGTAAAGGGAGATACCCGGGATAGAGGGGAATTTAGAACAGGGGCAGGGAGTAAAGGGAGATACCGGGGATAGAGGGGAATATAGAACGGGGACAGAGAGTAAAGGGAGATACCAGGGATAGAGGGAAATATAGAACGGGGACAGAGAGTAAAGGTAGAAACCCGGGATAGAGGGGAATATAGAACGGCGACAGAGAGTAAAGGGAGATACCCGGGATAGAGGGGAATATAGAACGGGGACAGAGAGTAAAGGGAGATACCCGGGATAGAGGGGAACATAGAACGGGGGCAGAGAGTAATGGGAGATACGCAGGATAAAGGGGATTATAGAACGGGGACAGAGAGTAAAGGGAGATACCCGGGATTGTTGGGAATATAGAACGGGGACAGACAGTAAAGGGAGATACCCGGGATAGAGGGGAATATAGAACGGGGAGAGAGAGTAAAGGGAGATACCCGGGATAGAGGGGAATAAAGAACGGGGACAGAGAGTAAAGGGAGATACCCAGGATAGAGGGAATATCGAACGGGGACAGGGAGTAAAGGGAGATACCCGGGATAGAGGGGAATACAGAACGGGGACAGAGAGTAAAGGGAGATGCCCAGGATAGAGGGAATATCGAACGGGGACAGGGAGTAAAGGGAGATACCCGTTAGAGAGGGGAATATAGAACGGGGACAGAGAATAAAGGGAGATACCCTGGATAGAGGGCATATAGAACGGGGACAGAGAGTAAAGGGAGATGCCCGGGATAGAGGGGAATATAGAACGGGGACAGAGAGTAAAGGGAGATACCCGGGATGGAGGGGAATATAGAACGTGGACAGAGAGTAAAGGGAGATACCCGGGATAGAGGGGTATATAGAACGGGGAGAGAGAGCAAAGGGAGATACCTGGGATAGAGGGGAATATAGAACGGGGACAGAGAGTAAAGGGAGATACCCGGGAGAGAGGGGAATATAGAACGGGGACAGAGAGTAAAGGGAGATACCCAGGATAGAGGGGAATATAGAACGGGGACAGAAAGTAAAGGGAGATACCCGGGATAGAGGGGAATATGGAAAGGGGGCAGAGAGTAAAGGGAAATACTGGTATAGAGGGGAATATAGAACGGGGACAGAAAGTAAAGGGAGATACCTGGGATAGAGGGGAATATAGAGCGGGGACAGAGAGTAAAGGGAAATACCCGGGATAGAGGGGAATATAGAACGGGGGCAGAGATTAAAGGGGAATACCCAGGATAGAGGGGAAAATAGAACGGGGACAGAGAGTAAAGGGAGATACCCGGGAAAGAGGGAAATATAGAACATGGACAGAGAGTAAAGGGAGATACCCGGGATAGAGGGGAATATAGAACGGGGACAGAGAGTAAAGGGAGATACCCGGGATAGAGGGGAATATAGAACGGGGACAGAGAGTAAAGTGTGAAACCCGGGATAGAGGGGAATATAGAACGGGGACAGAGAGTAAAGGGAGATACGCGGGATACAGGGGAATATAGAACGGGGACAGAGCGTAAAGGGAGATACCCGGGACAGAAGGGAATATAGAACGGGGACAGAGAGTAAAGGGAGATACCCGGGATAGAGGGGAATATAGAACGGGGACAGAGAGTAAAGGGAGATACCCAGGTAGAGGGAATATAGAACGGGGACAGAGAGTAAAGGGAGATACCCGGGACAGAGGGGAATATAGAACGGGGACAGAGAGTAAAGGGAGATACCCGGGATAGAGGGGAATATAGAACGGGGACAGAGAGTAAAGGGAGATACCCGGGATAGAGGGGAATATAGAACGGGGACAGAGAGTAAAGGGAGATACCCGGGATAGAGGGGAATATAGAACGGGGACAGAGAGTAAAGGGTGATATCCGGGATAGAGGGGAATATAGAACGGGGACAGAGATTAAAGGGAGATACCCGGGATAAAGGGGATTATAGAACGGGGACAGAGTGTAAAGGGAGATACCCAGGATAGTTGGGAATATAGAACGGGGACAGACAGTAAAGGGAGATACCCGGGATAGAGGGGAATATAGATCGGCGACAGAGAGTAAAAGGAGATACCCGGGATAGAGGGGAATATAGAACGGGGACAGAGAATAAAGGGAGATACCCGGGATAGAGGGGAATATAGAACGGGGACACAGAGTAAAGGGAGATACCCGGGATAGAGGGGAATTTAGAACAGGGGCAGGGAGTAAAGGGAGATACCGGGGATAGAGGGGAATATAGAACGGGGACAGAGAGTAAAGGGAGATACCAGGGATAGAGGGAAATATAGAACGGGGACAGAGAGTAAAGGGAGAAACCCGGGATAGAGGGGAATATAGAACGGCGACAGAGAGTAAAGGGAGATACCCGGGATAGAGGGGAATATAGAACGGGGACAGAGAGTAAAGGGAGATACCCGGGATAGAGGGGAACATAGAACGGGGGCAGAGAGTAATGGGAGATACGCAGGATAAAGGGGATTATAGAACGGGGACAGAGAGTAAAGGGAGATACCCGGGATTGTTGGGAATATAGAACGGGGACAGACAGTAAAGGGAGATACCCGGGATAGAGGGGAATATAGAACGGGGAGAGAGAGTAAAGGGAGATACCCGGGATAGAGGGGAATAAAGAACGGGGACAGAGAGTAAAGGGAGATACCCAGGATAGAGGGAATATCGAACGGGGACAGGGAGTAAAGGGAGATACCCGGGATAGAGGGGAATACAGAACGGGGACAGAGAGTAAAGGGAGATGCCCAGGATAGAGGGAATATCGAACGGGGACAGGGAGTAAAGGGAGATACCCGTTAGAGAGGGGAATATAGAACGGGGACAGAGAATAAAGGGAGATACCCTGGATAGAGGGCATATAGAACGGGGACAGAGATTAAAGGGAGATGCCCGGGATAGAGGGGAATATAGAACGGGGACAGAGAGTAAAGGGAGATACCCGGGATGGAAGGGAATATAGAACGTGGACAGAGAGTAAAGGGAGATACCCGGGATAGAGGGGTATATAGAACGGGGAGAGAGAGCAAAGGGAGATACCTGGGATAGAGGGGAATATAGAACGGGGACAGAGAGTAAAGGGAGATACCCGGGAGAGAGGGGAATATAGAACGGGGACAGAGAGTAAAGGGAGATACCCAGGATAGAGGGGAATATAGAACGGGGACAGAAAGTAAAGGGAGATACCCGGGATAGAGGGGAATATGGAAAGGGGGCAGAGAGTAAAGGGAAATACCCGGTATAGAGGGGAATATAGAACGGGGACAGAAAGTAAAGGGAGATACCTGGGATAGAGGGGAATATAGAGCGGGGACAGAGAGTAAAGGGAAATACCCGGGATAGAGGGGAATATAGAACGGGGGCAGAGATTAAAGGGGAATACCCAGGATAGAGGGGAAAATAGAACGGGGACAGAGAGTAAAGGGAGATACCCGGGAAAGAGGGAAATATAGAACATGGACAGAGAGTAAAGGGAGATACCCGGGATAGAGGGGAATATAGAACGGGGACAGAGAGTAAAGGGAGATTCCCGGGATAGAGGGGAATATAGAACGGGGACAGAGAGTAAAGTGTGATACCCGGGATAGAGGGGAATATAGAACGGGGACAGAGAGTAAAGGGAGATACGCGGGATACAGGGGAATATAGAACGGGGACAGAGCGTAAAGGGAGATACCCGGGACAGAAGGGAATATAGAACGGGGACAGAGAGTAAAGGGAGATACCCGGGATAGAGGGGAATATAGAACGGGGACAGAGAGTAAAGGGAGATACCCAGGTAGAGGGAATATAGAACGGGGACAGAGAGTAAAGGGAGATACCCGGGACAGAGGGGAATATAGAACGGGGACAGAGAGTAAAGGGAGATACCCGGGATAGAGGGGAATATAGAACGGGGACAGAGAGTAAAGGGAGATACCCGGGATAGAGGGGAATATAGAACGGGGACAGAGAGTAAAGGGAGATACCCGGGATAGAGGGGAATATAGAACGGGGACAGAGAGTAAAGGGTGATACCCGGGATAGAGGGGAATATAGAACGGGGACAGAGATTAAAGGGAGATACCCGGGATAAAGGGGATTATAGAACGGGGACAGAGTGTAAAGGGAGATACCGGGATAGTTGGGAATATAGAACGGGGACAGACAGTAAAGGGAGATACCCGGGATAGAGGGGAATATAGATCGGCGACAGAGAGTAAAAGGAGATACCCGGGATAGAGGGGAATATAGAACGGGGACAGAGAGTAAAGGGAGATACCCGGGATAGAGGGGAATATAGAACGGGGACACAGAGTAAAGGGAGATACCCGGGATAGAGGGGAATTTAGAACAGGGGCAGGGAGTAAAGGGAGATACCGGGGATAGAGGGGAATATAGAACGGGGACAGAGAGTAAAGGGAGATACCAGGGATAGAGGGAAATATAGAACGGGGACAGAGAGTAAAGGGAGAAACCCGGGATAGAGGGGAATATAGAACGGCGACAGAGAGTAAAGGGAGATACCCGGGATAGAGGGGAATATAGAACGGGGACAGAGAGTAAAGGGAGATACCCGGGATAGAGGGGAACATAGAACGGGGGCAGAGAGTAATGGGAGATACGCAGGATAAAGGGGATTATAGAACGGGGACAGAGAGTAAAGGGAGATACCCGGGATTGTTGGGAATATAGAACGGGGACAGACAGTAAAGGGAGATACCCGGGATAGAGGGGAATATAGAACGGGGAGAGAGAGTAAAGGGAGATACCCGGGATAGAGGGGAATAAAGAACGGGGGCAGAGAGTAAAGGGAGATACCAGGGATAGAGGGGAATATAGAACGGGTACAGAGAGTAAAGGGAGATATCCGGGATAGAGGGGCATTTAGAACAGGGGCAGGGAGTAAAGGGAGATACCGGGGATAGAGCGGAATATAGAACGGGGACAGAGAGTAAAGGGAGATACCAGGGATAGAGGGGAATATAGAACGGGGACAGAGAGTAAAGGGAGAAACCCGGGATAGAGGGGAATATAGAACGGGGACAGAGAGTAAAGGGAGATACCCGGGATAGAGGGGAATATAGAACGGGGACAGAGAGTAATGGGAGATACCCGGGGTAGAGGGGAATATAGAACGGGGACAGTGAGAAAAGGGAGAGACCCGGGATAGAGGGGAATATAGAACGGGGACAGAGAGTAAAGTGAGATACCCGGGACAGAGGGGAATATAGAACAGGGACAGAGAGTAATGGGAGATACCCGGGATAGAGGGGAATATAGAACGGCGACAGAGAGTAAAGGGAGATACCCGGGATTGAGCGGAATATAGAACGGGGACAGAGAGTAAAGGGAGATACCCGGGATAGAGGGGAATATAGAACGGGGGCAGAGAGTAAAGGGAGATACCAGGGATAGAGGGGAATACAGAACGGGGACAGAGAATAAAGGGAGATACCCGGGATAGAGGGGAATTTAGAACAGGGGCAGGGAGTAAAGGGAGATACCGGGGATAGAGGGGAATATAGAACGGGGACAGAGAGTAAAGGGAGATACCAGGGATAGAGGGAAATATAGAATGGGGACAGAGAGTAAAGGGAGATACCCGGGATAGAGGGGAACATAGAACGGGGGCAGGGAGTAAAGGGAGATGCCGGGGATACAGGGGAATATAGAACGGGGACATAGATTAAAGGGAGATAACAGAGATAGAGGGGAATATAGAACGGGGACAGAGAGGAAAGGGAGAAACCCGGGATAGAGGGGAATATAGAACGGGGACAGAGAGTAAAGGGAGATACCCGGGATAGAGGGGAATATTGAACGGGGACAGAGAGTAAAGGGAGATACCCGGGATAGAGGGGAATATAGAACGGGGGCAGAGAGTAAAGGGAGATACCAGGGATAGAGGGGAATACAGAACGGGGACAGAGAGTAAAGGGAGATACCCGGGATAGAGGGGAATATAGAACGGGGACAGAGAGTAAAGGGAGATACCCGGGATAGAGGGGAATATAGAACGGGGACAGAGAGTATAGTGTGATACCCGGGATAGAGTGGAATATAGAACGGGGACAGAGAGTAAAGGGAGATACGCGGGATACAGGGGAATATAGAACGGGGACAGAGAGTAAAGGGAGACACCCGGGATAGAGGGGAATATAGAACGGGGACAGAGAGTAAAAGGAGATACCCGGGATAGAGGGTAATATAGAACGGAGACAGAGAGTAAAGGGAGATACCCGGGATAGAGGGGAATATAGAACGGGGACAGAGAGTAAAGGGAGATACCCGGGATAGAGGGGAATATAGAATGGAAACAGAGAGTAAAGGGAGATACCCGGGATAGAGGGGAATATAGAACGGGGACAGAGAGTAAAGGGAGATACCCAGGTAGAGGGAATATAGAACGGGGACAGAGAGTAAAGGGAGATACCCGGGAAAAAGGGGAATATAGAACGGGGACAGAGAGTAAAGGGAGATACCCGGGATAGAGGGGAATATAGAACGGGGACAGAGAGTAAAGGGAGATACCCGGGATAGAGGGGAATATAGAACGGGGACAGAGAGTAAAGGGAGATACCCGGGATAGAGGGGAATATAGAACGGGGACAGAGAGTAAAGGGTGATTGCCGGGATAGAGGGGAATATAGAACGGGGACAGAGATTAAAGGGAGATACCCGGGATAAAGGGGATTATAGAACGGGGACAGAGTGTAAAGGGAGATACCCGGGATAGTTGGGAATATAGAACGGGGACACAGAGTAAAGGGAGATACCCGGGATAGAGGGGAATATAGAACGGGGACAGAGAGTATAGGGAGATACCCGGGATAGAGGGAATATCGAACGGGGACAGGGAGTAAAGGGAGATACCCGGGATAGAGGGGAATATAGAACGGGGACAGAGAGTAAAGGGAGATACCCAGGATAGAGGGAATATCGAACGGGGACAGGGAGTAAAGGGAGATACCCGGGATAGAGGGGAATACAGAACGGGGACAGAGAGTAAAGGGAGATGCCCAGGATAGAGGGAATATCGAACGGGGACAGGGAGTAAAGGGAGATACCCGTTAGAGAGGGGAATATAGAACGGGGACAGAGAATAAAGGGAGATACCCTGGATAGAGGGCATATAGAACGGGGACAGAGAGTAAAGGGAGATGCCCGGGATAGAGGGGAATATAGAACGGGGACAGAGAGTAAAGGGAGATACCCGGGATGGAGGGAAATATAGAACGTGGACAGAGAGTAAAGGGAGATACCCGGGATAGAGGGGTATATAGAACGGGGAGAGAGAGCAAAGGGAGATACCTGGGATAGAGGGGAATATAGAACGGGGACAGAGAGTAAAGGGAGATACCCGGGAGAGAGGGGAATATAGAACGGGGACAGAGAGTAAAGGGAGATACCCAGGATAGAGGGGAATATAGAACGGGGACAGAAAGTAAAGGGAGATACCCGGGATAGAGGGGAATATGGAAAGGGGGCAGAGAGTAAAGGGAAATACCCGGTATAGAGGGGAATATAGAACGGGGACAGAAAGTAAAGGGAGATACCTGGGATAGAGGGGAATATAGAGCGGGGACAGAGAGTAAAGGGAAATACCCGGGATAGAGGGGAATATAGAACGGGGGCAGAGATTAAAGGGGAATACCCAGGATAGAGGGGAAAATAGAACGGGGACAGAGAGTAAAGGGAGATACCCGGGAAAGAGGGAAATATAGAACATGGACAGAGAGTAAAGGGAGATACCCGGGATAGAGGGGAATATAGAACGGGGACAGAGAGTAAAGGGAGATACCCGGGATAGAGGGGAATATAGAACGGGGACAGAGAGTAAAGTGTGATACCCGGGATAGAGGGGAATATAGAACGGGGACAGAGAGTAAAGGGAGATACGCGGGATACAGGGGAATATAGAACGGGGACAGAGCGTAAAGGGAGATACCCGGGACAGAAGGGAATATAGAAAGGGGACAGAGAGTAAAGGGAGATACCCGGGATAGAGGGGAATATAGAACGGGGACAGAGAGTAAAGGGAGATACCCAGGTTGAGGGAATATAGACCGGGGACAGAGAGTAAAGGGAGATACCCGGGACAGAGGGGAATATAGAACGGGGACAGAGAGTAAAGGGAGATACCCGGGATAGAGGGGAATATAGAACGGGGACAGAGAGTAAAGGGAGATACCCGGGATAGAGGGGAATATAGAACGGGGACAGAGAATAAAGGGAGATACCCGGGATAGAGGGGAATTTAGAACAGGGGCAGGGAGTAAAGGGAGATACCGGGGATAGAGGGGAATATAGAACGGGGACAGAGAGTAAAGGGAGATACCAGGGATAGAGGGAAATATAGAATGGGGACAGAGAGTAAAGGGAGATACCCGGGATAGAGGGGAACATAGAACGGGGGCAGGGAGTAAAGGGAGATGCCGGGGATACAGGGGAATATAGAACGGGGACATAGAGTAAAGGGAGATAACAGAGATAGAGGGGAATATAGAACGGGGACAGAGAGGAAAGGGAGAAACCCGGGATAGAGGGGAATATAGAACGGGGACAGAGAGTAAAGGGAGATACCCGGGATAGAGGGGAATATTGAACGGGGACAGAGAGTAAAGGGAGATACCCGGGATAGAGGGGAATATAGAACGGGGGCAGAGAGTAAAGGGAGATACCAGGGATAGAGGGGAATACAGAACGGGGACAGAGAGTAAAGGGAGATACCCGGGATAGAGGGGAATATAGAACGGGGACAGAGAGTAAAGGGAGATACCCGGGATAGAGGGGAATATAGAACGGGGACAGAGAGTATAGTGTGATACCCGGGATAGAGTGGAATATAGAACGGGGACAGAGAGTAAAGGGAGATACGCGGGATACAGGGGAATATAGAACGGGGACAGAGAGTAAAGGGAGACACCCGGGATAGAGGGGAATATAGAACGGGGACAGAGAGTAAAAGGAGATACCCGGGATAGAGGGTAATATAGAACGGAGACAGAGAGTAAAGGGAGATACCCGGGATAGAGGGGAATATAGAACGGGGACAGAGAGTAAAGGGAGATACCCGGGATAGAGGGGAATATAGAATGGAAACAGAGAGTAAAGGGAGATACCCGGGATAGAGGGGAATATAGAACGGGGACAGAGAGTAAAGGGAGATACCCAGGTAGAGGGAATATAGAACGGGGACAGAGAGTAAAGGGAGATACCCGGGAAAAAGGGGAATATAGAACGGGGACAGAGAGTAAAGGGAGTTACCCGGGATAGAGGGGAATATAGAACGGGGACAGAGAGTAAAGGGAGATACCCGGGATAGAGGGGAATATAGAACGGGGACAGAGAGTAAAGGGAGATACCCGGGATAGAGGGGAATATAGAACGGGGACAGAGAGTAAAGGGTGATTGCCGGGATAGAGGGGAATATAGAACGGGGACAGAGATTAAATGGAGATACCCGGGATAAAGGGGATTATAGAACGGGGACAGAGTGTAAAGGGAGATACCCGGGATAGTTGGGAATATAGAACGGGGACACAGAGTAAAGGGAGATACCCGGGATAGAGGGGAATATAGAACGGGGACAGAGAGTATAGGGAGATACCCGGGATAGAGGGAATATCGAACGGGGACAGGGAGTAAAGGGAGATACCCGGGATAGAGGGGAATATAGAACGGGGACAGAGAGTAAAGGGAGATACCCAGGATAGAGGGAATATCGAACGGGGACAGGGAGTAAAGGGAGATACCCGGGATAGAGGGGAATACAGAACGGGGACAGAGAGTAAAGGGAGATGCCCAGGATAGAGGGAATATCGAACGGGGACAGGGAGTAAAGGGAGATACCCGTTAGAGAGGGGAATATAGAACGGGGACAGAGAATAAAGGGAGATACCCTGGATAGAGGGCATATAGAACGGGGACAGAGAGTAAAGGGAGATGCCCGGGATAGAGGGGAATATAGAACGGGGACAGAGAGTAAAGGGAGATACCCGGGATGGAGGGAAATATAGAACGTGGACAGAGAGTAAAGGGAGATACCCGGGATAGAGGGGTATATAGAACGGGGAGAGAGAGCAAAGGGAGATACCTGGGATAGAGGGGAATATAGAACGGGGACAGAGAGTAAAGGGAGATACCCGGGAGAGAGGGGAATATAGAACGGGGACAGAGAGTAAAGGGAGATACCCAGGATAGAGGGGAATATAGAACGGGGACAGAAAGTAAAGGGAGATACCCGGGATAGAGGGGAATATGGAAAGGGGGCAGAGAGTAAAGGGAAATACCCGGTATAGAGGGGAATATAGAACGGGGACAGAAAGTAAAGGGAGATACCTGGGATAGAGGGGAATATAGAGCGGGGACAGAGAGTAAAGGGAAATACCCGGGATAGAGGGGAATATAGAACGGGGGCAGAGATTAAAGGGGAATACCCAGGATAGAGGGGAAAATAGAACGGGGACAGAGAGTAAAGGGAGATACCCGGGAAAGAGGGAAATATAGAACATGGACAGAGAGTAAAGGGAGATACCCGGGATAGAGGGGAATATAGAACGGGGACAGAGAGTAAAGGGAGATACCCGGGATAGAGGGGAATATAGAACGGGGACAGAGAGTAAAGTGTGATACCCGGCATAGAGGGGAATATAGAACGGGGACAGAGAGTAAAGGGAGATACGCGGGATACAGGGGAATATAGAACGGGGACAGAGCGTAAAGGGAGATACCCGGGACAGAAGGGAATATAGAAAGGGGACAGAGAGTAAAGGGAGATACCCGGGATAGAGGGGAATATAGAACGGGGACAGAGAGTAAAGGGAGATACCCAGGTAGAGGGAATATAGACCGGGGACAGAGAGTAAAGGGAGATACCCGGGACAGAGGGGAATATAGAACGGGGACAGAGAGTAAAGGGAGATACCCGGGATAGAGGGGAATATAGAACGGGGACAGAGAGTAAAGGGAGATACCCGGGATAGAGGGGAATATAGAACGGGGACAGAGAGTAAAGGGAGATACCCGGGATAGAGGGGAATATAGAACGGGGACAGAGAGTAAAGGGTGATACCCGGGATAGAGGGGAATATAGAACGGGGACAGAGATTAAAGGGAGATACCCGGGATAAAGGGGATTATAGAACGGGGACAGAGTGTAAAGGGAGATACCCGGGATAGTTGGGAATATAGAACGGGGACAGACAGTAAAGGGAGATACCCGGGATAGAGGGGAATATAGATCGGCGACAGAGAGTAAAAGGAGATACCCGGGATAGAGGGGAATATAGAACGGGGACAGAGAGTAAAGGGAGATACCCGGGATAGAGGGGAATATAGAACGGGGACACAGAGTAAAGGGAGATACCCGGGATAGAGGGGAATTTAGAACAGGGGCAGGGAGTAAAGGGAGATACCGGGGATAGAGGGGAATATAGAACGGGGACAGAGAGTAAAGGGAGATACCAGGGATAGAGGGAAATATAGAACGGGGACAGAGAGTAAAGGGAGAAACCCGGGATAGAGGGGAATATAGAACGGCGACAGAGAGTAAAGGGAGATACCCGGGATAGAGGGGAATATAGAACGGGGACAGAGAGTAAAGGGAGATACCCGGGATAGAGGGGAACATAGAACGGGGGCAGAGAGTAAAGGGAGATACCAGGGATAGAGGGGAATATAGAACGGGGACAGAGAGTAAAGGGAGATACCCGGGATAGAGGGGCATTTAGAACAGGGGCAGGGAGTAAAGGGAGATGCCGGGGATAGAGGGGAATATAGAACGGGGACATAGAGTAAAGGGAGATACCAGAGATAGAGGGGAATATAGAACGGGGACAGAGAGTAAAGGGAGAAACCCGGGATAGAGGGGAATATAGAACGGGGACAGTGAGTAAAGGGAGATACCCGGGATAGAGGGGAATATAGAACAGGGACAGAGAGTAATGGGAGATACGCGGGATAAAGGGGATTATAGAACGGGGACAGAGAGTAAAGGGAGATACCCGGGATTGTTGGGAATATAGAACGGGGACAGACAGTAAAGGGAGATACCCGGGATAGAGGGGAATATAGAACGGCGACAGAGAGTAAAGGGAGATACCCGGGATAGAGGGGAATATAGAACGGGGACAGAGAGTAAAGGGAGATAACCTTGATAGAGGGGAATATAGAACGGGGGCAGAGAGTAAAGGGAGATACCAGGGATAGAGGGGAATACAGAACGGGGACAGAGAGTAAAGGGAGATACCCGGGATAGAGGGGAATATAGAACGGGGACAGAGAGTAAAGGGAGATACCCGGGATAGAGGGGAATATAGAACGGGGACAGAGAGTAAAGCGTGATACCCGGGATAGAGTGGAATATAGAACGGGGACAGAGAGTAAAGGGAGACACGCGGGATACAGGGGAATATTGAACGGGGACAGAGAGTAAAGGGAGATACCCGGGATAGAGGGGAATATCGAACGGGGACAGAGAGTAAAAGGAGATACCCGGGATAGTGGGTAATATAGAACGGAGACAGAGAGTAAAGGGAGATACCCGGGATAGAGGGGAATAGAGAACGGGGACAGAGAGTAAAGGGAGATACCCGGGATAGAGGGGAATATAGAATGGAAACAGAGAGTAAAGGTAGATACCCGGGATAGAGGGGAATATAGAACAGGGACAGAGAGTAATGGGAGATACGCGGGATAAAGGGGATTATAGAACGGGGACAGAGAGTAAAGGGAGATACCCGGGATTGTTGGGAATATAGAACGGGGACAGACAGTAAAGGGAGATACCCGGGATAGAGGGGAATATAGAACGGCGACAGAGAGTAAAGGGAGATACCCGGGATAGAGGGGAATATAGAACGGGGACAGAGAGTAAAGGGAGATAACCTTGATAGAGGGGAATATAGAACGGGGGCAGAGAGTAAAGGGAGATACCAGGGATAGAGGGGAATACAGAACGGGGACAGAGAGTAAAGGGAGATACCCGGGATAGAGGGGAATATAGAACGGGGACAGAGAGTAAAGCGTGATACCCGGGATAGAGTGGAATATAGAACGGGAACAGAGAGTAAAGGGAGACACGCGGGATACAGGGGAATATTGAACGGGGACAGAGAGTAAAGGGAGATACCCGGGATAGAGGGGAATATCGAACGGGGACAGAGAGTAAAAGGAGATACCCGGGATAGTGGGTAATATAGAACGGAGACAGAGAGTAAAGGGAGATACCCGGGATAGAGGGGAATAGAGAACGGGGACAGAGAGTAAAGGGAGATACCCGGGATAGAGGGGAATATAGAATGGAAACAGAGAGTAAAGGGAGATACCCGGGATAGAGGGGAATATAGAACGGGGACAGAGAGTAAAGGGAGATACCCAGGTAGAGGGAATATAGAACGGGGACAGAGAGTAAAGGGAGATACCCGGGAAAAAGGGGAATATAGAACGGGGACAGAGAGTAAAGGGAGATACCCGGGATAGAGGGGAATATAGAACGGGGACAGAGAGTAAAGGGAGATACCCGGGATAGAGGGGAATATAGAACGGGGACAGAGAGTAAAGGGAGGTACCCGGGATAGAGGGGAATATAGAACGGGGACAGAGAGTAAAGGGTGATTCCCAGGAGAGAGTGGAATATAGAACGGGGACAGAGAGTAAAGGGAGACACGCGGGATACAGGGGAATATTGAACGGGGACAGAGAGTAAAGGGAGATACCCGGGATAGAGGGGAATATCGAACGGGGACAGAGAGTAAAAGGAGATACCCGGGATAGTGGGTAATATAGAACGGAGACAGAGAGTAAAGGGAGATACCCGGGATAGAGGGGAATAGAGAACGGGGACAGAGAGTAAAGGGAGATACCCGGGATAGAGGGGAATATAGAATGGAAACAGAGAGTAAAGGGAGATACCCGGGATAGAGGGGAATATAGAACGGGGACAGAGAGTAAAGGGAGATACCCAGGTAGAGGGAATATAGAACGGGGACAGAGAGTAAAGGGAGATACCCGGGAAAAAGGGGAATATAGAACGGGGACAGAGAGTAAAGGGAGATACCCGGGATAGAGGGGAATATAGAACGGGGACAGAGAGTAAAGGGAGATACCCGGGATAGAGGGGAATATAGAACGGGGACAGAGAGTAAAGGGAGGTACCCGGGATAGAGGGGAATATAGAACGGGGACAGAGAGTAAAGGGTGATTCCCAGGAGAGAGGGGAATATAGAACGGGGACAGAGATTAAAGGGAGATACCCGGGATAAAGGGGATTATAGAACGGGGACAGAGTGTAAAGGGAGATACCCGGGATAGTTGGGAATATAGAACGGGGACAGACAGTAAAGGGAGATATCCGGGATAGAGGGGAATATAGATCGGCGACAGAGAGTAAAAGGAGATACCCGGGATAGAGGGGAATATAGAACGGGGACAGAGAGTAAAGGGAGATACCCGGGATAGAGGGGAATATAGAACGGGGACAGAGAGTAAAGGGAGATACCCGGGATAGAGGGGAATATAGAACGGGGACAGAGAGTAAAGGGAGATACCCGGGATAGAGGGGAATATAGAACGGGGACAGAGAGTAAAGGGTGATACCCGGGATAGAGGGGAATATAGAACGGGGACAGAGATTAAAGGGAGATACCCGGGATAAAGGGGATTATAGAATGGGGACAGAGTGTAAAGGGAGATACCCGGGATAGTTGGGAATATAGAACGGGGACAGACAGTAAAGGGAGATACCCGGGATAGAGGGGAATATAGATCAGCGACAGAGAATAAAAGGAGATACCCGGGATAGAGGGGAATATAGAACGGGGACAGAGAGTAAAGGGAGATACCCGGGATGGAGGGGAATATAGAACGGGGACACAGAGTAAAGGGAGATACCCGGGATAGAGGGGAATTTAGAAAAGGGCAGGGAGTAAAGGGAGATACCGGGGTAGAGGGGAATATAGAACGGGGACAGAGAGTAAAGGGAGATACCAGGGATAGAGGGAAATATAGAACGGGGACAGAGAGTAAAGGGAGAAACCCGGGATAGAGGGGAATATAGAACGGCGACAGAGAGTAAAGGGAGATACCCGGGATAGAGGGGAATATAGAACGGGGACAGAGAGTAAAGGGAGATACCCGGGATAGAGGGGAACATAGAACGGGGGCAGAGAGTAAAGGGAGATACCAGGGAGAGAGGGGAATATAGAACGGGGACAGAGAGTAAAGGGAGATACCCGGGATAGAGGGGCATTTAGAACAGGGGCAGGGAGTAAAGGGAGATGCCGGGAATAGAGGGGAATATAGAACGGGGACATAGAGTAAAGGGAGATACCAGAGATAGAGGGGAATATAGAACGGGGACAGAGAGTAAAGGGAGAAACCCGGGATAGAGGGGAATATAGAACGGGGACAGTGAGTAAAGGGAGATACCCGGGATAGAGGGGAATATAGAACAGGGACAGAGAGTAATGGGAGATACGCGGGATAAAGGGGATTATAGAACGGGGACAGAGAGTAAAGGGAGATACCCGGGATTGTTGGGAATATAGAACGGGGACAGACAGTAAAGGGAGATACCCGGGATAGAGGGGAATATAGAACGGCGACAGAGAGTAAAGGGAGATACCCGGGATAGAGGGGAATATAGAACGGGGACAGAGAGTAAAGGGAGATACCCGGGATAGAGGGGAATATAGAACGGGGGCAGAGTGTAAAGGGAGATACCAGGGATAGAGGGGAATACAGAACGGGGACAGAGAGTAAAGGGAGATACCCGGGATAGAGGGGAATATAGAACGGGGACAGAGAGTAAAGGGAGATACCCGGGATAGAGGGGAATATAGAACGGGGACAGAGAGTAAAGTGTGATACCCGGGATAGAGTGGAATATAGAACGGGGACAGAGAGTAAAGGGAGATACGCGGGATACAGGGGAATATTGAACGGGGACAGAGATTAAAGGGAGATACCCGGGATAGAGGGGAATATCGAACGGGGACAGAGAGGAAAGGGAGATACCCGGGAGAGAGGGGAATATAGAACGGGGTCAGAGAGCAAAGGGAGATACCCGGGATAGAGGGGAATATAGAACGGGTACAGAAAGTAAAGGGAGATACCCGGGATAGAGGGGAATATAGAACGGGGACAGACAGTAAAAGGAGATACCTGGGATAGAGGGGAATATAGAGCGGGGACAGAGAGTAAAGGGAAATACCCGGGATAGAGGGGAATATAGAACGGGGGCAGAGAGTAAAGGGAAATACCCGGGATAGAGGGGAAAATAGAACGGGGACAGAGAGTAAAGGGAGATACCCGGGAAAGAGGGAAATATAGAATATGGACAGAGAGTAAAGGGAGATACCCGGGATAGAGGGGAATATAGAACGGGGACAGAGAGTAAAGGGAGATACCCGGGATAGAGGGGAATATAGAATGGGGACAGAGAGTAAAGGGAGATACCCGGGATAGAGGGGAATATAGAACGGGTCAGGGAGTAAAGGGAGATACCCGGGATAGAGGGGATTATAGAACGGGGACAGAGAGTAAAGGGAGATACCCGGGATTGTTGGGAATATAGAACGGGGACAGACAGTAAAGGGAGATACCCGGGATAGAGGGGAGTATAGAACGGCGACAGAGAGTAAAGGGAGATACCCGGGATAGAGGGGAATATAGAACGGGGACAGAGAGTAAAGGGAGATACCCGGGATAGAGGGGAATATAGAACGGGGGCAGAGAGTAAAGGGAGATACCAGGGATAGAGGGGAATATAGAACGGGGACAGAGAGTAAAGGGAGATACCCGGGATAGAGGGGAATTTAGAACAGGGGCAGGGAGTAAAGGGAGTTACCGGGGATAGAGGGGAATATAGAATGGAAACAGAGAGTAAAGGGAGATACCCGGGATAGAGGGGAATATAGAACGGGGACAGAGAGTAAAGGGAGATACCCAGGTAGAGGGAATATAGAACGGGGACAGAGAGTAAAGGGAGATACCCGGGAAAAAGGGGAATATAGAACGGGGACAGAGAGTAAAGGGAGATACCCGGGATAGAGGGGAATATAGAACGGGGACAGAGAGTAAAGGGAGATACCCGGGATAGAGGGGAATATAGAACGGGGACAGAGAGTAAAGGGAGGTACCCGGGATAGAGGGGAATATAGAACGGGGACAGAGAGTAAAGGGTGATTCCCAGGAGAGAGGGGAATATAGAACGGGGACAGAGATTAAAGGGAGATACCCGGGATAAAGGGGATTATAGAACGGGGACAGAGTGTAAAGGGAGATACCCGGGATAGTTGGGAATATAGAACGGGGACAGACAGTAAAGGGAGATATCCGGGATAGAGGGGAATATAGATCGGCGACAGAGAGTAAAAGGAGATACCCGGGATAGAGGGGAATATAGAACGGGGACAGAGAGTAAAGGGAGATACCCGGGATAGAGGGGAATATAGAACGGGGACAGAGAGTAAAGGGAGATACCCGGGATAGAGGGGAATATAGAACGGGGACAGAGAGTAAAGGGAGATACCCGGGATAGAGGGGAATATAGAACGGGGACAGAGAGTAAAGGGTGATACCCGGGATAGAGGGGAATATAGAACGGGGACAGAGATTAAAGGGAGATACCCGGGATAAAGGGGATTATAGAATGGGGACAGAGTGTAAAGGGAGATACCCGGGATAGTTGGGAATATAGAACGGGGACAGACAGTAAAGGGAGATACCCGGGATAGAGGGGAATATAGATCAGCGACAGAGAATAAAAGGAGATACCCGGGATAGAGGGGAATATAGAACGGGGACAGAGAGTAAAGGGAGATACCCGGGATGGAGGGGAATATAGAACGGGGACACAGAGTAAAGGGAGATACCCGGGATAGAGGGGAATTTAGAAAAGGGCAGGGAGTAAAGGGAGATACCGGGGTAGAGGGGAATATAGAACGGGGACAGAGAGTAAAGGGAGATACCAGGGATAGAGGGAAATATAGAACGGGGACAGAGAGTAAAGGGAGAAACCCGGGATAGAGGGGAATATAGAACGGCGACAGAGAGTAAAGGGAGATACCCGGGATAGAGGGGAATATAGAACGGGGACAGAGAGTAAAGGGAGATACCCGGGATAGAGGGGAACATAGAACGGGGGCAGAGAGTAAAGGGAGATACCAGGGAGAGAGGGGAATATAGAACGGGGACCGAGAGTAAAGGGAGATACCCGGGATAGAGGGGCATTTAGAACAGGGGCAGGGAGTAAAGGGAGATGCCGGGGATAGAGGGGAATATAGAACGGGGACATAGAGTAAAGGGAGATACCAGAGATAGAGGGGAATATAGAACGGGGACAGAGAGTAAAGGGAGAAACCCGGGATAGAGGGGAATATAGAACGGGGACAGTGAGTAAAGGGAGATACCCGGGATAGAGGGGAATATAGAACAGGGACAGAGAGTAATGGGAGATACGCGGGATAAAGGGGATTATAGAACGGGGACAGAGAGTAAAGGGAGATACCCGGGATTGTTGGGAATATAGAACGGGGACAGACAGTAAAGGGAGATACCCGGGATAGAGGGGAATATAGAACGGCGACAGAGAGTAAAGGGAGATACCCGGGATAGAGGGGAATATAGAACGGGGACAGAGAGTAAAGGGAGATACCCGGGATAGAGGGGAATATAGAACGGGGGCAGAGAGTAAAGGGAGATACCAGGGATAGAGGGGAATACAGAACGGGGACAGAGAGTAAAGGGAGATACCCGGGATAGAGGGGAATATAGAACGGGGACAGAGAGTAAAGGGAGATACCCGGGATAGAGGGGAATATAGAACGGGGACAGAGAGTAAAGTGTGATACCCGGGATAGAGTGGAATATAGAACGGGGACAGAGAGTAAAGGGAGATACGCGGGATACAGGGGAATATTGAACGGGGACAGAGATTAAAGGGAGATACCCGGGATAGAGGGGAATATCGAACGGGGACAGAGAGGAAAGGGAGATACCCGGGAGAGAGGGGAATATAGAACGGGGTCAGAGAGCAAAGGGAGATACCCGGGATAGAGGGGAATATAGAACGGGTACAGAAAGTAAAGGGAGATACCCGGGATAGAGGGGAATATAGAACGGGGACAGACAGTAAAAGGAGATACCTGGGATAGAGGGGAATATAGAGCGGGGACAGAGAGTAAAGGGAAATGCCCGGGATAGAGGGGAATATAGAACGGGGGCAGAGAGTAAAGGGAAATACCCGGGATAGAGGGGAAAATAGAACGGGGACAGAGAGTAAAGGGAGATACCCGGGAAAGAGGGAAATATAGAATATGGACAGAGAGTAAAGGGAGATACCCGGGATAGAGGGGAATATAGAACGGGGACAGAGAGTAAAGGGAGATACCCGGGATAGAGGGGAATATAGAATGGGGACAGAGAGTAAAGGGAGATACCCGGGATAGAGGGGAATATAGAACGGGACAGGGAGTAAAGGGAGATACCCGGGATAGAGGGGATTATAGAACGGGGACAGAGGGTAAAGGGAGATACCCGGGATTGTTGGGAATATAGAACGGGGACAGACAGTAAAGGGAGATACCCGGGATAGAGGGGAATATAGAACGGGGGCAGAGAGTAAAGGGAGATACCAGGGATAGAGGGGAATATAGAACGGGGACAGAGAGTAAAGGGAGATACCCGGGATAGAGGGGAATTTAGAACAGGGGCAGGGAGTAAAGGGAGTTACCGGGGATAGAGGGGAATATAGAACGGGGACAGAGAGTGAAGGGAGATACCAGGGATAGAGGGGAATATAGGACGGGGACAGAGATTAAAGGGAGAAACCCGGGATAGAGGGGAATATAGAACGGGGACAGAGAGTAAAGGGAGATACCCGGGATAGAGGGGAATATAGAACGGGAACAGAGAGTAATGGGAGATACCCAGGGTAGAGGGGAATATAGAACGGAGACAGTGAGTAAAGGGAGATACCCGGGATAGAGGGGATTATAGAACGGGGACAGAGAGTAAAGGGAGATACCCGGGATTGTTGGGAATATAGAACGGGGACAGAAAGTAAAGGGAGATACCCGGGATAGAGGGGAATATAGAACGGCGACAGAGAGTAAAGGGAGATACCCGGGATAGAGGGGAATATAGAACGGGGACAGAGAGTAAAGGGAGATACCCGGGATAGAGGGTAATATAGAACGGAGACAGAGAGTAAAGGGAGATACCCGGGATAGAGGGGAATATAGAACGGGGACAGAGAGTAAAGGGAGATACCCAGGTAGAGGGAATATAGAACGGGGATAGAGAGTAAAGGGAGATACCCGGGACAGAGGGGAATATAGAACGGGGACAGAGAGTAAAGGGAGATACCCGGGATAGAGGGGAATATAGAACGGGGACAGACAGTAAAGGGAGATACCCGGGATAGAGGGGTATATAGATCGGCGACAGAGTGTAAAAGGAGGTACCCGGGATGGAGGGGAATATAGAACGGGGACAGAGAGTAAAGGGAGATACCCGGGAGAGAGGGGAATATAGAACGGGGACAGAGAATAAAGGGAGATACCCGGGATAGAGGGGAATATTGAACGGGGACAGAGAGTAAAGGGAGATACCTGGGATAGAGGGGAATATAGAACGGGGACAGAGAGTAAAGGGAGATACCCGGGATAGAGGGGAATATAGAACGGGGACAGAGAGTGAAGGGAGATACCCGGGATAGAGGGGAATCTAGAACGGGGACAGAGACTAAAGGGAGATACCCGGGATGGAGGTGAATATAGAACGGGGACAGTGAGTAAGGGGAGATACCCGGGATAGAGTGGAATATAGAACGGGGACAGAGAGTAAAGAGAGATACCCGGGATAGAGGGGATTATAGACCGGGGACAGAGAGTAAAGGGCAATACCCGTGATAGAACGGAATAAAGAATGGGGACAGAGAGTAAAGGGAGATACTCGGGATAGAGGGGAATATAGAACTGGGACAGTGAGTAAAGGGAGATACCCGGGACTGAGGGGAATATAGAACGGGGACAGAGAGTAAAGGGAGATACCCGGGATAGAGGGGAATATAGAATGCGGACAGTGAGTAAAGGGAGTTACCGGGATAGAGGGAATATAGAACGGGTACAGAGAGTAAAGGGAGATACCAGGATAGTGGGGAATATAGAAGGGGGACAGAGAGTAAAGGGAGATACCCGGGATAGAGGGGAATATAGAATGGGGACAGAGAGTAAAGGGAGATACCCGGGTTAGAGGGGAATAAGGAATGGGGACAGAGAGTAAAGAGAGATACCCGGGATAGAGGGGAATATAGAACGGGGACAGAGAATAAAGCGAGATACCCGGGATAGAGGGGAATATAGAACGGGGACAGAGAGTAAAGGGAGATACCCGGGATAGAGGGGAATTTAGAATGGGGACAGAGTATAAAGGGAGATACCCGGGATAGAGGGGAATATAGAACGGGGACAGAGAGTAAAGGGAGATACACGGGATAGAGGGGAATATAGAACGTGGACAGGGAGTAAAAGGAGATACCCGGGATAGAGGGGAATATAGAACGGGGACAGAGAGTAAAGGGAGATACCCGGGTTAGAGCGGAATATAGAACGGGGACAGAGAGTAAAGGGAAATACCCGGGATAGAGGGGAATATAGAACGGGGGCAGAGAGTAATGGGAAATACCCGGGATAGAGGGGAATATAGAACGGGGACAGAGAGTAAAGGGAGATACCCGGGAAAGAGGGAAATATAGAACATGGACAGAGAGTAAAGGGAGATACCCGGGATAGAGGGGAATATAGAACGGGGACAGAGAGTAAAGGGAGATACCCAGGATAGAGGGGAATATGGAACGGGGACAGAGAGTAAAGGGAGATACCCGGGATAGAGGGGAATATAGAACGAGGACAGAGAGTAATGGGAGATACCCGGGATAGAGGGGAATATAGAGCGGGGACAGAGAGTAAACGGAGATACCCATGATAGAGGGGAATATAGAACGGGACAGGGAGTAAAGTGAGATACCCGGGATAGAGGGGAATATAGAACGGGGACAGAGAGTAATGGGAGATACGCAGGATAAAGGGGATTATAGAACGGGGACAGAGAGTAACGGGAGATACCCGGGATTGTTGGGAATATAGAACGGGGACAGACAGTAAAGGGAGATACCCGGGATAGAGGGGAGTATAGAACGGCGACAGAGAGTAAAGGGAGATACCCGGGATAGAGGGGAATATAGAACGGGGACAGAGAGTAAAGGGAGATACCCGGGATAGAGGGGAATATAGAACGGGGGCAGAGAGTAAAGGGAGATACCAGGGATAGTGGGGAATATAGAACGGGGACAGAGAGTATAGGGAGATACCCGGGATAGAGGGGAATTTAGAACAGGGGCAGGGAGTAAAGGGAGATACCGGGGATAGAGGGGAATATAGAACGGGGACAGAGAGTAAAGGGAGATACCAGGGATAGAGGGGAATATAGAACGGGGACAGAGAGTAAAGGGAGAAACCCGGGATAGAGGGGAATATAGAACGGGGACAGTGAGTAAAGGGAGATACCCGGGATAGAGGGGAATTTAGAACAGGGGCAGGGAGTAAAGGGAGATACCGGGGATAGAGGGGAATATAGAACGGGGACAGAGAGTAAAGGGAGATATCCGGGATAGAGGGGAATATAGAACGGGGACAGAGAGGAATGGGAGATACCCGGGGTAGAGGGGAATATAGAACGGGGACAGTGAGTAAAGGGAGATACCCGGGATAGAGTGGAATATAGAACGGGGACAGAGAGTAAAGTGAGATACCCCGGACAGAGGGGAATATAGAACAGGGACAGAGAGTAATGGGAGATACGCGGGATAAAGGGGATTATAGAACGGGGACAGAGAGTAAAGGGAGATACCCGGGATTGTTGGGAATATAGAACGGGGACAGACAGTAAAGGGAGATACCCGGGATAGAGGGGAATATAGAACGGCGACAGAGAGTAAAGGGAGATACGCGGGATAGAGGGGAATATAGAACGGGGACAGAGAGTAAATGGAGATACCCGGGATAGAGGGGAATATAGAACGGGGACAGAGAGTAATGGGAGATACCCGGGGTAGAGGGGAATATAGAACGGGGACAGTGAGTAAAGGGAGATACCCGGGATAGAGGGGAATATAGAACGGGGACAGAGAGTAAAGTGAGATACCCGGGACAGAGGGGAATATAGAACGGGGACAGAGAGTAAAGGGAGATACCCGGGATAGAGTGGAATATAGAACGGGGACAGAGAGTAAAGGGTGATACCCGGGATAGAGGGGAATATAGAACGGGGACAGAGAGTAAAGGGAGATACGCGGCATACAGGGGAATATAGAATGGGGACAGAGAGTAAAGGGAGATACCCGGGATAGAGGGGAATATAGAACGGGGACAGAGAGTAAAGGGAGATACCCAGGATAGAGGGTAATATAGAACGGAGACAGAGAGTAAAGGGAGATACCCGGGATAGAGGGGAATATAGAACGGGGACAGAGAGTAAAGGGAGATACCCGGGATAGAGGGGAATATAGAACGGAGACAGAGAGTAAAGGGAGATACCCGGGATAGAGGGGAATATAGAACGGGGACAGTGAGTAAAGGGAGATACCCAGGTAGAGGGAATATAGAACGGGGACAGAGAGTAAAGGGAGATACCCGGGACAGAGGGGAATATAGAACGGGGAAAGAGAGTAAAGGGAGATACCCGGGATAGAGGGGAATATAGAACGGGGACAGAGAGTAAAGGGAGATACCCGGGATAGAGGGGAATATAGAACGGGGACAGACAGTAAAGGGAGATACCCGGGATAGAGGGGAATATAGATCGGCGACATAGTGTAAAAGGAGGTACCCGGGATGGAGGGGAATATAGAACGGGGACAGAGAGTAAAGGGAGATACCCGGGAGAGAGGGGAATATAGAACGGGGACAGAGAATAAAGGGAGATACCCGGGATAGAGGGGAATATTGAACGGGGACAGAGAGTAAAGGGAGATACCTGGGATAGAGGGGAATATTGAACGGGGACAGAGAGTAAAGGGAGATACCCGGGATAGAGGGGAATATAGAACGGGGACAGAGAGTAAAGGGAGATACCCGGGATAGAGGGGAATCTAGAACGGGGACAGAGACTAAAGGGAGATACCCGGGATAAAGGGGATTATAGAACGGGGACAGAGTGTAAAGGGAGATACCCGGGATAGAGGGGAATATAGATCGGCGACATAGTGTAAAAGGAGGTACCCGGGATGGAGGGGAATATAGAACGGGGACAGAGAGTAAAGGGAGATACCCGGGAGAGAGGGGAATATAGAACGGGGACAGAGAATAAAGGGAGATACCCGGGATAGAGGGGAATATTGAACGGGGACAGAGAGTAAAGGGAGATACCTGGGATAGAGGGGAATATTGAACGGGGACAGAGAGTAAAGGGAGATACCCGGGATAGAGGGGAATATAGAACGGGGACAGAGAGTAAAGGGAGATACCCGGGATAGAGGGGAATCTAGAACGGGGACAGAGACTAAAGGGAGATACCCGGGATAAAGGGGATTATAGAACGGGGACAGAGTGTAAAGGGAGATACCCGGGATAGTTGGGAATATAGAACGGGGACAGACAGTAAAGGGAGATACCCGGGATAGAGGGGAATATAGAACGGGGACAGAGAGTATAGGGAGATACCCGGGATAGAGGGGAATATAGAACGGGGACACAGAGTAAAGGGAGAGACCCGGGATAGAGGGAATATAGAACGGGGACAGAGAGTAAAGGGAGATACCCAGGATAGAGGGAATATCGAACGGGGACAGGGAGTAAAGGGAGATACCCGGGATAGAGGGGAATATAGAACGGGGACAGAGAGTAAAGGGAGATACCCAGGATAGAGGGAATATCGAACGGGGACAGGGAGTAAAGGGAGATACCCGGGATAGAGGGGAATACAGAACGGGGACAGAGAGTAAAGGGAGATGCCCAGGATAGAGGGAATATCGAACGGGGACAGGGAGTAAAGGGAGATACCCGTTAGAGAGGGGAAGATAGAACGGGGACAGAGAATAAAGGGAGATACCCTGGATAGAGGGCATATAGAACGGGGACAGAGAGTAAAGGGAGATGCCCGGGATAGAGGGAAATATAGAACGGGGACAGAGAGTAAAGGGAGATACCCGGGATGGAGGGGAATATAGAACGTGGACAGAGAGTAAAGGGAGATACGCGGGATAGAGGGGTATATAGAACGGGGAGAGAGAGCAAAGGGAGATACCTGGGATAGAGGGGAATATAGAACGGGGACAGAGAGTAAAGGGAGATACCCGGGAGAGAGGGGAATATAGAACGGGGACAGAGAGTAAAGGGAGATACCCAGGATAGAGGGGAATATAGAACGGGGACAGAAAGTAAAGGGAGATACCCGGGATAGAGGGGAATATGGAAAGGGGGCAGAGAGTAAAGGGAAATACCCGGTATAGAGGGGAATATAGAACGGGGACAGAAAGTAAAGGGAGATACCTGGGATAGAGGGGAATATAGAGCGGGGACAGAGAGTAAAGGGAAATACCCGGGATAGAGGGGAATATAGAACGGGGGCAGAGATTAAAGGGGAATACCCAGGATAGAGGGGAAAATAGAACGGGGACAGAGAGTAAAGGGAGATACCCGGGAAAGAGGGAAATATAGAACATGGACAGAGAGTAAAGGGAGATACCCGGGATAGAGGGGAATATAGAACGGGGACAGAGAGTAAAGGGAGATACCCGGGATAGAGGGGAATATAGAACGGGGACAGAGAGTAAAGTGTGATACCCGGGATAGAGGGGAATATAGAACGGGGACAGAGAGTAAAGGGAGATACGCGGGACACAGGGGAATATAGAACGGGGACAGAGCGTAAAGGGAGATACCCGGGACAGAAGGGAATATAGAACGGGGACAGAGAGTAAAGGGAGATACCCGGGATAGAGGGGAATATAGAACGGGGACAGAGAGTAAAGGGAGATACCCAGGTAGAGGGAATATAGAACGGGGACAGAGAGTAAAGGGAGATACCCGGGACAGAGGGGAATATAGAACGGGGACAGAGAGTAAAGGGAGATACCCGGGATAGAGGGGAATATAGAACGGGGACAGAGAGTAAAGGGAGATACCCGGGATAGAGGGGAATATAGAACGGGGACAGAGAGTAAAGGGAGATACCCGGGATAGAGGGGAATATAGAACGGGGACAGAGAGTAAAGGGTGATACCCGGGATAGAGGGGAATATAGAACGGGGACAGAGATTAAAGGGAGATACCCGGGATAAAGGGGATTATAGAACGGGGACAGAGTGTAAAGGGAGATACCCGGGATAGTTGCGAATATAGAACGGGGACAGACAGTAAAGGGAGATACCCGGGATAGAGGGGAATATAGATCGGCGACAGAGAGTAAAAGGAGATACCCGGGATAGAGGGGAATATAGAACGGGGACAGAGAGTAAAGGGAGATACCCGGGATAGAGGGGAATATAGAACGGGGACACAGAGTAAAGGGAGATACCCGGGATAGAGGGGAATTTAGAACAGGGGCAGGGAGTAAAGGGAGATACCGGGGATAGAGGGGAATATAGATCGGGGACAGAGAGTAAAGGGAGATACCAGGGATAGAGGGAAATATAGAACGGGGACAGAGAGTAAAGGGAGAAACCCGGGATAGAGGGGAATATAGAACGGCGACAGAGAGTAAAGGAAGATACCCGGGATAGAGGGGAATATAGAACGGGGACAGAGAGTAAAGGGAGATACCCGGGATAGAGGGGAACATAGAACGGGGGCAGAGAGTAAAGGGAGATACCAGGGATAGAGGGGAATATAGAACGGGGACAGAGAGTAAAGGGAGATACCCGGGATAGAGGGGCATTTAGAACAGGGGCAGGGAGTAAAGGGAGATGCCGGGGATAGAGGGGAATATAGAACGGGGACATAGAGTAAAGGGAGATACCAGAGATAGAGGGGAATATAGAACGGGGACAGAGAGTAAAGGGAGAAACCCGGGATAGAGGGGAATATAGAACGGGGACAGTGAGTAAAGGGAGATACCCGGGATAGAGGGGAATATAGAACAGGGACAGAGAGTAATAGGAGATACGCGGGATAAAGGGGATTATAGAACGGGGACAGAGAGTAAAGGGAGATACCCGGGATTGTTGGGAATATAGAACGGGGACAGACAGTAAAGGGAGATACCCGGGATAGAGGGGAATATAGAACGGCGACAGAGAGTAAAGGGAGATACCCGGGATAGAGGGGAATATAGAACGGGGACAGAGAGTAAAGGGAGATAACCTTGATAGAGGGGAATATAGAACGGGGGCAGAGAGTAAAGGGAGATACCAGGGATAGAGGGGAATACAGAACGGGGACAGAGAGTAAAGGGAGATACCCGGGATAGAGGGGAATATAGAACGGGGACAGAGAGTAAAGCGTGATACCCGGGATAGAGTGGAATATAGAACGGGGACAGAGAGTAAAGGGAGACACGCGGGATACAGGGGAATATTGAACGGGGACAGAGAGTAAAGGGAGATACCCGGGATAGAGGGGAATATCGAACGGGGACAGAGAGTAAAAGGAGATACCCGGGATAGTGGGTAATATAGAACGGAGACAGAGAGTAAAGGGAGATACCCGGGATAGAGGGGAATAGAGAACGGGGACAGAGAGTAAAGGGAGATACCCGGGATAGAGGGGAATATAGAATGGAAACAGAGAGTAAAGGGAGATACCCGGGATAGAGGGGAATATAGAACGGGGACAGAGAGTAAAGGGAGATACCCAGGTAGAGGGAATATAGAACGGGGACAGAGAGTAAAGGGAGATACCCGGGAAAAAGGGGAATATAGAACGGGGACAGAGAGTAAAGGGAGATACCCGGGATAGAGGGGAATATAGAACGGGGACAGAGAGTAAAGGGAGATACCCGGGATAGAGGGGAATATAGAACGGGGACAGAGAGTAAAGGGAGGTACCCGGGATAGAGGGGAATATAGAACGGGGACAGAGAGTAAAGGGTGATTCCCAGGAGAGAGGGGAATATAGAACGGGGACAGAGATTAAAGGGAGATACCCGGGATAAAGGGGATTATAGAACGGGGACAGAGTGTAAAGGTAGATACCCGGGATAGTTGGGAATATAGAACGGGGACAGACAGTAAAGGGAGATATCCGGGATAGAGGGGAATATAGATCGGCGACAGAGAGTAAAAGGAGATACCCGGGATAGAGGGGAATATAGAACGGGGACAGAGACTAAAGGGAGATACCCGGGATAGAGGGGAATATAGAACGGGGACAGAGAGTAAAGGGAGATACCCGGGATAGAGGGGAATATAGAACGGGGACAGAGAGTAAAGGGAGATACCCGGGATAGAGGGGAATATAGAACGGGGACAGAGAGTAAAGGGTGATACCCGGGATAGAGGGGAATATAGAACGGGGACAGAGATTAAAGGGAGATACCCGGGATAAAGGGGATTATAGAACGGGGACAGAGTGTAAAGGGAGATACCCGGGATAGTTGGGAATATAGAACGGGGACAGACAGTAAAGGGAGATACCCGGGATAGAGGGGAATATAGATCAGCGACAGAGAATAAAAGGAGATACCCGGGATAGAGGGGAATATAGAACGGGGACAGAGAGTAAAGGGAGATACCCGGGATGGAGGGGAATATAGAACGGGGACACAGAGTAAAGGGAGATACCCGGGATAGAGGGGAATTTAGAAAAGGGCAGGGAGTAAAGGGAGATACCGGGGTAGAGGGGAATATAGAACGGGGACAGAGAGTAAAGGGAGATACCAGGGATAGAGGGAAATATAGAACGGGGACAGAGAGTAAAGGGAGAAACCCGGGATAGAGGGGAATATAGAACGGCGACAGAGAGTAAAGGGAGATACCCGGGATAGAGGGGAATATAGAACGGGGACAGAGAGTAAAGCGAGATACCCGGGATAGAGGGGAACATAGAACGGGGGCAGAGAGTAAAGGGAGATACCAGGGATAGAGGGGAATATAGAACGGGGACAGAGAGTAAAGGGAGATACCCGGGATAGAGGGGCATTTAGAACAGGGGCAGGGAGTAAAGGGAGATGCCGGGGATAGAGGGGAATATAGAACGGGGACATAGAGTAAAGGGAGATACCAGAGATAGAGGGGAATATAGAACGGGGACAGAGAGTAAAGGGAGAAACCCGGGATAGAGGGGAATATAGAACGGGGACAGTGAGTAAAGGGAGATACCCGGGATAGAGGGGAATATAGAACAGGGACAGAGAGTAATGGGAGATACGCGGGATAAAGGGGATTATAGAACGGGGACAGAGAGTAAAGGGAGATACCCGGGATTGTTGGGAATATAGAACGGGGACAGACAGTAAAGGGAGATACCCGGGATAGAGGGGAATATAGAACGGCGACAGAGAGTAAAGGGAGATACCCGGGATAGAGGGGAATATAGAACGGGGACAGAGAGTAAAGGGAGATACCCGGGATAGAGGGGAATATAGAACGGGGGCAGAGAGTAAAGGGAGATACCAGGGATAGAGGGGAATACAGAACGGGGACAGAGAGTAAAGGGAGATACCCGGGATAGAGGGGAATATAGAACGGGGACAGAGAGTAAAGGGAGATACCCGGGATAGAGGGGAATATAGAACGGGGACAGAGAGTAAAGTGTGATACCCGGGATAGAGTGGAATATAGAACGGGGACAGAGAGTAAAGGGAGATACGCGGGATACAGGGGAATATTGAACGGGGACAGAGAGTAAAGGGAGATACCCGGGATAGTGGGTAATATAGAACGGAGACAGAGAGTAAAGGGAGATACCCGGGATAGAGGGGAATAGAGAACGGGGACAGAGAGTAAAGGGAGATACCCGGGATAGAGGGGAATATAGAATGGAAACAGAGAGTAAAGGGAGATACCCGGGATAGAGGGGAATATAGAACGGGGACAGAGAGTAAAGGGAGATACCCAGGTAGAGGGAATATAGAACGGGGACAGAGAGTAAAGGGAGATACCCGGGAAAAAGGGGAATATAGAACGGGGACAGAGAGTAAAGGGAGATACCCGGGATAGAGGGGAATATAGAACGGGGACAGAGAGTAAAGGGAGATACCCGGGATAGAGGGGAATATAGAACGGGGACAGAGAGTAAAGGGAGGTACCCGGGATAGAGGGGAATATAGAACGGGGACAGAGAGTAAAGGGTGATTCCCAGGAGAGAGGGGAATATAGAACGGGGACAGAGATTAAAGGGAGATACCCGGGATAAAGGGGATTATAGAACGGGGACAGAGTGTAAAGGTAGATACCCGGGATAGTTGGGAATATAGAACGGGGACAGACAGTAAAGGGAGATATCCGGGATAGAGGGGAATATAGATCGGCGACAGAGAGTAAAAGGAGATACCCGGGATAGAGGGGAATATAGAACGGGGACAGAGACTAAAGGGAGATACCCGGGATAGAGGGGAATATAGAACGGGGACAGAGAGTAAAGGGAGATACCCGGGATAGAGGGGAATATAGAACGGGGACAGAGAGTAAAGGGAGATACCCGGGATAGAGGGGAATATAGAACGGGGACAGAGAGTAAAGGGTGATACCCGGGATAGAGGGGAATATAGAACGGGGACAGAGATTAAAGGGAGATACCCGGGATAAAGGGGATTATAGAACGGGGACAGAGTGTAAAGGGAGATACCCGGGATAGTTGGGAATATAGAACGGGGACAGACAGTAAAGGGAGATACCCGGGATAGAGGGGAATATAGATCAGCGACAGAGAATAAAAGGAGATACCCGGGATAGAGGGGAATATAGAACGGGGACAGAGAGTAAAGGGAGATACCCGGGATGGAGGGGAATATAGAACGGGGACACAGAGTAAAGGGAGATACCCGGGATAGAGGGGAATTTAGAAAAGGGCAGGGAGTAAAGGGAGATACCGGGGTAGAGGGGAATATAGAACGGGGACAGAGAGTAAAGGGAGATACCAGGGATAGAGGGAAATATAGAACGGGGACAGAGAGTAAAGGGAGAAACCCGGGATAGAGGGGAATATAGAACGGCGACAGAGAGTAAAGGGAGATACCCGGGATAGAGGGGAATATAGAACGGGGACAGAGAGTAAAGCGAGATACCCGGGATAGAGGGGAACATAGAACGGGGGCAGAGAGTAAAGGGAGATACCAGGGATAGAGGGGAATATAGAACGGGGACAGAGAGTAAAGGGAGATACCCGGGATAGAGGGGCATTTAGAACAGGGGCAGGGAGTAAAGGGAGATGCCGGGGATAGAGGGGAATATAGAACGGGGACATAGAGTAAAGGGAGATACCAGAGATAGAGGGGAATATAGAACGGGGACAGAGAGTAAAGGGAGAAACCCGGGATAGAGGGGAATATAGAACGGGGACAGTGAGTAAAGGGAGATACCCGGGATAGAGGGGAATATAGAACAGGGACAGAGAGTAATGGGAGATACGCGGGATAAAGGGGATTATAGAACGGGGACAGAGAGTAAAGGGAGATACCCGGGATTGTTGGGAATATAGAACGGGGACAGACAGTAAAGGGAGATACCCGGGATAGAGGGGAATATAGAACGGCGACAGAGAGTAAAGGGAGATACCCGGGATAGAGGGGAATATAGAACGGGGACAGAGAGTAAAGGGAGATACCCGGGATAGAGGGGAATATAGAACGGGGGCAGAGAGTAAAGGGAGATACCAGGGATAGAGGGGAATACAGAACGGGGACAGAGAGTAAAGGGAGATACCCGGGATAGAGGGGAATATAGAACGGGGACAGAGAGTAAAGGGAGATACCCGGGATAGAGGGGAATATAGAACGGGGACAGAGAGTAAAGTGTGATACCCGGGATAGAGTGGAATATAGAACGGGGACAGAGAGTAAAGGGAGATACGCGGGATACAGGGGAATATTGAACGGGGACAGAGAGTAAAGGGAGATACCCGGGATAGAGGGGAATATCGAACGGGGACAGAGAGGAAAGGGAGATACCCGGGAGAGAGGGGAATATAGAACGGGGTCAGAGAGCAAAGGGAGATACCCGGGATAGAGGGGAATATAGAACGGGTACAGAAAGTAAAGGGAGATACCCGGGATAGAGGGGAATATAGAACGGGGACAGACAGTAAAAGGAGATACCTGGGATAGAGGGGAATATAGAGCGGGGACAGAGAGTAAAGGGAAATACCCGGGATAGAGGGGAATATAGAACGGGGGCAGAGAGTAAAGGGAAATACCCGGGATAGAGGGGAAAATAGAACGGGGACAGAGAGTAAAGGGAGATACCCGGGAAAGAGGGAAATATAGAATATGGACAGAGAGTAAAGGGAGATACCCGGGATAGAGGGGAATATAGAACGGGGACAGAGAGTAAAGGGAGATACCCGGGATAGAGGGGAATATAGAATGGGGACAGAGAGTAAAGGGAGATACCCGGGATAGAGGGGAATATAGAACGGGACAGGGAGTAAAGGGAGATACCCGGGATAGAGGGGATTATAGAACGGGGACAGAGAGTAAAGGGAGATACCCGGGATTGTTGGGAATATAGAACGGGGACAGACAGTAAAGGGAGATACCCGGGATAGAGGGGAGTATAGAACGGCGACAGAGAGTAAAGGGAGATACCCGGGATAGTGGGGAATATAGAACGGGGACAGAGAGTAAAGGGAGATACCCGGGATAGAGGGGAATATAGAACGGGGGCAGAGAGTAAAGGGAGATACCAGGGATAGAGGGGAATATAGAACGGGGACAGAGAGTAAAGGGAGATACCCGGGATAGAGGGGAATTTAGAACAGGGGCAGGGAGTAAAGGGAGTTACCGGGGATAGAGGGGAATATAGAACGGGGACAGAGAGTGAAGGGAGATACCAGGGATAGAGGGGAATATAGGACGGGGACAGAGATTAAAGGGAGAAACCCGGGATAGAGGGGAATATAGAACGGGGACAGAGAGTAAAGGGAGATACCCGGGATAGAGGGGAATATAGAACGGGAACAGAGAGTAATGGGAGATACCCGGGGTAGAGGGGAATATAGAACGGAGACAGTGAGTAAAGGGAGATACCCAGGATAGAGGGGATTATAGAACGGGGACAGAGAGTAAAGGGAGATACCCGGGATTGTTGGGAATATAGAACGGGGACAGACAGTAAAGGGAGATACCCGGGATAGAGGGGAATATAGAACGGCGACAGAGAGTAAAGGGAGATACCCGGGATAGAGGGGAATATAGAACGGTGACAGAGAGTAAAGGGAGATACCCGGGATAGAGGGTAATATAGAACGGAGACAGAGAGTAAAGGGAGATACCCGGGATAGAGGGGAATATAGAACGGGGACAGAGAGTAAAGGGAGATACCCAGGTAGAGGGAATATAGAACGGGGATAGAGAGTAAAGGGAGATACCCGGGACAGAGGGGAATATAGAACGGGGACAGAGAGTAAAGGGAGATACCCGGGATAGAGGGGAATATAGAACGGGGACAGAGAGTAAAGGGAGATACCCGGGATAGAGGGGAATATAGAACGGGGACAGAGAGTAAAGGGAGATACCCGGGATAGAGGGGAATATAGAACGGGGACAGAGAGTAAAGGGTGATACCCGGGATTGAGGCGAATATAGAACGGGGACAGAGAGTAAAGGGAGATACCCGGGATAAAGGGGATTATAGAACGGGGACAGAGAGTAAAGGGAGATACCCGGGATAGTTGGGAATATAGAACGGGGACAGACAGTAAAGGGAGATACCCGGGATAGAGGGGAATATAGATCGGCGACAGAGTGTAAAAGGAGGTACCCGGGATGGAGGGGAATATAGAACGGGGACAGAGAGTAAAGGGAGATACCCGGGAGAGAGGGGAATATAGAACGGGGACAGAGAATAAAGGGAGATACCCGGGAAAAAGGGGAATATTGAACGGGGACAGAGAGTAAAGGGAGATACCTGGGATAGAGGGGAATATAGAACGGGGGCAGAGAGTAATGGGAAATACCCCGGATAGAGGGGAATATAGAACGGGGACAGAGAGTAAAGGGAGATACCCGGGAAAGAGGGAAATATAGAACATGGACAGAGAGTAAAGGGAGATACCCGGGATAGAGGGGAATATAGAACGGGGACAGAGAGTAAAGGGAGATACCCAGGATAGAGGGGAATATGGAACGGGGACAGAGAGTAAAGGGAGATACCCGGGATAGAGGGGAATATAGAACGAGGACAGAGAGTAATGGGAGATACCCAGGATAGAGGGGAATATAGAGCGGGGACAGGGAGTAAAGGGAGATACCGGGGATAGAGGGGAATATAGAACGGGGACAGAGAGTAAAGGGAGATACCAGGGATAGAGGGGAATATAGAACGGGGACAGAGAGTAAAGGGAGAAACCCGTGATAGCGGGGAATATAGAACGGGGACAGAGAGTAAAGGGAGATATCCGGGATAGAGGGGAATATAGAACGGGGACAGAGAGTAATGGGAGATACCCGGGGTAGAGGGGAATATAGAACGGGGACAGTGAGTAAAGGGAGATACCCGGGATAGAGGGGAATATAGAACGGGGAGAGAGAGTAAAGTGAGATACCCCGGACAGAGGGGAATATAGAACAGGGACAGAGAGTAATGGGAAATACGCGGGATAAAGGGGATTATAGAACGGGGACAGAGAGTAAAGGGAGATACCCGGGATTGTTGGGAATATAGAACGGGGACAGACAGTAAAGGGAGATACCCGGGGTAGAGGGGAATATAGAACGGGGACAGTGAGTAAAGGGAGATACCCGGGATAGAGGGGAATAAAAAACGGGGACAGAGAGTAAAGTGAGATACCCGGGACAGAGGGGAATATAGAACGGGGACAGAGAGTAAAGGGAGATACCCGGGATAGAGTGGAATATAGAACGGGGACAGAGAGTAAAGGGTGATACCCGGGATAGAGGGGAATATAGAACGGGGACAGAGAGTAAAGGGAGATACGCGGCATACAGGGGAATATAGAATGGGGACAGAGAGTAAAGGGAGATACCCGGGATAGAGGGGAATATAGAACGGGGACAGAGAGTAAAGGGAGATACCCAGGATAGAGGGTAATATAGAACGGAGACAGAGAGTAATGGGAGATACCCGGGATAGAGGGGAATATAGAACGGGGACAGAGAGTAAAGGGAGATACCCGGGATAGAGGGGAATATAGAACGGAGACAGAGAGTAAAGGGAGATACCCGGGATAGAGGGGAATATAGAACGGGGACAGTGAGTAAAGGGAGATACCCAGGTAGAGGGAATATAGAACGGGGACAGAGAGTAAAGGGAGATACCCGGGACAGAGGGGAATATAGAACGGGGAAAGAGAGTAAAGGGAGATACCCGGGATAGAGGGGAATATAGAACGGGGACAGAGAGTAAAGGGAGATACCCGGGATAGAGGGGAATATAGAACGGGGACAGAGAGTAAAGGGAGATACCCGGGATAGTTGGGAATATAGAACGGGGACAGACAGTAAAGGGAGATACCCGGGATAGAGGGGAATATAGATCGGCCACAGAGTGTAAAAGGAGGTACCCGGGATGGAGGGGAATATAGAACGGGGACAGAGAGTAAAGGGAGATACCCGGGAGAGAGGGGAATATAGAACGGGGACAGAGAATAAAGGGAGATACCCGGGATAGAGGGGAATATTGAACGGGGACAGAGAGTAAAGGGAGATACCTGGGATAGAGGGGAATATAGAACGGGGACAGAGAGTAAAGGGAGATACCCGGGATAGAGGGGAATATAGAACGGGGACAGAGAGTAAAGGGAGATACCCGGGATAGAGGGGAATCTAGAACGGGGACAGAGACTAAAGGGAGATACCCGGGATGGAGGTGAATATAGAACGGGGACAGTGAGTAAGGGGAGATACCCGGGATAGAGTGGAATATAGAACGGGGACAGAGAGTAAAGAGAGATACCCGGGATAGAGGGGATTATAGACCGGGGACAGAGAGTAAAGGGCAATACCCGTGATAGAACGGAATAAAGAATGGGGACAGAGAGTAAAGGGAGATACTCGGGATAGAGGGGAATATAGAACTGGGACAGTGAGTAAAGGGAGATACCCGGGACTGAGGGGAATATAGAACGGGGACAGAGAGTAAAGGGAGATACCCGGGATAGAGGGGAATATAGAATGCGGACAGTGAGTAAAGGGAGTTACCGGGATAGAGGGAATATAGAACGGGTACAGAGAGTAAAGGGAGATACCAGGATAGTGGGGAATATAGAAGGGGGACAGAGAGTAAAGGGAGATACCCGGGATAGAGGGGAATATAGAATGGGGACAGAGAGTAAAGGGAGATACCCGGGATAGAGGGGAATAAGGAATGGGGACAGAGAGTAAAGAGAGATACCCGGGATAGAGGGGAATATAGAACGGGGACAGAGAATAAAGCGAGATACCCGGGATAGAGGGGAATATAGAACGGGGACAGAGAGTAAAGGGAGATACCCGGGATAGAGGGGAATTTAGAATGGGGACAGAGTATAAAGGGAGATACCCGGGATAGAGGGGAATATAGAACGGGGACAGAGAGTAAAGGGAGATACATGGGATAGAGGGGAATATAGAACGTGGACAGGGAGTAAAAGGAGATACCCGGGATAGAGGGGAATATAGAACGGGGACAGAGAGTAAAGGGAGATACCCGGGTTAGAGCGGAATATAGAACGGGGACAGAGAGTAAAGGGAGATACCCGGGAAAGAGGGAAATATAGAACATGGACAGAGAGTAAAGGGAGATACCCGGGATAGAGGGGAATATAGAACGGGGACAGAGAGTAAAGGGAGATACACGGGATAGAGGGGAATATAGAACGTGGACAGGGAGTAAAATGAGATACCCGGGATAGAGGGGAATATAGAACGGGGACAGAGAGTAAAGGGAGATACCCGGGTTAGAGCGGAATATAGAACGGGGACAGAGAGTAAAGGGAGATACCCGGGATAGAGGGGAATTTAGAATGGGGACAGAGTATAAAGGGAGATACCCGGGATAGAGGGGAATATAGAACGGGGACAGAGAGTAAAGGGAGATACACGGGATAGAGGGGAATATAGAACGGGGACAGAGAGTAAAGGGAAATACCCGGGATAGAGGGGAATATAGAACGGGGGCAGAGAGTAATGGGAAATACCCGGGATAGAGGGGAATATAGAACGGGGACAGAGAGTAAAGGGAGATACCCGGGAAAGAGGGAAATATAGAACATGGACAGAGAATAAAGGGAGATACCCGGGATAGAGGGGAATATAGAACGGGGACAGATAGTAAAGGGAGATACCCAGGATAGAGGGGAATATGGAACGGGGACAGAGAGTAAAGGGAGATACCCGGGATAGAGGGGAATATAGAACGAGGACAGAGAGTAATGGGAGATACCCGGGATAGAGGGGAATATAGAGCGGGGACAGAGAGTAAACGGAGATACCCATGATAGAGGGGAATATAGAACGGGACAGGGAGTAAAGTGAGATACCCGGGATAGAGGGGAATATAGAACGGGGACAGAGAGTAATGGGAGATACGCAGGATAAAGGGGATTATAGAACGGGGACAGAGAGTAACGGGAGATACCCAGGATTGTTGGGAATATAGAACGGGGACAGACAGTAAAGGGAGATACCCGGGATAGAGGGGAGTATACAACGGCGACAGAGAGTAAAGGGAGATACCCGGGATAGAGGGGAATATAGAACGGGGACAGAGAGTAGAGGGAGATACCCGGAATAGAGGGGAATATAGAACGGGGGCAGAGAGTAAAGGGAGATACCAGGGATAGTGGGGAATATAGAACGGGGACAGAGAGTATAGGTAGATACCCGGGATAGAGGGGAATTTAGAACAGGGGCAGGGAGTAAAGGGAGATACCGGGGATAGAGGGGAATATAGAACGGGGACAGAGAGTAAAGGGAGATACCAGGGATAGAGGGGAATATAGAACGGGGACAGAGAGTAAAGGGAGAAACCCGGGATAGAGGGGAATATAGAACGGGGACAGAGAGAAAAGGGAGATATCCGGGATAGTTGGGAATATAGAACGGGGACAGAGAGTAATGGGAGATACCCGGGGTAGAGGGGAATATAGAACGGGGACAGTGAGTAAAGGGAGATACCCGGGATAGAGGGGAATATAGAACGGGGACAGAGAGTAAAGTGAGATACCCCGGACAGAGGGGAATATAGAACAGGGACAGAGAGTAATGGGAGATACGCGGGATAAAGGGGATTATAGAACGGGGACAGAGAGTAAAGGGAGATACCCGGGATTGTTGGGAATATAGAACGGGGACAGACAGTAAAGGGAGTTACCCGTGAGAGAGGGGAATATAGAACGGCGACAGAGAGTAAAGGGAGATACGCGGGATAGAGGGGAATATAGAACGGGGACAGAGAGTAAATGGAGATACCCGGGATAGAGGGGAATATAGAACGGGGACAGAGAGTAATGGGAGATACCCGGGGTAGAGGGGAATATAGAACGGGGACAGTGAGTAAAGGGAGATACCCGGGATAGAGGGGAATATAGAACGGGGACAGAGAGTAAAGTGAGATACCCGGGACAGAGGGGAATATAGAACGGGGACAGAGAGTAAAGGGAGATACCCGGGATTGTTGGGAATATAGAACGGGGACAGACAGTAAAGGGAGATACCCGGGATAGAGGGGAATATAGAACGGCGACAGAGAGTAAAGGGAGATACGCGGGATAGAGGGGAATATAGAACGGGGACAGAGAGTAAATGGAGATACCCGGGATAGAGGGGAATATAGAACGGGGACAGAGAGTAAAGGGAGATACCCGGGATAGAGGGGAATATAGAACGGAGACAGAGAGTAAAGGGAGATAACCGGGATAGAGGGGAATATAGAACGGGGACAGTGAGTAAAGGGAAATACCCAGGTAGAGGGAATATAGAACGGGGACAGAGAGTAAAGGGAGATACCCGGGACAGAGGGGAATATAGAACGGGGAAAGAGAGTAAAGGGAGATACCCGGGATAGAGGGGAATATAGAACGGGGACAGAGAGTAAAGGGAGATACCCGGGATAGAGGGGAATATAGAACGGGGACAGAGAGTAAAGGGAGATACCCGGGATAGTTGGGAATATAGAACGGGGACAGACAGTAAAGGGAGATACCCGGGATAGAGGGGAATATAGATCGGCGACAGAGTGTAAAAGGAGGTACCCGGGATGGAGGGGAATATAGAACGGGGACAGAGAGTAAAGGGAGATACCCGGGAGAGAGGGGAATATAGAACGGGGACAGAGAATAAAGGGAGATACCCGGGATAGAGGGGAATATTGAACGGGGACAGAGAGTAAAGGGAGATACCCGGGATAGAGGGGAATATAGAACGGGGACAGAGACTAAAGGGAGATACCCGGGATGGAGGTGAATATAGAACGGGGACAGTGAGTAAGGGGAGATACCCGGGATAGAGTGGAATATAGAACGGGGACAGAGAGTAAAGAGAGATACCCGGGATAGAGGGGATTATAGACCGGGGACAGAGAGTAAAGGGCAATACCCGTGATAGAACGGAATAAAGAATGGGGACAGAGAGTAAAGGGAGATACTCGGGATAGAGGGGAATATAGAACTGGGACAGTGAGTAAAGGGAGATACCCGGGACTGAGGGGAATATAGAACGGGGACAGAGAGTAAAGGGAGATACACGGGATAGAGGGGAATATAGAATGCGGACAGTGAGTAAAGGGAGTTACCGGGATAGAGGGAATATAGAACGGGTACAGAGAGTAAAGGGAGATACCAGGATAGTGGGGAATATAGAAGGGGGACAGAGAGTAAAGGGAGATACCCGGGATGGAGGGGAATATAGAATGGGGACAGAGAGTAAAGGGAGATACCCGGGATAGAGGGGAATAAGGAATGGGGACAGAGAGTAAAGAGAGATACCCGGGATAGAGGGGAATATAGAACGGGGACAGAGAATAAAGCGAGATACCCGGGATAGAGGGGAATATAGAACGGGGACAGAGAGTAAAGGGAGATACCCGGGATAGAGGGGAATTTAGAATGGGGACAGAGTATAAAGGGAGATACCCGGGATAGAGGGGAATATAGAACGGGGACAGAGAGTAAAGGGAGATACACGGGATAGAGGGGAATATAGAACGTGGACAGGGAGTAAAAGGAGATACCCGGGATAGAGGGGAATATAGAACGGGGACAGAGAGTAAAGGGAGATACCCGGGTTAGAGCGGAATATAGAACGGGGACAGAGAGTAAAGGGAGATACCCGGGAAAGAGGGAAATATAGAACATGGACAGAGAGTAAAGGGAGATACCCGGGATAGAGGGGAATATAGAACGGGGACAGAGAGTAAAGGGAGATACACGGGATAGAGGGGAATATAGAACGTGGACAGGGAGTAAAATGAGATACCCGGGATAGAGGGGAATATAGAACGGGGACAGAGAGTAAAGGGAGATACACGGGATAGAGGGGAATATAGAACGGGGACAGAGAGTAAAGGGAAATACCCGGGATAGAGGGGAATATAGAACGGGGGCAGAGAGTAATGGGAAATACCCGGGATAGAGGGGAATATAGAACGGGGACAGAGAGTAAAGGGAGATACCCGGGAAAGAGGGAAATATAGAACATGGACAGAGAGTAAAGGGAGATACCCGGGATAGAGGGGAATATAGAACGGGGACAGAGAGTAAAGGGAAATACCCGGGATAGAGGGGAATATAGAACGGGGGCAGAGAGTAATGGGAAATACCCGGGATAGAGGGGAATATAGAACGGGGACAGAGAGTAAAGGGAGATACCCGGGAAAGAGGGAAATATAGAACATGGACAGAGAGTAAAGGGAGATACCCGGGATAGAGGGGAATATAGAACGGGGACAGAGAGTAAAGGGAGATACCCAGGATAGAGGGGAATATGGAACGGGGACAGAGAGTAAAGGGAGATACCCGGGATAGAGGGGAATATAGAACGAGGACAGAGAGTAATGGGAGATACCCGGGATAGAGGGGAATATAGAGCGGGGACAGAGAGTAAACGGAGATACCCATGATAGAGGGGAATATAGAACGGGACAGGGAGTAAAGTGAGATACCCGGGATAGAGGGGAATATAGAACGGGGACAGAGAGTAATGGGAGATACGCAGGATAAAGGGGATTATAGAACGGGGACAGAGAGTAACGGGAGATACCCGGGATTGTTGGGAATATAGAACGGGGACAGACAGTAAAGGGAGATACCCGGGATAGAGGGGAGTATAGAACGGCGACAGAGAGTAAAGGGAGATACCCGGGATAGAGGGGAATATAGAACGGGGACAGAGAGTAAAGGGAGATACCCGGGATAGAGGGGAATATAGAACGGGGGCAGAGAGTAAAGGGAGATACCAGGGATAGTGGGGAATATAGAACGGGGACAGAGAGTATAGGGAGATACCCGGGATAGAGGGGAATTTAGAACAGGGGCAGGGAGTAAAGGGAGATACCGGGGATAGAGGGGAATATAGAACGGGGACAGAGAGTAAAGGGAGATACCAGGGATAGAGGGGAATATAGAACGGGGACAGAGAGTAAAGGGAGAAACCCGGGATAGAGGGGAATATAGAACGGGGACAGAGAGTAAAGGGAGATATCCGGGATAGAGGGGAATATAGAACGGGGACAGAGAGTAATGGGAGATACCCGGGGTAGAGGGGAATATAGAACGGGGACAGTGAGTAAAGGGAGGTACCCGGGATAGAGGGGAATATAGAACGGGGACAGAGAGTAAAGTGAGATACCCCGGACAGAGGGGAATATAGAACAGGGACAGAGAGTAATGGGAGATACGCGGGATAAAGGGGATTATAGAACGGGGACAGAGAGTAAAGGGAGATACCCGGGATTGTTGGGAATATAGAACGGGGACAGACAGTAAAGGGAGATACCCGGGATAGAGGGGAATATAGAACGGCGACAGAGAGTAAAGGGAGATACGCGGGATAGAGGGGAATATAGAACGTGGACAGAGAGTAAATGGAGATACCCGGGATAGAGGGGAATATAGAACGGGGACAGAGAGAAATGGGAGATACCCGGGGTAGAGGGGAATATAGAACGGGGACAGTGAGTAAAGGGAGATACCCGGGATAGAGGGGAATATAGAACGGGGACAGAGAGTAAAGTGAGATACCCGGGACAGAGGGGAATATAGAACGGGGACAGAGAGTAAAGGGAGATACCCGGGATAGAGGGGAATATAGAACGGGGACAGAGAGTAAAGGGTGATACCCGGGATAGAGGGGAATATAGAACGGGGACAGAGAGTAAAGGGAGATACGCGGCATACAGGGGAATATAGAACGGGGACAGAGAGTAAAGGGAGATACCCGGGATAGAGGGGAATATAGAACGGGGACAGAGAGTAAAGGGAGATACCCAGGATAGAGGGTAATATAGAACGGAGACAGAGAGTAAAGGGAGATACCCGGGATAGAGGGGAATATAGAACGGGGACAGAGAGTAAAGGGAGATACCCGGGACAGAGGGGAATATAGAACGGAGACAGAGAGTAAAGGGAGATACCCGGGATAGAGGGGAATATAGAACGGGGACAGTGAGTAAAGGGAGATACCCAGGTAGAGGGAATATAGAACGGGGACAGAGAGTAATGGGAGATACGCGGGATAAAGGGGATTATAGAACGGGGACAGAGAGTAAAGGGAGATACCCGGGATTGTTGGGAATATAGAACGGGGACAGACAGTAAAGGGAGTTACCCGTGAGAGAGGGGAATATAGAACGGCGACAGAGAGTAAAGGGAGATACGCGGGATAGAGGGGAATATAGAACGGGGACAGAGAGTAAATGGAGATACCCGGGATAGAGGGGAATATAGAACGGGGACAGAGAGTAATGGGAGATACCCGGGGTAGAGGGGAATATAGAACGGGGACAGTGAGTAAAGGGAGATACCCGGGATAGAGGGGAATATAGAACGGGGACAGAGAATAAAGCGAGATACCCGGGATAGAGGGGAATATAGAACGGGGACAGAGAGTAAAGGGAGATACCCGGGATAGAGGGGAATTTAGAATGGGGACAGAGTATAAAGGGAGATACCCGGGATAAAGGGGAATATAGAACGGGGACAGAGAGTAAAGGGAGATACCCGGGACAGAGGGGAATATAGAACGGGGAAAGAGAGTAAAGGGAGATACCCGGGATAAAGGGGAATATAGAACGGGGACAGACAGTAAAGGGAGATACCCGGGATAGAGGGGAAGATAGAACGGGGACAGAGAGTAAAGGGAGATACCCGGGATAGTTGGGAATATAGAACGGGGACAGACAGTAAAGGGAGATACCCGGGATAGAGGGGAATATAGATCGGCGACAGAGTGTAAAAGGAGGTACCCGGGATGGAGGGGAATATAGAACGGGGACAGAGAGTAAAGGGAGATACCCGGGAGAGAGGGGAATATAGAACGGGGACAGAGAATAAAGGGAGATACCCGGGATAGAGGGGAATATTGAACGGGGACAGAGAGTAAAGGGAGATACCCGGGATAGAGGGGAATATAGAACGGGGACAGAGACTAAAGGGAGATACCCGGGATGGAGGTGAATATAGAACGGGGACAGTGAGTAAGGGGAGATACCCGGGATAGAGTGGAATATAGAACGGGGACAGAGAGTAAAGAGAGATACCCGGGATAGAGGGGATTATAGACCGGGGACAGAGAGTAAAGGGCAATACCCGTGATAGAACGGAATAAAGAATGGGGACAGAGAGTAAAGGGAGATACTCGGGATAGAGGGGAATATAGAACTGGGACAGTGAGTAAAGGGAGATACCCGGGACTGAGGGGAATATAGAACGGGGACAGAGAGTAAAGGGAGATACACGGGATAGAGGGGTATATAGAATGCGGACAGTGAGTAAAGGGAGTTACCAGGATAGAGGGAATATAGAACGGGTACAGAGAGTAAAGGGAGATACCAGGATAGTGGGGAATATAGAAGGGGGACAGAGAGTAAAGGGAGATACCCGGGATGGAGGGGAATATAGAATGGGGACAGAGAGTAAAGGGAGATACCCGGGATAGAGGGGAATAAGGAATGGGGACAGAGAGTAAAGAGAGATACCCGGGATAGAGGGGAATATAGAACGGGGACAGAGAATAAAGCGAGATACCCGGGATAGAGGGGAATATAGAACGGGGACAGAGAGTAAAGGGAGATACCCGGGATAGAGGGGAATTTAGAATGGGGACAGAGTATAAAGGGAGATACCCGGGATAGAGGGGAATATAGAACGGGGACAGAGAGTAAAGGGAGATACACGGGATAGAGGGGAATATAGAACGTGGACAGGGAGTAAAAGGAGATACCCGGGATAGAGGGGAATATAGAACGGGGACAGAGAGTAAAGGGAGATACCCGGGTTAGAGCGGAATATAGAACGGGGACAGAGAGTAAAGGGAGATACCCGGGAAAGAGGGAAATATAGAACATGGACAGAGAGTAAAGGGAGATACCCGGGATAGAGGGGAATATAGAACGGGGACAGAGAGTAAAGGGAGATACACGGGATAGAGGGGAATATAGAACGTGGACAGGGAGTAAAATGAGATACCCGGGATAGAGGGGAATATAGAACGGGGACAGAGAGTAAAGGGAGATACACGGGATAGAGGGGAATATAGAACGGGGACAGAGAGTAAAGGGAAATACCCGGGATAGAGGGGAATATAGAACGGGGGCAGAGAGTAATGGGAAATACCCGGGATAGAGGGGAATATAGAACGGGGACAGAGAGTAAAGGGAGATACCCGGGAAAGAGGGAAATATAGAACATGGACAGAGAGTAAAGGGAGATACCCGGGATAGAGGGGAATATAGAACGGGGACAGAGAGTAAAGGGAAATACCCGGGATAGAGGGGAATATAGAACGGGGGCAGAGAGTAATGGGAAATACCCGGGATAGAGGGGAATATAGAACGGGGACAGAGAGTAAAGGGAGATACCCGGGAAAGAGGGAAATATAGAACATGGACAGAGAGTAAAGGGAGATACCCGGGATAGAGGGGAATATAGAACGGGGACAGAGAGTAAAGGGAGATACCCAGGATAGAGGGGAATATGGAACGGGGACAGAGAGTAAAGGGAGATACCCGGGATAGAGGGGAATATAGAACGAGGACAGAGAGTAATGGGAGATACCCGGGATAGAGGGGAATATAGAGCGGGGACAGAGAGTAAACGGAGATACCCATGATAGAGGGGAATATAGAACGGGACAGGGAGTAAAGTGAGATACCCGGGATAGAGGGGAATATAGAACGGGGACAGAGAGTAATGGGAGATACGCAGGATAAAGGGGATTATAGAACGGGGACAGAGAGTAACGGGAGATACCCGGGATTGTTGGGAATATAGAACGGGGACAGACAGTAAAGGGAGATACCCGGGATAGAGGGGAGTATAGAACGGCGACAGAGAGTAAAGGGAGATACCCGGGATAGAGGGGAATATAGAACGGGGACAGAGAGTAAAGGGAGATACCCGGGATAGAGGGGAATATAGAACGGGGGCAGAGAGTAAAGGGAGATACCAGGGATAGTGGGGAATATAGAACGGGGACAGAGAGTATAGGGAGATACCCGGGATAGAGGGGAATTTAGAACAGGGGCAGGGAGTAAAGGGAGATACCGGGGATAGAGGGGAATATAGAACGGGGACAGAGAGTAAAGGGAGATACCAGGGATAGAGGGGAATATAGAACGGGGACAGAGAGTAAAGGGAGAAACCCGGGATAGAGGGGAATATAGAACGGGGACAGAGAGTAAAGGGAGATATCCGGGATAGAGGGGAATATAGAACGGGGACAGAGAGTAATGGGAGATACCCGGGGTAGAGGGGAATATAGAACGGGGACAGTGAGTAAAGGGAGATACCCGGGATAGAGGGGAATATAGAACGGGGACAGAGAGTAAAGTGAGATACCACGGACAGAGGGGAATATAGAACAGGGACAGAGAGTAATGGGAGATACGCGGGATAAAGGGGATTATAGAACGGGGACAGAGAGTAAAGGGAGATACCCGGGATTGTTGGGAATATAGAACGGGGACAGACAGTAAAGGGAGATACCCGGGATAGAGGGGAATATAGAACGGCGACAGAGAGTAAAGGGAGATACGCGGGATAGAGGGGAATATAGAACGTGGACAGAGAGTAAATGGAGATACCCGGGATAGAGGGGAATATAGAACGGGGACAGAGAGAAATGGGAGATACCCGGGGTAGAGGGGAATATAGAACGGGGACAGTGAGTAAAGGGAGATACCCGGGATAGAGGGGAATATAGAACGGGGACAGAGAGTAAAGTGAGATACCCGGGACAGAGGGGAATATAGAACGGGGACAGAGAGTAAAGGGAGATACCCGGGATAGAGGGGAATATAGAACGGGGACAGAGAGTAAAGGGTGATACCCGGGATAGAGGGGAATATAGAACGGGGACAGAGAGTAAAGGGAGATACGCGGCATACAGGGGAATATAGAACGGGGACAGAGAGTAAAGGGAGATACCCGGGATAGAGGGGAATATAGAACGGGGACAGAGAGTAAAGGGAGATACCCAGGATAGAGGGTAATATAGAACGGAGACAGAGAGTAAAGGGAGATACCCGGGATAGAGGGGAATATAGAACGGGGACAGAGAGTAAAGGGAGATACCCGGGACAGAGGGGAATATAGAACGGAGACAGAGAGTAAAGGGAGATACCCGGGATAGAGGGGAATATAGAACGGGGACAGTGAGTAAAGGGAGATACCCAGGTAGAGGGAATATAGAACGGGGACAGAGAGTAAAGGGAGATACCCGGGACAGAGGGGAATATAGAACGGGGAAAGAGAGTAAAGGGAGATACCCGGGATAGAGGGGAATATAGAACGGGGACAGAGAGTAAAGGGAGATACCCGGGATAGAGGGGAATATAGAGCGGGGACAGAGAGTAAACAGAGATACCCATGATAGAGGGGAATATAGAACGGGACAGGGAGTAAAGTGAGATACCCGGGATAGAGGGGAATATAGAACGGGGACAGAGAGTAATGGGAGATACGCAGGATAAAGGGCATTATAGAACGGGGACAGAGAGTAAAGGGAGATACCCGGGATTGTTGGGAATATAGAACGGGGACAGACAGTAAAGGGAGATACCCGGAATAGAGGGGAGTATAGAACGGTGACAGAGAGTAAAGGGAGATACCCGGGATAGAGGGGAATATAGAACGGGGACAGAGAGTAAAGGGAGATACCCGGGATAGAGGGGAATATAGAACGGGGGCAGAGAGTAAAGGGAGATACCAGGGATAGAGGGGAATATAGAACGGGGACAGAGAGTAAAGGGAGATACCCGGGATAGAGGGGAATTTAGAACAGGGGCAGGGAGTAAAGGGAGATACCGGGGATATAGGGGGGGATATAGAACGGGGACAGAGAATAAAGGGAGATACCAGGGATGGAGGGGAATATAGAACGGGGACAGAGAGTAAAGGGAGAAACCCGGGATAGAGTGGAATATAGAACGGGGACAGAGAGTAATGGGAGATACCCGGGGTAGAGGGGAATATAGAACGGGGACAGAGAGTAAAGTGAGATACCCGGGACAGAGGGGAATATAGAACAGGGACAGAGAGTAATGGGAGGTACGCGGGAGAAAGGGGATTATAGAACGGGGACAGAGTGTAAAGGGAGATACCCGGGATTGTTGGGAATATAGAACGGGGACAGACAGTAAAGGGAGATACCCGGGATAGAGGGGAATATAGAACGGCGACAGAGAGTAAAGGGAGATACCCGGGATAGAGGGGAATATAGAACGGGGACAGAGAGTAAAGGGAGACACCCGAGATAGAGGGGAATATAGAACGGGGGCAGAGAGTAAAGGGAGATACCAGGGATAGAGGGGAATACAGAACGGGGACAGAGAGTAAAGGGAGATACCCGGGATAGAGGGGAATATAGAACGGGGACAGAGAGTAAAGGGAGATACCCGGGATAGAGGGGAATATAGAACGGGGACAGAGAGTAAAGGGAGATACCCGGGATTGTTGGGAATATAGAACGGGGACAGACAGTAAAGGGAGATATAGAACGGCGACAGAGAGTAAAGGGAGATACCCGGGATAGAGGGGAATATAGAACGGGGACAGAGAGTAAAGGGAGATACCCGGGATAGAGGGGAATATAGAACGGGGGCAGAGAGTAAAGGGAGATACCCGGGATAGAGGGGAATTTAGAACGGGGACAGAGAGCAAAGGGAGATACCCGGGATAGAGGGGAATATAGAACGGGGACAGAGAGTAAAGGGAGATACCCGGGATAGAGGGGAATATAGAACGGGGACAGTGAGTAAAGGGAGATACCCGGGATAGAGGGGAATATAGAACGGGGACAGAGAGTAAAGAGTGATACCCGGGATAGAGGGTAATATAGAACGGGGACAGAGAGTAAAGAGTGATACCCGGGATAGAGGGGAATATAGAACGGGGACAGAGAGTAAAGGGAGATACCCGGGATAAAGGGGATTAGAGAAAGGGGACAGAGAGTAAAGGGAGATACCCGGGATAGTTGGGAATATAGAACGGGGACAGGCAGTAAAGGGAGATACCCGGGATAGAGGGGAATATAGATCGGCGACAGAGAGTAAAAGGAGATACCCGGGATAGAGGGGAATACAGAACGGGGACAGAGAGTAAAGGGAGATACCCGGGATAGAGGGGAATAGAGAACGGGGACACAGAGTAAAGGGAGATACCCGGGATAGAGGGAATATAGAACGGGGACAGAGAGTAAAGGGAGATACCCAGGATAGAGGGAATATCGAACGGGGACAGGGAGTAAAGGGAGATACCCGGGATAGAGGGGAATATAGAACGGGGACAGAGAGTAAAGGGAGATACCCAGGATAGAGGGAATATCGAACGGGGACAGGGAGTAATGGGAGATACCCGGGATGGAGGGGAATATAGAACGGGGACAGAGAGTAAAGGGAGATACCCAGGATAGAAGGAATATCGAACGGGGACAGGGAGTAAAGGGAGATACCCGGGATAGAGGGGAATATAGAACGGGGACAGAGAGTAAAGGGAGATACCCAGGATAGAGGGAATATAGAACGGGGACAGAGAGTAAAGGGAGATGCCCAGGATGGAGGGGAATATAGAACGGGGACAGAGAGTAAAGGGAAATACCCGGGATAGAGGGGAATATAGAACGGGGACAGAAAGTAAAGGGAGATACCTGGGATAGAGGGGAATATAGAACGGGGACAGAGAGTAAAGGGAGATACCCGGGATAGAGGGGAATTTAGAACAGGGGCAGGGAGTAAAGGGAGATACCGGGGATATAGGGGGGGATATAGAACGGGGACAGAGAATAAAGGGAGATACCAGGGATGGAGGGGAATATAGAACGGGGACAGAGAGTAAAGGGAGAAACCCGGGATAGAGTGGAATATAGAACGGGGACAGAGAGTAATGGGAGATACCCGGGGTAGAGGGGAATATAGAACGGGGACAGAGAGTAAAGTGAGATACCCGGGACAGAGGGGAATATAGAACAGGGACAGAGAGTAATGGGAGGTACGCGGGAGAAAGGGGATTATAGAACGGGGACAGAGTGTAAAGGGAGATACCCGGGATTGTTGGGAATATAGAACGGGGACAGACAGTAAAGGGAGATACCCGGGATAGAGGGGAATATAGAACGGCGACAGAGAGTAAAGGGAGATACCCGGGATAGAGGGGAATATAGAACGGGGACAGAGAGTAAAGGGAGACACCCGAGATAGAGGGGAATATAGAACGGGGGCAGAGAGTAAAGGGAGATACCAGGGATAGAGGGGAATACAGAACGGGGACAGAGAGTAAAGGGAGATACCCGGGATAGAGGGGAATATAGAACGGGGACAGAGAGTAAAGGGAGATACCCGGGATAGAGGGGAATATAGAACGGGGACAGAGAGTAAAGGGAGATACCCGGGATTGTTGGGAATATAGAACGGGGACAGACAGTAAAGGGAGATATAGAACGGCGACAGAGAGTAAAGGGAGATACCCGGGATAGAGGGGAATATAGAACGGGGACAGAGAGTAAAGGGAGATACCCGGGATAGAGGGGAATATAGAACGGGGGCAGAGAGTAAAGGGAGATACCCGGGATAGAGGGGAATTTAGAACGGGGACAGAGAGCAAAGGGAGATACCCGGGATAGAGGGGAATATAGAACGGGGACAGAGAGTAAAGGGAGATACCCGGGATAGAGGGGAATATAGAACGGGGACAGTGAGTAAAGGGAGATACCCGGGATAGAGGGGAATATAGAACGGGGACAGAGAGTAAAGAGTGATACCCGGGATAGAGGGTAATATAGAACGGGGACAGAGAGTAAAGAGTGATACCCGGGATAGAGGGGAATATAGAACGGGGACAGAGAGTAAAGGGAGATACCCGGGATAAAGGGGATTAGAGAAAGGGGACAGAGAGTAAAGGGAGATACCCGGGATAGTTGGGAATATAGAACGGGGACAGGCAGTAAAGGGAGATACCCGGGATAGAGGGGAATATAGATCGGCGACAGAGAGTAAAAGGAGATACCCGGGATAGAGGGGAATACAGAACGGGGACAGAGAGTAAAGGGAGATACCCGGGATAGAGGGGAATAGAGAACGGGGACACAGAGTAAAGGGAGATACCCGGGATAGAGGGAATATAGAACGGGGACAGAGAGTAAAGGGAGATACCCAGGATAGAGGGAATATCGAACGGGGACAGGGAGTAAAGGGAGATACCCGGGATAGAGGGGAATATAGAACGGGGACAGAGAGTAAAGGGAGATACCCAGGATAGAGGGAATATCGAACGGGGACAGGGAGTAATGGGAGATACCCGGGATGGAGGGGAATATAGAACGGGGACAGAGAGTAAAGGGAGATACCCAGGATAGAAGGAATATCGAACGGGGACAGGGAGTAAAGGGAGATACCCGGGATAGAGGGGAATATAGAACGGGGACAGAGAGTAAAGGGAGATACCCAGGATAGAGGGAATATAGAACGGGGACAGAGAGTAAAGGGAGATGCCCAGGATGGAGGGGAATATAGAACGGGGACAGAGAGTAAAGGGAAATACCCGGGATAGAGGGGAATATAGAACGGGGACAGAAAGTAAAGGGAGATACCTGGGATAGAGGGGAATATAGAACGGGGACAGAGAGTAAAGGGAAATACCCGGGATAGAGGGGAATATAGAACGGGGGCAGAGAGTAAAGGGAAATACCCGGGATAGAGGGGAATATAGAACGGGGACAGAGAGTAAAGGGAGATACCCGGGAAAGAGGGAAATATAGAACATGGACAGAGAGTAAAGGGAGATACCCGGGATAGAGGGAATATAGAACGGGGACAGAGAGTAAAGGGAGATACCCGGGATAGAGTGGTATATAGAACGGGGACACAGTGTAAAGGGAGATACCCGGGATAGAGGGGAATATAGAACAGGGACAGAGAGTAAAGTGAGATACCCGGGAGAGAGGGGAATATAGAACAGGGACAGACAGTAAAGGGAGATACCCGGGATAGAGGGAATATAGAACGGGGACAGAGAGTAAAGGGAGATACCCGGGATAGAGGGAATATAGAACGGGGACAGAGAGTAAAGGGAGATACCCGGGATAGAGTGGTATATAGAACGGGGACACAGAGTAAAGGGAGATACCCGGGATAGAGGGGAATATAGAACAGGGACAGAGAGTAAAGGGAGATACCCGGGAGAGAGGGGAATATAGAACAGGGACAGAGAGTAAAGGGAGATACCCGGGATAGAGGGGAATATAGAACGGGGACAGAGAGTATAGGGAGATACCCGGGATAAAGGGGATTAGAGAACGGGGACAGAGAGTAAAGGGAGATACCCGGGATAGTTGGGAATATAGAACGGGGACAGAGAGTAAAGGGAGATACCCAGGATAGAGGGAATATCGAACGGGGACAGGGAGTAATGGGAGATACCCGGGATGGAGGGGAATATAGAACGGGGACAGAGAGTAAAGGGAGATACCCAGGATAGAAGGAATATCGAACGGGGACAGGGAGTAAAGGGAGATACCCGGGATAGAGGGGAATATAGAACGGGGACAGAGAGTAAAGGGAGATACCTAGGATAGAGGGAATATAGAACGGGGACAGAGAGTAAAGGGAGATGCCCAGGATGGAGGGGAATATAGAACGGGGACAGAGAGTAAAGGGAAATACCCGGGATAGAGGGGAATATAGAACGGGGACAGAAAGTAAAGGGAGATACCTGGGATAGAGGGGAATATAGAACGGGGACAGAGAGTAAAGGGAAATACCCGGGATAGAGGGGAATATAGAACGGGGGCAGAGAGTAAAGGGAAATACCCGGGATAGAGGGGAATATAGAACGGGGACAGAGAGTAAAGGGAGATACGCGGGAAAGAGGGAAATATAGAACATGGACAGAGAGTAAAGGGAGATACCCGGGATAGAGGGAATATAGAACGGGGACAGAGAGTAAAGGGAGATACCCGGGATAGAGTGGTATATAGAACGGGGACACAGTGTAAAGGGAGATACCCGGGATAGAGGGGAATATAGAACAGGGACAGAGAGTAAAGTGAGATACCCGGGAGAGAGGGGAATATAGAACAGGGACAGACAGTAAAGGGAGATACCCGGGATAGAGGGAATATAGAACGGGGACAGAGAGTAAAGGGAGATACCCGGGATAGAGGGAATATAGAACGGGGACAGAGAGTAAAGGGAGATACCCGGGATAGAGTGGTATATAGAACGGGGACACAGAGTAAAGGGAGATACCCGCGATAGAGGGGAATATAGAACAGGGACAGAGAGTAAAGGGAGATACCCGGGAGAGAGGGGAATATAGAACAGGGACAGAGAGTAAAGGGAGATACCCGGGATAGAGGGGAATATAGAACGGGGACAGAGAGTATAGGGAGATACCCGGGATAAAGGGGATTAGAGAACGGGGACAGAGAGTAAAGGGAGATACCCGGGATAGTTGGGAATATAGAACGGGGACAGGCAGTAAAGGGAGATACCCGGGATAGAGGGGAATATAGATCGGCGACAGAGAGTAAAAGGAGATACCCGGGATAGAGGGGAATACAGAACGGGGACAGAGAGTAAAGGGAGATACCCGGGATAGAGGGGAATATAGAACGGGGACACAGAGTAAAGGGAGATACCCGGGATAGAGGGAATATAGAACGGGGACAGAGAGTAAAGGGAGATACCCAGGATAGAGGGAATATCGAACGGGGACAGGGAGTAAAGGGAGATACCCGGGATAGAGGGGAATATAGAACGGGGACAGAGAGTAAAGGGAGATACCCAGGATAGAGGGAATATCGAACGGGGACAGGGAGTAATGGGAGATACCCGGGATGGAGGGTAATATAGAATGGGGACAGAGAGTAAAGGGAGATTCCTGGGATAGAGGGGAATATAGAACGGGGACAGAGAGTAAAGGGAGATACGCAGGATAGAGGGAATATAGAACGGGGCAGAGAGTAAAGGGAGATGCCCAGGATGGAGGGGAATATAGAACGGGGACAGAGAGTAAAGGGAAATACCCGCGATAGAGGGGAATATAGAACGGGGACAGAAAGTAAAGGGAGATACCTGGGATAGAGGGGAATATAGAACGGGGACAGAGAGTAAAGGGAAATACCCGGGATAGAGGGGAATATAGAACGGGGGCAGAGAGTAAAGGGAAATACCCGGGATAGAGGGGAATATAGAACGGGGACAGAGAGTAAAGGGAGATACGCGGGATAGAGGGGAATATAGAACGTGGACAGAGAGTAAATGGAGATACCCGGGATAGAGGGGAATATAGAACGGGGACAGAGAGAAATGGGAGATACCCGGGGTAGAGGGGAATATAGAACGGGGACAGTGAGTAAAGGGAGATACCCGGGATAGAGGGGAATATAGAACGGGGACAGAGAGTAAAGTGAGATACCCGGGACAGAGGGGAATATAGAACGGGGACAGAGAGTAAAGGGAGATACCCGGGATAGAGGGGAATATAGAACGGGGACAGAGAGTAAAGGGTGATACCCGGGATAGAGGGGAATATAGAACGGGGACAGAGAGTAAAGGGAGATACGCGGCATACAGGGGAATATAGAACGGGGACAGAGAGTAAAGGGAGATACCCGGGATAGAGGGGAATATAGAACGGGGACAGAGAGTAAAGGGAGATACCCAGGATAGAGGGTAATATAGAACGGAGACAGAGAGTAAAGGGAGATACCCGGGATAGAGGGGAATATAGAACGGGGACAGAGAGTAAAGGGAGATACCCGGGACAGAGGGGAATATAGAACGGAGACAGAGAGTAAAGGGAGATACCCGGGATAGAGGGGAATATAGAACGGGGACAGTGAGTAAAGGGAGATACCCAGGTAGAGGGAATATAGAACGGGGACAGAGAGTAAAGGGAGATACCCGGGACAGAGGGGAATATAGAACGGGGAAAGAGAGTAAAGGGAGATACCCGGGATAGAGGGGAATATAGAACGGGGACAGAGAGTAAAGGGAGATACCCGGGATAGAGGGGAATATAGAGCGGGGACAGAGAGTAAACAGAGATACCCATGATAGAGGGGAATATAGAACGGGACAGGGAGTAAAGTGAGATACCCGGGATAGAGGGGAATATAGAACGGGGACAGAGAGTAATGGGAGATACGCAGGATAAAGGGCATTATAGAACGGGGACAGAGAGTAAAGGGAGATACCCGGGATTGTTGGGAATATAGAACGGGGACAGACAGTAAAGGGAGATACCCGGGATAGAGGGGAGTATAGAACGGTGACAGAGAGTAAAGGGAGATACCCGGGATAGAGGGGAATATAGAACGGGGACAGAGAGTAAAGGGAGATACCCGGGATAGAGGGGAATATAGAACGGGGGCAGAGAGTAAAGGGAGATACCAGGGATAGAGGGGAATATAGAACGGGGACAGAGAGTAAAGGGAGATACCCGGGATAGAGGGGAATTTAGAACAGGGGCAGGGAGTAAAGGGAGATACCGGGGATATAGGGGGGGATATAGAACGGGGACAGAGAATAAAGGGAGATACCAGGGATGGAGGGGAATATAGAACGGGGACAGAGAGTAAAGGGAGAAACCCGGGATAGAGTGGAATATAGAACGGGGACAGAGAGTAATGGGAGATACCCGGGGTAGAGGGGAATATAGAACGGGGACAGAGAGTAAAGTGAGATACCCGGGACAGAGGGGAATATAGAACAGGGACAGAGAGTAATGGGAGGTACGCGGGAGAAAGGGGATTATAGAACGGGGACAGAGTGTAAAGGGAGATACCCGGGATTGTTGGGAATATAGAACGGGGACAGACAGTAAAGGGAGATACCCGGGATAGAGGGGAATATAGAACGGCGACAGAGAGTAAAGGGAGATACCCGGGATAGAGGGGAATATAGAACGGGGACAGAGAGTAAAGGGAGACACCCGAGATAGAGGGGAATATAGAACGGGGGCAGAGAGTAAAGGGAGATACCAGGGATAGAGGGGAATACAGAACGGGGACAGAGAGTAAAGGGAGATACCCGGGATAGAGGGGAATATAGAACGGGGACAGAGAGTAAAGGGAGATACCCGGGATAGAGGGGAATATAGAACGGGGACAGAGAGTAAAGGGAGATACCCGGGATTGTTGGGAATATAGAACGGGGACAGACAGTAAAGGGAGATATAGAACGGCGACAGAGAGTAAAGGGAGATACCCGGGATAGAGGGGAATATAGAACGGGGACAGAGAGTAAAGGGAGATACCCGGGATAGAGGGGAATATAGAACGGGGGCAGAGAGTAAAGGGAGATACCCGGGATAGAGGGGAATTTAGAACGGGGACAGAGAGCAAAGGGAGATACCCGGGATAGAGGGGAATATAGAACGGGGACAGAGAGTAAAGGGAGATACCCAGGATAGAGGGAATATCGAACGGGGACAGGGAGTAAAGGGAGATACCCGGGATAGAGGGGAATATAGAACGGGGACAGAGAGTAAAGGGAGATACCCAGGATAGAGGGAATATCGAACGGGGACAGGGAGTAATGGGAGATACCCGGGATGGAGGGTAATATAGAATGGGGACAGAGAGTAAAGGGAGATTCCTGGGATAGAGGGGAATATAGAACGGGGACAGAGAGTAAAGGGAGATACGCAGGATAGAGGGAATATAGAACGGGGCAGAGAGTAAAGGGAGATGCCCAGGATGGAGGGGAATATAGAACGGGGACAGAGAGTAAAGGGAAATACCCGCGATAGAGGGGAATATAGAACGGGGACAGAAAGTAAAGGGAGATACCTGGGATAGAGGGGAATATAGAACGGGGACAGAGAGTAAAGGGAAATACCCGGGATAGAGGGGAATATAGAACGGGGGCAGAGAGTAAAGGGAAATACCCGGGATAGAGGGGAATATAGAACGGGGACAGAGAGTAAAGGGAGATACGCGGGATAGAGGGGAATATAGAACGTGGACAGAGAGTAAATGGAGATACCCGGGATAGAGGGGAATATAGAACGGGGACAGAGAGAAATGGGAGATACCCGGGGTAGAGGGGAATATAGAACGGGGACAGTGAGTAAAGGGAGATACCCGGGATAGAGGGGAATATAGAACGGGGACAGAGAGTAAAGTGAGATACCCGGGACAGAGGGGAATATAGAACGGGGACAGAGAGTAAAGGGAGATACCCGGGATAGAGGGGAATATAGAACGGGGACAGAGAGTAAAGGGTGATACCCGGGATAGAGGGGAATATAGAACGGGGACAGAGAGTAAAGGGAGATACGCGGCATACAGGGGAATATAGAACGGGGACAGAGAGTAAAGGGAGATACCCGGGATAGAGGGGAATATAGAACGGGGACAGAGAGTAAAGGGAGATACCCAGGATAGAGGGTAATATAGAACGGAGACAGAGAGTAAAGGGAGATACCCGGGATAGAGGGGAATATAGAACGGGGACAGAGAGTAAAGGGAGATACCCGGGACAGAGGGGAATATAGAACGGAGACAGAGAGTAAAGGGAGATACCCGGGATAGAGGGGAATATAGAACGGGGACAGTGAGTAAAGGGAGATACCCAGGTAGAGGGAATATAGAACGGGGACAGAGAGTAAAGGGAGATACCCGGGACAGAGGGGAATATAGAACGGGGAAAGAGAGTAAAGGGAGATACCCGGGATAGAGGGGAATATAGAACGGGGACAGAGAGTAAAGGGAGATACCCGGGATAGAGGGGAATATAGAGCGGGGACAGAGAGTAAACAGAGATACCCATGATAGAGGGGAATATAGAACGGGACAGGGAGTAAAGTGAGATACCCGGGATAGAGGGGAATATAGAACGGGGACAGAGAGTAATGGGAGATACGCAGGATAAAGGGCATTATAGAACGGGGACAGAGAGTAAAGGGAGATACCCGGGATTGTTGGGAATATAGAACGGGGACAGACAGTAAAGGGAGATACCCGGGATAGAGGGGAGTATAGAACGGTGACAGAGAGTAAAGGGAGATACCCGGGATAGAGGGGAATATAGAACGGGGACAGAGAGTAAAGGGAGATACCCGGGATAGAGGGGAATATAGAACGGGGGCAGAGAGTAAAGGGAGATACCAGGGATAGAGGGGAATATAGAACGGGGACAGAGAGTAAAGGGAGATACCCGGGATAGAGGGGAATTTAGAACAGGGGCAGGGAGTAAAGGGAGATACCGGGGATATAGGGGGGGATATAGAACGGGGACAGAGAATAAAGGGAGATACCAGGGATGGAGGGGAATATAGAACGGGGACAGAGAGTAAAGGGAGAAACCCGGGATAGAGTGGAATATAGAACGGGGACAGAGAGTAATGGGAGATACCCGGGGTAGAGGGGAATATAGAACGGGGACAGAGAGTAAAGTGAGATACCCGGGACAGAGGGGAATATAGAACAGGGACAGAGAGTAATGGGAGGTACGCGGGAGAAAGGGGATTATAGAACGGGGACAGAGTGTAAAGGGAGATACCCGGGATTGTTGGGAATATAGAACGGGGACAGACAGTAAAGGGAGATACCCGGGATAGAGGGGAATATAGAACGGCGACAGAGAGTAAAGGGAGATACCCGGGATAGAGGGGAATATAGAACGGGGACAGAGAGTAAAGGGAGACACCCGAGATAGAGGGGAATATAGAACGGGGGCAGAGAGTAAAGGGAGATACCAGGGATAGAGGGGAATACAGAACGGGGACAGAGAGTAAAGGGAGATACCCGGGATAGAGGGGAATATAGAACGGGGACAGAGAGTAAAGGGAGATACCCGGGATAGAGGGGAATATAGAACGGGGACAGAGAGTAAAGGGAGATACCCGGGATTGTTGGGAATATAGAACGGGGACAGACAGTAAAGGGAGATATAGAACGGCGACAGAGAGTAAAGGGAGATACCCGGGATAGAGGGGAATATAGAACGGGGACAGAGAGTAAAGGGAGATACCCGGGATAGAGGGGAATATAGAACGGGGGCAGAGAGTAAAGGGAGATACCCGGGATAGAGGGGAATTTAGAACGGGGACAGAGAGCAAAGGGAGATACCCGGGATAGAGGGGAATATAGAACGGGGACAGAGAGTAAAGGGAGATACCCGGGATAGAGGGGAATATAGAACGGGGACAGTGAGTAAAGGGAGATACCCGGGATAGAGGGGAATATAGAACGGGGACAGAGAGTAAAGAGTGATACCCGGGATAGAGGGTAATATAGAACGGGGACAGAGAGTAAAGAGTGATACCCGGGATAGAGGGGAATATAGAACGGGGACAGAGAGTAAAGGGAGATACCCGGGATAAAGGGGATTAGAGAAAGGGGACAGAGAGTAAAGGGAGATACCCGGGATAGTTGGGAATATAGAACGGGGACAGGCAGTAAAGGGAGATACCCGGGATAGAGGGGAATATAGATCGGCGACAGAGAGTAAAAGGAGATACCCGGGATAGAGGGGAATACAGAACGGGGACAGAGAGTAAAGGGAGATACCCGGGATAGAGGGGAATAGAGAACGGGGACACAGAGTAAAGGGAGATACCCGGGATAGAGGGAATATAGAACGGGGACAGAGAGTAAAGGGAGATACCCAGGATAGAGGGAATATCGAACGGGGACAGGGAGTAAAGGGAGATACCCGGGATAGAGGGGAATATAGAACGGGGACAGAGAGTAAAGGGAGATACCCAGGATAGAGGGAATATCGAACGGGGACAGGGAGTAATGGGAGATACCCGGGATGGAGGGGAATATAGAACGGGGACAGAGAGTAAAGGGAGATACCCAGGATAGAAGGAATATCGAACGGGGACAGGGAGTAAAGGGAGATACCCGGGATAGAGGGGAATATAGAACGGGGACAGAGAGTAAAGGGAGATACCCAGGATAGAGGGAATATAGAACGGGGACAGAGAGTAAAGGGAGATGCCCAGGATGGAGGGGAATATAGTACGGGGACAGAGAGTAAAGGGAAATACCCGGGATAGAGGGGAATATAGAACGGGGACAGAAAGTAAAGGGAGATACCTGGGATAGAGGGGAATATAGAACGGGGACAGAGAGTAAAGGGAAATACCCGGGATAGAGGGGAATATAGAACGGGGGCAGAGAGTAAAGGGAAATACCCGGGATAGAGGGGAATATAGAACGGGGACAGAGAGTAAAGGGAGATACCCGGGAAAGAGGGAAATATAGAACATGGACAGAGAGTAAAGGGAGATACCCGGGATAGAGGGAATATAGAACGGGGACAGAGAGTAAAGGGAGATACCCGGGATAGAGTGGTATATAGAACGGGGACACAGTGTAAAGGGAGATACCCGGGATAGAGGGGAATATAGAACAGGGACAGAGAGTAAAGTGAGATACCCGGGAGAGAGGGGAATATAGAACAGGGACAGACAGTAAAGGGAGATACACGGGATAGAGGGAATATAGAACGGGGACAGAGAGTAAAGGGAGATACCCGGGATAGAGGGAATATAGAACGGGGACAGAGAGTAAAGGGAGATACCCGGGATAGAGTGGTATATAGAACGGGGACACAGAGTAAAGGGAGATACCCGGGATAGAGGGGAATATAGAACAGGGACAGAGAGTAAAGGGAGATACCCGGGAGAGAGGGGAATATAGAACAGGGACAGAGAGTAAAGGGAGATACCCGGGATAGAGGGGAATATAGAACGGGGACAGAGAGTATAGGGAGATACCCGGGATAAAGGGGATTAGAGAACGGGGACAGAGAGTAAAGGGAGATACCCGGGATAGTTGGGAATATAGAACGGGGACAGAGAGTAAAGGGAGATACCCAGGATAGAGGGAATATCGAACGGGGACAGGGAGTAATGGGAGATACCCGGGATGGAGGGGAATATAGAACGGGGACAGAGAGTAAAGGGAGATACCCAGGATAGAAGGAATATCGAACGGGGACAGGGAGTAAAGGGAGATACCCGGGATAGAGGGGAATATAGAACGGGGACAGAGAGTAAAGGGAGATACCCAGGATAGAGGGAATATAGAACGGGGACAGAGAGTAAAGGGAGATGCCCAGGATGGAGGGGAATATAGAACGGGGACAGAGAGTAAAGGGAAATACCCGGGATAGAGGGGAATATAGAACGGGGACAGAAAGTAAAGGGAGATACCTGGGATAGAGGGGAATATAGAACGGGGACAGAGAGTAAAGGGAAATACCCGGGATAGAGGGGAATATAGAACGGGGGCAGAGAGTAAAGGGAAATACCCGGGATAGAGGGGAATATAGAACGGGGACAGAGAGTAAAGGGAGATACGCGGGAAAGAGGGAAATATAGAACATGGACAGAGAGTAAAGGGAGATACCCGGGATAGAGGGAATATAGAACGGGGACAGAGAGTAAAGGGAGATACCCGGGATAGAGTGGTATATAGAACGGGGACACAGTGTAAAGGGAGATACCCGGGATAGAGGGGAATATAGAACAGGGACAGAGAGTAAAGTGAGATACCCGGGAGAGAGGGGAATATAGAACAGGGACAGACAGTAAAGGGAGATACCCGGGATAGAGGGAATATAGAACGGGGACAGAGAGTAAAGGGAGATACCCGGGATAGAGGGAATATAGAACGGGGACAGAGAGTAAAGGGAGATACCCGGGATAGAGTGGTATATAGAACGGGGACACAGAGTAAAGGGAGATACCCGCGATAGAGGGGAATATAGAACAGGGACAGAGAGTAAAGGGAGATACCCGGGAGAGAGGGGAATATAGAACAGGGACAGAGAGTAAAGGGAGATACCCGGGATAGAGGGGAATATAGAACGGGGACAGAGAGTATAGGGAGATATCCGGGATAAAGGGGATTAGAGAACGGGGACAGAGAGTAAAGGGAGATACCCGGGATAGTTGGGAATATAGAACGGGGACAGGCAGTAAAGGGAGATACCCGGGATAGAGGGGAATATAGATCGGCGACAGAGAGTAAAAGGAGATACCCGGGATAGAGGGGAATACAGAACGGGGACAGAGAGTAAAGGGAGATACCCGGGATAGAGGGGAATATAGAACGGGGACACAGAGTAAAGGGAGATACCCGGGATAGAGGGAATATAGAACGGGGACAGAGAGTAAAGGGAGATACCCAGGATAGAGGGAATATCGAACGGGGACAGGGAGTAAAGGGAGATACCCGGGATAGAGGGGAATATAGAACGGGGACAGAGAGTAAAGGGAGATACCCAGGATAGAGGGAATATCGAACGGGGACAGGGAGTAATGGGAGATACCCGGGATGGAGGGTAATATAGAATGGGGACAGAGAGTAAAGGGAGATTCCTGGGATAGAGGGGAATATAGAACGGGGACAGAGAGTAAAGGGAGATACGCAGGATAGAGGGAATATAGAACGGGGCAGAGAGTAAAGGGAGATGCCCAGGATGGAGGGGAATATAGAACGGGGACAGAGAGTAAAGGGAAATACCCGCGATAGAGGGGAATATAGAACGGGGACAGAAAGTAAAGGGAGATACCTGGGATAGAGGGGAATATAGAACGGGGACAGAGAGTAAAGGGAAATACCCGGGATAGTGGGGAATATAGAACGGGGGCAGAGAGTAAAGGGAAATACCCGGGATAGAGGGGAATATAGAACGGGGACAGAGAGTAAAGGGAGATACCCGGGAAAGAGGGAAATATAGAACATGGACAGAGAGTAATGGGAGATACCCGGGATAGAGGGGAATATAGAACGGGGACAGAGAGTAAAGCGAGATACCCGGGATGGAGGGGAATATAGAACGGGGACAGAGAGTAAAGGGAGATACCCGGGATAGAGGGGAATATCGAACGGGGACAGAGAGTAATGGGAGATACCCGGGATAGAGGGGAATATAGAGCGGGGACAGAGAGTAAACGGAGATACCCATGATAGAGGGGAATATAGAACGGGACAGGGAGTAAAGTGAGATACCCGGGATAGAGGGGAATATAGAACGGGGACAGAGAGTAATGGGAGATACGCAGGATAAAGGGGATTATAGAACGGGGACAGAGAGTAAAGGGAGATACCCGGGATTGTTGGGAATATAGAACGGGGACAGACAGTAAAGGGAGATACCCGGGATAGAGGGGAGTATAGAACGGCGACAGAGAGTAAAGGGAGATACCCGGGATAGAGGGGAATATAGAACGGGGACAGAGAGTAAAGGGAGATACCCGGGATAGAGGGGAATATAGAACGGGGGCAGAGAGTAAAGGGAGATACCCGGGATAGAGGGGAATTTAGAACGGGGACAGAGAGCAAAGGGAGATACCCGGGATAGAGGGGAATATAGAAGGGGGCAGAGAGTAAAGGGAGATACCCGGGATAGAGGGGAATATAGTACGGGGACAGTGAGTAAAGGGAGATACCCGGGATAGAGGGGAATATAGAACGGGGACAGAGAGTAAAGAGTGATACCCGGGATAGGGGGGAATATAGAACGGGGACAGAGAGTAAAGAGTGATACCCGGGATAGAGGGGAATATAGAACGGGGACAGAGAGTAAAGGGAGATACCCGGGATAAAGGGGATTAGAGAACGGGGACAGAGAGTAAAGGGAGATACCCGGGATAGTTGGGAATATAGAACGGGGACAGGCAGTAAAGGGAGATACCCGGGAGAGAGTGGAATATAGATCGGCGACAGAGAGTAAAAGGAGATACCCGGGAGAGAGGGGAATACAGAACGGGGACAGAGAGTAAAGGGAGATACCCGGGATAGAGGGGAATATAGAACGGGGACACAGAGTAAAGGGAGATACCCGGGATAGAGGGAATATAGAACGGGGACAGAGAGTAAAGGGAGATACCCAGGATAGAGGGAATATCGAACGGGGACAGGGAGTAAAGGGAGATACCCGGGATAGAGGGGAATATAGAACGGGGACAGAGAGTAAAGGGAGATACCCAGGATAGAGGGAATATCGAACGGGGACAGGGAGTAATGGGAGATACCCGGGATGGAGGGGAATATAGAACGGGGACAGAGAGTAAAGGGAGATACCCAGGATAGAAGGAATATCGAACGGGGACAGGGAGTAAAGGGAGATACCCGGGATAGAGGGGAATATAGAACGGGGACAGAGAGTAAAGGGAGATACCCAGGATAGAGGGAATATAGAACGGGGACAGAGAGTAAAGGGAGATGCCCAGGATGGAGGGGAATATAGAACGGGGACAGAGAGTAAAGGGAAATACCCGGGATAGAGGGGAATATAGAACGGGGACAGAAAGTAAAGGGAGATACCTGGGATAGAGGGGAATATAGAACGGGGACAGAGAGTAAAGGGAAATACCCGGGATAGAGGGGAATATAGAACGGGGGCAGAGAGTAAAGGGAAATACCCGGGATAGAGGGGAATATAGAACGGGGACAGAGAGTAAAGGGAGATACGCGGGAAAGAGGGAAATATAGAACATGGACAGAGAGTAAAGGGAGATACCCGGGATAGAGGGAATATAGAACGGGGACAGAGAGTAAAGGGAGATACCCGGGATAGAGTGGTATATAGAACGGGGACACAGTGTAAAGGGAGATACCCGGGATAGAGGGGAATATAGAACAGGGACAGAGAGTAAAGTGAGATACCCGGGAGAGAGGGGAATATAGAACAGGGACAGACAGTAAAGGGAGATACCCGGGATAGAGGGAATATAGAACGGGGACAGAGAGTAAAGGGAGATACCCGGGATAGAGGGAATATAGAACGGGGACAGAGAGTAAAGGGAGATACCCGGGATAGAGTGGTATATAGAACGGGGACACAGAGTAAAGGGAGATACCCGCGATAGAGGGGAATATAGAACAGGGACAGAGAGTAAAGGGAGATACCCGGGAGAGAGGGGAATATAGAACAGGGACAGAGAGTAAAGGGAGATACCCGGGATAGAGGGGAATATAGAACGGGGACAGAGAGTATAGGGAGATATCCGGGATAAAGGGGATTAGAGAACGGGGACAGAGAGTAAAGGGAGATACCCGGGATAGTTGGGAATATAGAACGGGGACAGGCAGTAAAGGGAGATACCCGGGATAGAGGGGAATATAGATCGGCGACAGAGAGTAAAAGGAGATACCCGGGATAGAGGGGAATACAGAACGGGGACAGAGAGTAAAGGGAGATACCCGGGATAGAGGGGAATATAGAACGGGGACACAGAGTAAAGGGAGATACCCGGGATAGAGGGAATATAGAACGGGGACAGAGAGTAAAGGGAGATACCCAGGATAGAGGGAATATCGAACGGGGACAGGGAGTAAAGGGAGATACCCGGGATAGAGGGGAATATAGAACGGGGACAGAGAGTAAAGGGAGATACCCAGGATAGAGGGAATATCGAACGGGGACAGGGAGTAATGGGAGATACCCGGGATGGAGGGTAATATAGAATGGGGACAGAGAGTAAAGGGAGATTCCTGGGATAGAGGGGAATATAGAACGGGGACAGAGAGTAAAGGGAGATACGCAGGATAGAGGGAATATAGAACGGGGCAGAGAGTAAAGGGAGATGCCCAGGATGGAGGGGAATATAGAACGGGGACAGAGAGTAAAGGGAAATACCCGCGATAGAGGGGAATATAGAACGGGGACAGAAAGTAAAGGGAGATACCTGGGATAGAGGGGAATATAGAACGGGGACAGAGAGTAAAGGGAAATACCCGGGATAGAGGGGAATATAGAACGGGGGCAGAGAGTAAAGGGAAATACCCGGGATAGAGGGGAATATAGAACGGGGACAGAGAGTAAAGGGAGATACCCGGGAAAGAGGGAAATATAGAACATGGACAGAGAGTAATGGGAGATACCCGGGATAGAGGGGAATATAGAACGGGGACAGAGAGTAAAGCGAGATACCCGGGATGGAGGGGAATATAGAACGGGGACAGAGAGTAAAGGGAGATACCCGGGATAGAGGGGAATATCGAACGGGGACAGAGAGTAATGGGAGATACCCGGGATAGAGGGGAATATAGAGCGGGGACAGAGAGTAAACGGAGATACCCATGATAGAGGGGAATATAGAACGGGACAGGGAGTAAAGTGAGATACCCGGGATAGAGGGGAATATAGAACGGGGACAGAGAGTAATGGGAGATACGCAGGATAAAGGGGATTATAGAACGGGGACAGAGAGTAAAGGGAGATACCCGGGATTGTTGGGAATATAGAACGGGGACAGACAGTAAAGGGAGATACCCGGGATAGAGGGGAGTATAGAACGGCGACAGAGAGTAAAGGGAGATACCCGGGATAGAGGGGAATATAGAACGGGGACAGAGAGTAAAGGGAGATACCCGGGATAGAGGGGAATATAGAACGGGGGCAGAGAGTAAAGGGAGATACCCGGGATAGAGGGGAATTTAGAACGGGGACAGAGAGCAAAGGGAGATACCCGGGATAGAGGGGAATATAGAAGGGGGCAGAGAGTAAAGGGAGATACCCGGGATAGAGGGGAATATAGAACGGGGACAGTGAGTAAAGGGAGATACCCGGGATAGAGGGGAATATAGAACGGGGACAGAGAGTAAAGAGTGATACCCGGGATAGAGGGGAATATAGAACGGGGACAGAGAGTAAAGAGTGATACCCGGGATAGAGGGGAATATAGAACGGGGACAGAGAGTAAAGGGAGATACCCGGGATAAAGGGGATTAGAGAACGGGGACAGAGAGTAAAGGGAGATACCCGGGATAGTTGGGAATATAGAACGGGGACAGGCAGTAAAGGGAGATACCCGGGAGAGAGTGGAATATAGATCGGCGACAGAGAGTAAAAGGAGATACCCGGGAGAGAGGGGAATACAGAACGGGGACAGAGAGTAAAGGGAGATACCCGGGATAGAGGGGAATATAGAACGGGGACACAGAGTAAAGGGAGATACCCGGGATAGAGGGAATATAGAACGGGGACAGAGAGTAAAGGGAGATACCCAGGATAGAGGGAATATCGAACGGGGACAGGGAGTAAAGGGAGATACCCGGGATAGAGGGGAATATAGAACGGGGACAGAGAGTAAAGGGAGATACCCAGGATAGAGGGAATATCGAACGGGGACAGGGAGTAATGGGAGATACCCGGGATGGAGGGGAATATAGAACGGGGACAGAGAGTAAAGGGAGATACCCAGGATAGAAGGAATATCGAACGGGGACAGGGAGTAAAGGGAGATACCCGGGATAGAGGGGAATATAGAACGGGGACAGAGAGTAAAGGGAGATACCCAGGATAGAGGGAATATAGAACGGGGACAGAGAGTAAAGGGAGATGCCCAGGATGGAGGGGAATATAGAACGGGGACAGAGAGTAAAGGGAAATACCCGGGATAGAGGGGAATATAGAACGGGGACAGAAAGTAAAGGGAGATACCTGGGATAGAGGGGAATATAGAACGGGGACAGAGAGTAAAGGGAAATACCCGGGATAGAGGGGAATATAGAACGGGGGCAGAGAGTAAAGGGAAATACCCGGGATAGAGGGGAATATAGAACGGGGACAGAGAGTAAAGGGAGATACCCGGGAAAGAGGGAAATATAGAACATGGACAGAGAGTAAAGGGAGATACCCGGGATAGAGGGAATATAGAACGGGGACAGAGAGTAAAGGGAGATACCCGGGATAGAGTGGTATATAGAACGGGGACACAGTGTAAAGGGAGATACCCGGGATAGAGGGGAATATAGAACAGGGACAGAGAGTAAAGTGAGATACCCGGGAGAGAGGGGAATATAGAACAGGGACAGACAGTAAAGGGAGATACCCGGGATAGAGGGAATATAGAACGGGGACAGAGAGTAAAGGGAGATACCCGGGATAGAGGGAATATAGAACGGGGACAGAGAGTAAAGGGAGATACCCGGGATAGAGTGGTATATAGAACGGGGACACAGAGTAAAGGGTGATACCCGGGATAGAGGGGAATATAGAACAGGGACAGAGAGTAAAGGGAGATACCCGGGAGAGAGGGGAATATAGAACAGGGACAGAGAGTAAAGGGAGATACCCGGGATAGAGGGGAATATAGAACGGGGACAGAGAGTATAGGGAGATACCCGGAATAGAGGGGAATATAGAATGGGGACAGAGAGCAAAGGGAGATACCCGGGATAGAGGAGAATATAGAACGGGGACAGAGAGTAAAATGAGATACCCGGGATGGAGGGGAATATAGTACGGGGACAGAGAGTAAAGGGAGATACCCGGGATAGAGGGGAATATAGAACGGGAACAGAGAGTAAAGGGAGATAACCGGGATAGTGGGGAATATAGAACGGGGACAGAGAGTAAAGGGAGATACCCAGGATAGAGGGGAATATAGAACGGGGACAGAGAGTAAAGGGAGATACCCAGGATAGAGGGAATATCGAACGGGGACAGGGAGTAATGGGAGATACCCGGGATGGAGGGTAATATAGAATGGGGACAGAGAGTAAAGGGAGATACCTGGGATAGAGGGGAATATAGAACGGGGACAGAGAGTAAAGGGAGATACCCAGGATAGAGGGATTATAGAACGGGGCAGAGAGTAAAGGGAGATGCCCAGGATGGAGGGGAATATAGAACGGGGACAGAGAGTAAAGGGAAATACCCGCGATAGAGGGGAATATAGAACGGGGACAGAAAGTAAAGGGAGATACCTGGGATAGAGGGGAATATAGAACGGGGACAGAGAGCAAAGGGAAATACCCGGGATAGAGGGGAATATAGAACGGGGGCAGAGAGTAAAGGGAAATACCCGGGATAGAGGGGAATATAGAACGGGGACAGAGAGTAAAGGGAGATACCCGGGAAAGAGGGAAATATAGAACATGGACAGAGAGTAAAGGGAGATACCCGGGATAGAGGGGAATATAGAACGGGGACAGAGAGTAAAGCGAGATACCCGGGATGGAGGGGAATATAGAACGGGGACAGAGAGTAAAGGGAGATACCCGGGATAGAGGGGAATATCGAACGGGGACAGAGAGTAATGGGAGATACCCGGGATAGAGGGGAATATAGAGCGGGGACAGAGAGTAAACGGAGATACCCATGATAGAGGGGAATATAGAACGGGACAGGGAGTAAAGTGAGATACCCGGGATAGAGGGGAATATAGAACGGGGACAGAGAGTAAAGGGAGATACCCGGGATAGAGGGGAATATAGAACGGGGACACAGAGTAAAGGGAGATACCCGGGATAGAGGGAATATAGAACGGGGACAGAGAGTAAAGGGAGATACCCAGGATAGAGGGAATATCGAACGGGGACAGGGAGTAAAGGGAGATACCCGGGATAGAGGGGAATATAGAACGGGGACAGAGAGTAAAGGGAGATACCCAGGATAGAGGGAATATCGAACGGGGACAGGGAGTAATGGGAGATACCCGGGATGGAGGGGAATATAGAACGGGGACAGAGAGTAAAGGGAGATACCCAGGATAGAAGGAATATCGAACGGGGACAGGGAGTAAAGGGAGATACCCGGGATAGAGGGGAATATAGAACGGGGACAGAGAGTAAAGGGAGATACCCAGGATAGAGGGAATATAGAACGGGGACAGAGAGTAAAGGGAGATGCCCAGGATGGAGGGGAATATAGAACGGGGACAGAGAGTAAAGGGAAATACCCGGGATAGAGGGGAATATAGAACGGGGACAGAAAGTAAAGGGAGATACCTGGGATAGAGGGGAATATAGAACGGGGACAGAGAGTAAAGGGAAATACCCGGGATAGAGGGGAATATAGAACGGGGGCAGAGAGTAAAGGGAAATACCCGGGATAGAGGGGAATATAGAACGGGGACAGAGAGTAAAGGGAGATACCCGGGAAAGAGGGAAATATAGAACATGGACAGAGAGTAAAGGGAGATACCCGGGATAGAGGGAATATAGAACGGGGACAGAGAGTAAAGGGAGATACCCGGGATAGAGTGGTATATAGAACGGGGACACAGTGTAAAGGGAGATACCCGGGATAGAGGGGAATATAGAAGAGGGACAGAGAGTAAAGTGAGATACCCGGGAGAGAGGGGAATGTAGAACAGGGACAGACAGTAAAGGGAGATACCCGGGATAGAGGGAATATAGAACGGGGACAGAGAGTAAAGGGAGATACCCGGGATAGAGGGAATATAGAACGGGGACAGAGAGTAAAGGGAGATACCCGGGATAGAGTGGTATATAGAACGGGGACACAGAGTAAAGGGTGATACCCGGGATAGAGGGGAATATAGAACAGGGACAGAGAGTAAAGGGAGATACCCGGGAGAGAGGGGAATATAGAACAGGGACAGAGAGTAAAGGGAGATACCCGGGATAGAGGGGAATATAGAACGGGGACAGAGAGTATAGGGATATACCCGGGATAGAGGGGAATATAGAATGGGGACAGAGAGCAAAGGGAGATACCCGGGATAGAGGAGAATATTGAACGGGGACAGAGAGTAAAATGAGATACCCGGGATGGAGGGGAATATAGTACGGGGACAGAGAGTAAAGGGAGATACCCGGGATAGAGGGGAATATAGAACGGGAACAGAGAGTAAAGGGAGATAACCGGGATAGTGGGGAATATAGAACGGGGACAGAGAGTAAAGGGAGATACCCAGGATAGAGGGGAATATAGAACGGGGACAGAGAGTAAAGGGAGATACCCAGGATAGAGGGAATATCGAACGGGGACAGGGAGTAATGGGAGATACCCGGGATGGAGGGTAATATAGAATGGGGACAGAGAGTAAAGGGAGATACCTGGGATAGAGGGGAATATAGAACGGGGACAGAGAGTAAAGGGAGATACCCAGGATAGAGGGATTATAGAACGGGGCAGAGAGTAAAGGGAGATGCCCAGGATGGAGGGGAATATAGAACGGGGACAGAGAGTAAAGGGAAATACCCGCGATAGAGGGGAATATAGAACGGGGACAGAAAGTAAAGGGAGATACCTGGGATAGAGGGGAATATAGAACGGGGACAGAGAGTAAAGGGAAATACCCGGGATAGAGGGGAATATAGAACGGGGGCAGAGAGTAAAGGGAAATACCCGGGATAGAGGGGAATATAGAACGGGGACAGAGAGTAAAGGGAGATACCCGGGAAAGAGGGAAATATAGAACATGGACAGAGAGTAAAGGGAGATACCCGGGATAGAGGGGAATATAGAACGGGGACAGAGAGTAAAGCGAGATACCCGGGATGGAGGGGAATATAGAACGGGGACAGAGAGTAAAGGGAGATACCCGGGATAGAGGGGAATATCGAACGGGGACAGAGAGTAATGGGAGATACCCGGGATAGAGGGGAATATAGAGCGGGGACAGAGAGTAAACGGAGATACCCATGATAGAGGGGAATATAGAACGGGACAGGGAGTAAAGCGAGATACCCGGGATGGAGGGGAATATAGAACGGGGACAGAGAGTAAAGGGAGATACCCGGGATAGAGGGGAATATCGAACGGGGACAGAGAGTAATGGGAGATACCCGGGATAGAGGGGAATATAGAGCGGGGACAGAGAGTAAACGGAGATACCCATGATAGAGGGGAATATAGAACGGGACAGGGAGTAAAGTGAGATACCCGGGATAGAGGGGAATATAGAACGGGGACAGAGAGTAATGGGAGATACGCAGGATAAAGGGGATTATAGAACGGGGACAGAGAGTAAAGGGAGATACCCGGGATTGTTGGGAATATAGAACAGGGACAGACAGTAAAGGGAGATACCCGGGATAGAGGGGAGTATAGAACGGCGACAGAGAGTAAAGGGAGATACCCGGGATAGAGGGGAATATAGAACGGGGACAGAGAGCAAAGGGAGATACCCGGGATAGAGGGGAATATAGAACGGGGACAGAGAGTAAAGAGTGATACCCGGGATAGAGGGGAATATAGAACGGGGACAGAGAGTAAAGGGAGATACCCGGGATAAAGGGGATTAGAGAACGGGGACAGAGAGTAAAGGGAGATACCCGGGATAGTTGGGAATATAGAACGGGGACAGGCAGTAAAGGGAGATACCCGGGATAGAGGGGAATATAGATCGGTGACAGAGAGTAAAAGGAGATACCCGGGATAGAGGGGAATACAGAACGGGGACAGAGAGTAAAGGGAGATACCCGGGATAGAGGGGAATATAGAACGGGGACACAGAGTAAAGGGAGATACCCGGGATAGAGGGAATATAGAACGGGGACAGAGAGTAAAGGGAGATACCCAGGATAGAGGGAATATCGAACGGGGACAGGGAGTAAAGGGAGATACCCGGGATAGAGGGGAATATAGAACGGGGACAGAGAGTAAAGGGAGATACCCAGGATAGAGGGAATATCGAACGGGGACAGGGAGTAATGGGAGATACCCGGGATGGAGGGGAATATAGAACGGGGACAGAGAGTAAAGGGAGATACCCAGGATAGAAGGAATATCGAACGGGGACAGGGAGTAAAGGGAGATACCCGGGATAGAGGGGAATATAGAACGGGGACAGAGAGTAAAGGGAGATACCCAGGATAGAGGGAATATAGAACGGGGACAGAGAGTAAAGGGAGATGCCCAGGATGGAGGGGAATATAGAACGGGGACAGAGAGTAAATGGAAATACCCGGGATAGAGGGGAATATAGAACGGGGACAGAAAGTAAAGGGAGATACCTGGGATAGAGGGGAATATAGAACGGGGACAGAGAGTAAAGGGAAATACCCGGGATAGAGGGGAATATAGAACGGGGGCAGAGAGTAAAGGGAAATACCCGGGATAGAGGGGAATATAGAACGGGGACAGAGAGTAAAGGGAGATACCCGGGAAAGAGGGAAATATAGAACATGGACAGAGAGTAAAGGGAGATACCCGGGATAGAGGGAATATAGAACGGCGACAGAGAGTAAAGGGAGATACCCGGGATAGAGTGGTATATAGAACGGGGACACAGTGTAAAGGGAGATACCCGGGATAGAGGGGAATATAGAACAGGGACAGAGAGTAAAGTGAGATACCCGGGAGAGAGGGGAATATAGAACAGGGACAGACAGTAAAGGGAGATACCCGGGATAGAGGGAATATAGAACGGGGACAGAGAGTAAAGGGAGATACCCGGGATAGAGGGAATATAGAACGGGGACAGAGAGTAAAGGGAGATACCCGGGATAGAGTGGTATATAGAACGGGGACACAGAGTAAAGGGTGATACCCGGGATAGAGGGGAATATAGAACAGGGACAGAGAGTAAAGGGAGATACCCGGGAGAGAGGGGAATATAGAACAGGGACAGAGAGTAAAGGGAGATACCCGGGATAGAGGGGAATATAGAATGGGGACAGAGAGTAAAGGGAGATACCTGGGATAGAGGGGAATATAGAACGGGGACAGAGAGTAAAGGGAGATACCCAGGATAGAGGGATTATAGAACGGGGCAGAGAGTAAAGGGAGATGCCCAGGATGGAGGGGAATATAGAACGGGGACAGAGAGTAAAGGGAAATACCCGCGATAGAGGGGAATATAGAACGGGGACAGAAAGTAAAGGGAGATACCTGGGATAGAGGGGAATATAGAACGGGGACAGAGAGTAAAGGGAAATACCCGGGATAGAGGGGAATATAGAACGGGGGCAGAGAGTAAAGGGAAATACCCGGGATAGAGGGGAATATAGAACGGGGACAGAGAGTAAAGGGAGATACCCGGGAAAGAGGGAAATATAGAACATGGACAGAGAGTAAAGGGAGATACCCGGGATAGAGGGGAATATAGAACGGGGACAGAGAGTAAAGCGAGATACCCGGGATGGAGGGGAATATAGAACGGGGACAGAGAGTAAAGGGAGATACCCGGGATAGAGGGGAATATCGAACGGGGACAGAGAGTAATGGGAGATACCCGGGATAGAGGGGAATATAGAGCGGGGACAGAGAGTAAACGGAGATACCCATGATAGAGGGGAATATAGAACGGGACAGGGAGTAAAGTGAGATACCCGGGATAGAGGGGAATATAGAACGGGGACAGAGAGTAATGGGAGATACGCAGGATAAAGGGGATTATAGAACGGGGACAGAGAGTAAAGGGAGATACCCGGGATTGTTGGGAATATAGAACGGGGACAGACAGTAAAGGGAGATACCCGGGATAGAGGGGAGTATAGAACGGCGACAGAGAGTAAAGGGAGATACCCGGGATAGAGGGGAATATAGAACGGGGACAGAGAGTAAAGGGAGATACCCGGGATAGAGGGGAATATAGAACGGGGGCAGAGAGTAAAGGGAGATACCCGGGATAGAGGGGAATTTAGAACGGGGACAGAGAGCAAAGGGAGTTACCCGGGATAGAGGGGAATATAGAACGGGGACAGAGAGTAAAGGGAGATACCCGGGATAGAGGGGAATATAGAACGGGGACAGTGAGTAAAGGGAGATACCCGGGATAGAGGGGAATATAGAACGGGGACAGAGAGTAAAGAGTGATACCCGGGATAGAGGGGAATATAGAACGGGGACAGAGAGTAAAGAGTGATACCCGGGATAGAGGGGAATATAGAACGGGGACAGAGAGTAAAGGGAGATACCCGGGATAAAGGGGGTTAGAGAACGGGGACAGAGAGCAAAGGGAGATACCCGGGATAGTTGGGAATATAGAACGGGGACAGGCAGTAAAGGGAGATACCCGGGATAGAGGGGAATATAGATCGGCGACAGAGAGTAAAAGGAGATACCCGGGATAGAGGGGAATACAGAACGGGGACAGAGAGTAAAGGGAGATACCCGGGATAGAGGGGAATATAGAACGGGGACACAGAGTAAAGGGAGATACCCGGGATAGAGGGAATATAGAACGGGGACAGAGAGTAAAGGGAGATACCCAGGATAGAGGGAATATCGAACGGGGACAGGGAGTAAAGGGAGATACCCGGGATAGAGGGGAATATAGAACGGGGACAGAGAGTAAAGGGAGATACCCAGGATAGAGGGAATATCGAACGGGGACAGGGAGTAATGGGAGATACCCGGGATGGAGGGGAATATAGAACGGGGACAGAGAGTAAAGGGAGATACCCAGGATAGAAGGAATATCGAACGGGGACAGGGAGTAAAGGGAGATACCCGGGATAGAGGGGAATATAGAACGGGGACAGAGAGTAAAGGGAGATACCCAGGATAGAGGGAATATAGAACGGGGACGGAGAGTAAAGGGAGATGCCTAGGATGGAGGGGAATATAGAACGGGGACAGAGAGTAAAGGGAAATACCCGGGATAGAGGGGAATATAGAACGGGGACAGAAAGTAAAGGGAGATACCTGGGATAGAGGGGAATATAGAACGGGGACAGAGAGTAAAGGGAAATACCCGGGATAGAGGGGAATATAGAACGGGGGCAGAGAGTAAAGGGAAATACCCGGGATAGAGGGGAAGAAAGAACGGGGACAGAGAGTAAAGGGAGATACCCGGGAAAGAGGGAAATATAGAACATGGACAGAGAGTAAAGGGAGATACCCGGGATAGAGGGAATATAGAACGGGGACAGAGAGTAAAGGGAGATACCCGGGATAGAGTGGTATATAGAACGGGGACACAGTGTAAAGGGAGATACCCGGGATAGAGGGGAATATAGAACAGGGACAGAGAGTAAAGTGAGATACCCGGGAGAGAGGGGAATATAGAACAGGGACAGACAGTAAAGGGAGATACCCGGGATAGAGGGAATATAGAACGGGGACAGAGAGTAAAGGGAGATACCCGGGATAGAGGGAATATAGAACGGGGACAGAGAGTAAAGGGAGATACCCGGGATAGAGTGGTATATAGAACGGGGACACAGAGTAAAGGGTGATACCCGGGATAGAGGGGAATATAGAACAGGGACAGAGAGTAAAGGGAGATACCCGGGAGAGAGGGGAATATAGAACAGGGACAGAGAGTAAAGGGAGATACCCGGGATAGAGGGGAATATAGAACGGGGACAGAGAGTATAGGGAGATACCCGGGATAGAGGGGAATATAGAATGGGGACAGAGAGCAAAGGGAGATACCCGGGATAGAGGAGAATATAGAACGGGGACAGAGAGTAAAATGAGATACCCGGGATGGAGGGGAATATAGTACGGGGACAGAGAGTAAAGGGAGATACCCGGGATAGAGGGGAATATAGAACGGGAACAGAGAGTAAAGGGAGATAACCGGGATAGTGGGGAATATAGAACGGGGACAGAGAGTAAAGGGAGATACCCAGGATAGAGGGGAATATAGAACGGGGACAGAGAGTAAAGGGAGATACCCAGGATAGAGGGAATATCGAACGGGGACAGGGAGTAATGGGAGATACCCGGGATCGAGGGTAATATAGAATGGGGACAGAGAGTAAAGGGAGATACCTGGGATAGAGGGGAATATAGAACGGGGACAGAGAGTAAAGGGAGATACCCAGGATAGAGGGAATATAGAACGGGGCAGAGAATAAAGGGAGATGCCCAGGATGGAGGGGAATATAGAACGGGGACAGAGAGTAAAGGGAAATACCCGCGATAGAGGGGAATATAGAACGGGGACAGAAAGTAAAGGGAGATACCTGGGATAGAGGGGAATATAGAACGGGGACAGAGAGTAAAGGGAAATACCCGGGATAGAGGGGAATATAGAACGGGGGCAGAGAGTAAAGGGAAATACCCGGGATAGAGGGGAATATAGAACGGGGACAGAGAGTAAAGGGAGATACCCGGGAAAGAGGGAAATATAGAACATGGACAGAGAGTAAAGGGAGATACCCGGGATAGAGGGGAATATAGAACGGGGACAGAGAGTAAAGCGAGATACCCGGGATGGAGGGGAATATAGAACGGGGACAGAGAGTAAAGGGAGATACCCGGGATAGAGGGGAATATCGAACGGGGACAGAGAGTAATGGGAGATACCCGGGATAGAGGGGAATATAGAGCGGGGACAGAGAGTAAACGGAGATACCCATGATAGAGGGGAATATAGAACGGGACAGGGAGTAAAGTGAGATACCCGGGATAGAGGGGAATATAGAACGGGGACAGAGAGTAATGGGAGATACGCAGGATAAAGGGGATTATAGAACGGGGACAGAGAGTAAAGGGAGATACCCGGGATTGTTGTGAATATAGAACGGGGACAGACAGTAAAGGGAGATACCCGGGATAGAGGGGAGTATAGAACGGCGACAGAGAGTAAAGGGAGATACCCGGGATAGAGGGGAATATAGAACGGGGACAGAGAGTAAAGGGAGATACCCGGGATAGAGGGGAATATAGAACGGGGGCAGAGAGTAAAGGGAGATACCCGGGATAGAGGGGAATTTAGAACGGGGACAGAGAGCAAAGGGAGATACCCGGGATAGAGGGGAATATAGAACGGGGACAGAGAGTAAAGGGAGATACCCGGGATAGAGGGGAATATAGAACGGGGACAGTGAGTAAAGGGAGATACCCGGGATAGAGGGGAATATAGAACGGGGACAGAGAGTAAAGAGTGATACCCGGGATAGAGGGGAATATAGAACGGGGACAGAGAGTAAAGAGTGATACCCGGGATAGAGGGGAATATAGAACGGGGACAGAGAGTAAAGGGAGATACCCGGGATAAAGGAGATTAGAGAACGGGGACAGAGAGTAAAGGGAGATACCCGGGATAGTTGGGAATATAGAACGGGGACAGGCAGTAAAGGGAGATACCCGGGATAGAGGGGAATATAGATCGGCGACAGAGAGTAAAAGGAGATACCCGGGATAGAGGGGAATACAGAACGGGGACAGAGAGTAAAGGGAGATACCCGGGATAGAGGGGAATATAGAACGGGGACACAGAGTAAAGGGAGATACCCGGGATAGAGGGAATATAGAACGGGGACAGAGAGTAAAGGGAGATACCCAGGATAGAGGGAATATCGAACGGGGACAGGGAGTAAAGGGAGATACACGGGATAGAGGGGAATATAGAACGGGGACAGAGAGTAAAGGGAGATACCCAGGATAGAGGGAATATCGAACGGGGACAGGGAGTAATGGGAGATACCCGGGATGGAGGGGAATATAGAACGGGGACAGAGAGTAAAGGGAGATACCCAGGATAGAAGGAATATCGAACGGGGACAGGGAGTAAAGGGAGATACCCGGGATAGAGGGGAATATAGAACGGGGACAGAGAGTAAAGGGAGATACCCAGGATAGAGGGAATATAGAACGGGGACAGAGAGTAAAGGGAGATGCCCAGGATGGAGGGGAATATAGAACGGGGACAGAGAGTAAAGGGAAATACCCGGGATAGAGGGGAATATAGAACGGGGACAGAAAGTAAAGGGAGATACCTGGGATAGAGGGAATATAGAACGGGGACAGAGAGTAAAGGGAAATACCCGGGATAGAGGGGAATATAGAACGGGGGCAGAGAGTAAAGGGAAATACCCGGGATAGAGGGGAATATAGAACGGGGACAGAGAGTAAAGGGAGATACCCGGGAAAGAGGGAAATATAGAACATAGACAGAGAGTAAAGGGAGATACCCGGGATAGAGGGAATATAGAACGGGGACAGAGAGTAAAGGGAGATACCCGGGATAGAATGGTATATAGAACGGGGACACAGTGTAAAGGGAGATACCCGGGATAGAGGGGAATATAGAACAGGGACAGAGAGTAAAGTGAGATACCCGGGAGAGAGGGGAATATAGAACAGCGACAGACAGTAAAGGGAGATACCCGGGATAGAGGGAATATAGAACGGGGACAGAGAGTAAAGGGAGATACCCGGGATAGAGGGAATATAGAACGGGGACAGAGAGTAAAGGGAGATACCCGGGATAGAGTGGTATATAGAACGGGGACACAGAGTAAAGGGAGATACCCGGGATAGAGGGGAATATAGAACAGGGACAGAGAGTAAAGGGAGATACCCGGGAGAGAGGGGAATATAGAACAGGGACAGAGAGTAAAGGGAGATACCCGGGATAGAGGGGAATATAGAACGGGGACAGAGAGTATAGGGAGATACCCGGGATAGAGGGGAATATAGAATGGGGACAGAGAGCAAAGGGAGATACCCAGGATAGAGGAGAATATAGAACGGGACAGAGAGTAAAATGAGATACCCGGGATGGAGGGGAATATAGTACGGGGACAGAGAGTAAAGGGAGATACCCGGGATAGAGGGGAATATAGAACGGGAACAGAGAGTAAAGGGAGATAACCGGGATAGTGGGGAATATAGAACGGGTACAGAGAGTAAAGTGAGACAACCGGGATAGAGAGGAATATAGAACGGGGACAGAGAGTAAAGGGAGATACCCGGGATAGAGGGAAATATAGAACGGGGACAGAGAGTAAAGGGAGATACCCGGGATGGAGGGGGAGAAAGAACGGGGACAAAGAGTAAAGGGAGATACCCGGGATAGAGGTGAATATAGAACGGGGATAGAGAGTAAAGGGAGATACCCGGGATAGAGGGCAATATAGAATGGGGACAGAGAGGAAAGGGAGATACCCGGGATAGAGGGGAATATAGAATGGGGACAGGGAGGAAAGGGAGATACCCGGGATAGAGGGGAATATAGATCTGGGACAGAGAGTAAAGGGAGATACCCGGGATAGAGGGGAATATAGAACTGGGACAGAGTGTAAAGGGAGATACCCGGGATAGAGGGGAATATCAAACGGGGACAGAGAGTAAAGGGAGATACCCGGGATAGAGGGGAATATAGAACTGGGACAGAGAGTAAAGGGAGATACCCGGGATAGAGGGGAATATAGAACTGGGACAGAGTGTAAAGGGAGATACCCGGGATAGAGGGGAATATAGAACGGGGACAGAGAGAAAGGGAGATATCCAGGATAGAGGGGAATATAGAACGGGGACAGAGAGTAAAGGGAGATACCCGGGATAGAGGGGAATATAGAACTGGGACAGAGAGTAAAGGGAGATACCCGGGAGAGAGGGGAATATAGAACTGGGACAGAGAGTAAAGGGAGATACCCGGGATAGAGGGGAATATAGAACGTGGACAGAGAGTAAAGTGAGATACCCGGTATAGAGGGGAATATAAAGCGGGGGAGAGAGTAAAGGGAGATACCCGGGATAGAGGGGAATATAGAACTGGGACAGAGAGTAAAGTGAGATACCCGGGAGAGAGGGGAATATAGAACAGGGACAGACAGTAAAGGGAGATACCCGGGATAGAGGGAATATAGAACGGGGACAGAGAGTAAAGGGAGATAGCCGGGATAGAGGGAATATAGAACGGGGACAGAGAGTAAAGGGAGATACCCGGGATAGAGTGGTATATAGAACGGGGACACAGAGTAAAGGGAGATACCCAGGATAGAGGGGAATATAGAACAGGGACAGAGAGTAAAGGGAGATACCCGGGAGAGAGGGGAATATAGAACAGGGACAGAGAGTAAAGGGAGATACCCGGGATAGAGGGGAATATAGAACGGGGACAGAGAGTATAGGGAGATACCCGGGATAGAGGGGAATATAGAATGGGGACAGAGAGCAAAGGGAGATACCCGGGATAGAGGAGAATATAGAACGGGGACAGAGAGTAAAATGAGATACCCGGGATGGAGGGGAATATAGTACGGGGACAGAGAGTAAAGGGAGATACCCGGGATAGAGGGGAATATAGAACGGGAACAGAGAGTAAAGGGAGATAACCGGGATAGTGGGGAATATAGAACGGGGACAGAGAGTAAAGGGAGATACCCAGGATAGAGGGGAATATAGAACGGGGACAGAGAGTAAAGGGAGATACCCAGGATAGAGGGAATATCGAACGGGGACAGGGAGTAATGGGAGATACCCGGGATGGAGGGTAATACAGAATGGGGACAGAGAGTAAAGGGAGATACCTGGGATAGAGGGGAATATAGAACGGGGACAGAGAGTAAAGGGAGATACCCAGGATAGAGGGAATATAGAACGGGGCAGAGAGTAAAGGGAGATGCCCAGGATGGAGGGGAATATAGAACGGGGACAGAGAGTAAAGGGAAATACCCGCGATAGAGGGGAATATAGAACGGGGATAGAAAGTAAAGGGAGATACCTGGGATAGAGGGGAATATAGAACGGGGACAGAGAGTAAAGGGAAATACCCGGGATAGAGGGGAATATAGAACGGGGGCAGAGAATAAAGGGAAATACCCGGGATAGAGGGGAATATAGAACGGTGACAGAGAGTAAAGGGAGATACCCGGGAAAGAGGGAAATATAGAACATGGACAGAGAGTAAAGGGAGATACCCGGGATAGAGGGGAATATAGAACGGGGACAGAGAGTAAAGCGAGATACCCGGGATGGAGGGGAATATAGAACGTGGACAGAGAGTAAAGGGAGATACCCGGGATAGAGGGGAATATCGAACGGGGACAGAGAGTAATGGGAGATACCCGGGATAGAGGGGAATATAGAGCGGGGACAGAGAGTAAACGGAGATACCCATGATAGAGGGGAATATAGAACGGGACAGGGAGTAAAGTGAGATACCCGGGATAGAGGGGAATATAGAACGGGGACAGAGAGTAATGGGAGATACGCAGGATAAAGGGGATTATAGAACGGGGACAGAGAGTAAAGGGAGATACCCGGGATTGTTGGGAATATAGAACGGGGACAGACAGTAAAGGGAGATACCCGGGATAGAGGGGAGTATAGAACGGCGACAGAGAGTAAAGGGAGATACCCGGGATAGAGGGGAATATAGAACGGGGACAGAGAGTAAAGGGAGATACCCGGGATAGAGGGGAATATAGAACGGGGGCAGAGAGTAAAGGGAGATACCCGGGATAGAGGGGAATTTAGAACGGGGACAGAGAGCAAAGGGAGATACCCGGGATAGAGGGGAATATAGAACGGGGACAGAGAGTAAAGGGAGATACCCGGGATAGAGGGGAATATAGAACGGGGACAGTGAGTAAAGGGAGATACCCGGGATAGAGGGGAATATAGAACGGGGACAGAGAGTAAAGAGTGATACCCGGGATAGAGGGGAATATAGAACGGGGACAGAGAGTAAAGAGTGATACCCGGGATAGAGTGGAATATAGAACGGGGACAGAGAGTAAAGGGAGATACCCGGGATAAAGGGGATTAGAGAACGGGGACAGAGAGTAAAGGGAGATACCCGGGATAGTTGGGAATATAGAACGGGGACAGGCAGTAAAGGGAGATACCCGGGATAGAGGGGAATATAGATCGGCGACAGAGAGTAAAAGGAGATACCCGGGATAGAGGGGAATACAGAACGGGGACAGAGAGTAAAGGGAGATACCCGGGATAGAGGGGAATATAGAACGGGGACACAGAGTAAAGGGAGATACCCGGGATAGAGGGAATATAGAACGGGGACAGAGAGTAAAGGGAGATACCCAGGATAGAGGGAATATCGAACGGGGACAGGGAGTAAAGGGAGATACCCGGGATAGAGGGGAATATAGAACGGGGACAGAGAGTAAAGGGAGATACCCAGGATAGAGGGAATATCGAACGGGGACAGGGAGTAATGGGAGATACCCGGGATGGAGGGGAATATAGAACGGGGACAGAGAGTAAAGGGAGATACCCAGGATAGAAGGAATATCGAACGGGGACAGGGAGTAAAGGGAGATACCCGGGATAGAGGGGAATATAGAACGGGGACAGAGAGTAAAGGGAGATACCCAGGATAGAGGGAATATAGAACGGGGACAGAGAGTAAAGGGAGATGCCCAGGATGGAGGGGAATATAGAACGGGGACAGAGAGTAAAGGGAAATACCCGGGATAGAGGGGAATATAGAACGGGGACAGAATGTAAAGGGAGATACCTGGGATAGAGGGGAATATAGAACGGGGACAGAGAGTAAAGGGAAATACCCGGGATAGAGGGGAATATAGAACGGGGGCAGAGAGTAAAGGGAAATACCCGGGATAGAGGGGAATATAGAACGGGGACAGAGAGTAAAGGGAGATACCCGGGAAAGAGGGAAATATAGAACATGGACAGAGAGTAAAGGGAGATACCCGGGATAGAGGGAATATAGAACGGGGACAGAGAGTAAAGGGAGATACCCGGGATAGAGTGGTATATAGAACGGGGACACAGTGTAAAGGGAGATACCCGGGATAGAGGGGAATATAGAACAGGGACAGAGAGTAAAGTGAGATACCCGGGATAGAGGGGAATATAGAACAGGGACAGACAGTAAAGGGAGATACCCGGGATAGAGGGAATATAGAACGGGGACAGAGAGTAAAGGGAGATACCCGGGATAGAGGGAATATAGAACGGGGACAGAGAGTAAAGGGAGATACCCGGGATAGAGTGGTCTATAGAACGGGGACACAGAGTAAAGGGAGATACCCGGGATAGAGGGGAATATAGAACAGGGACAGAGAGTAAAGGGAGATACCCGGGAGAGAGGGGAATATAGAACAGGGACAGAGAGTAAAGGGAGATACTCGGGATAGAGGGGAATATAGAACGGGGACAGAGAGTATAGGGAGATACCCGGGATAGAGGGGAATATAGAACGGGAACAGAGAGTAAAGGGAGATAACCGGGATAGTGGGGAATATAGAACGGGGACAGAGAGTAAAGGGAGATACCCAGGATAGAGGGGAATATAGAACGGGGACAGAGAGTAAAGGGAGATACCCAGGATAGAGGGAATATCGAACGGGGACAGGGAGTAATGGGAGATACCCGGGATGGAGGGTAATACAGAATGGGGACAGAGAGTAAAGGGAGATACCTGGGATAGAGGGGAATATAGAACGGGGACAGAGAGTAAAGGGAGATACCCAGGATAGAGGGAATATAGAACGGGGCAGAGAGTAAAGGGAGATGCCCAGGATGGAGGGGAATATAGAACGGGGACAGAGAGTAAAGGGAAATACCCGCGATAGAGGGGAATATAGAACGGGGATAGAAAGTAAAGGGAGATACCTGGGATAGAGGGGAATATAGAACGGGGACAGAGAGTAAAGGGAAATACCCGGGATAGAGGGGAATATAGAACGGGGGCAGAGAGTAAAGGGAAATACCCGGGATAGAGGGGAATATAGAACGGTGACAGAGAGTAAAGGGAGATACCCGGGAAAGAGGGAAATATAGAACATGGACAGAGAGTAAAGGGAGATACCCGGGATAGAGGGGAATATAGAACGGGGACAGAGAGTAAAGCGAGATACCCGGGATGGAGGGGAATATAGAACGGGGACAGAGAGTAAAGGGAGATACCCGGGATAGAGGGGAATATCGAACGGGGACAGAGAGTAATGGGAGATACCCGGGATAGAGGGGAATATAGAGCGGGGACAGAGAGTAAACGGAGATACCCATGATAGAGGGGAATATAGAACGGGACAGGGAGTAAAGTGAGATACCCGGGATAGAGGGGAATATAGAACGGGGACAGAGAGTAATGGGAGACACGCAGGATAAAGGGGATTATAGAACGGGGACAGAGAGTAAAGGGAGATACCCGGGATTGTTGGGAATATAGAACGGGGACAGACAGTAAAGGGAGATACCCGGGATAGAGGGGAGTATAGAACGGCGACAGAGAGTAAAGGGAGATACCCGGGATAGAGGGGAATATAGAACGGGGACAGAGAGTAAAGGGAGATACCCGGGATAGAGGGGAATATAGAACGGGGGCAGAGAGTAAAGGGAGATACCCGGGATAGAGGGGAATTTAGAACGGGGACAGAGAGCAAAGGGAGATACCCGGGATAGAGGGGAATATAGAACGGGGACAGAGAGTAAAGGGAGATACCCGGGATAGAGGGGAATATAGAACGGGGACAGTGAGTAAAGGGAGATACCCGGGATAGAGGGGAATATAGAACGGGGACAGAGAGTAAAGAGTGATACCCGGGATAGAGGGGAATATAGAACGGGGACAGAGAGTAAAGAGTGATACCCGGGATAGAGGGGAATATAGAACGGGGACAGAGAGTAAAGGGAGATACCCGGGATAAAGGGGATTAGAGAACGGGGACAGAGAGTAAAGGGAGATACCCGGGATAGTTGGGAATATAGAACGGGGAAAGGCAGTAAAGGGAGATACCCGGGATAGAGGGGAATATAGATCGGCGACAGAGAGTAAAAGGAGATACCCGGGATAGAGGGGAATACAGAACGGGGACAGAGAGTAAAGGGAGATACCCGGGATAGAGGGGAATATAGAACGGGGACACAGAGTAAAGGGAGATACCCGGGATAGAGGGAATATAGAACGGGGACAGAGAGTAAAGGGAGATACCCAGGATAGAGGGAATATCGAACGGGGACAGGGAGTAAAGGGAGATACCCGGGATAGAGGGGAATATAGAACGGGGACAGAGAGTAAAGGGAGATACCCAGGATAGAGGGAATATCGAACGGGGACAGGGAGTAATGGGAGATACCCGGGATGGAGGGGAATATAGAACGGGGACAGAGAGTAAAGGGAGATACCCAGGATAGAAGGAATATCGAACGGGGACAGGGAGTAAAGGGAGATACCCGGGATAGAGGGGAATATAGAACGGGGACAGAGAGTAAAGGGAGATACCCAGGATAGAGGGAATATAGAACGGGGACAGAGAGTAAAGGGAGATGCCCAGGATGGGGGGGAATATAGAACGGGGACAGAGAGTAAAGGGAAATACCCGGGATAGAGGGGAATATAGAACGGGGACAGAATGTAAAGGGAGATACCTGGGATAGAGGGGAATATAGAACGGGGACAGAGAGTAAAGGGAAATACCCGGGATAGAGGGGAATATAGAACGGGGGCAGAGAGTAAAGGGAAATACCCGGGATAGAGGGGAATATAGAACGGGGACAGAGAGTAAAGGGAGATACCCGGGAAAGAGGGAAATATAGAACATGGACAGAGAGTAAAGGGAGATACCCGGGATAGAGGGAATATAGAACGGGGACAGAGAGTAAAGGGAGATACCCGGGATAGAGTGGTATATAGAACGGGGACACAGTGTAAAGGGAGATACCCGGGATAGAGGGGAATATAGAACAGGGACAGAGAGTAAAGTGAGATACCCGGGAGAGAGGGGAATATAGAACAGGGACAGACAGTAAAGGGAGATACCCGGGATAGAGGGAATATAGAACGGGGACAGAGAGTAAAGGGAGATACCCGGGATAGAGGGAATATAGAACGGGGACAGAGAGTAAAGGGAGATACCCGGGATAGAGTGGTCTATAGAACGGGGACACAGAGTAAAGGGAGATACCCGGGATAGAGGGGAATATAGAACAGGGACAGAGAGTAAAGGGAGATACCCGGGAGAGAGGGGAATATAGAACAGGGACAGAGAGTAAAGGGAGATACTCGGGATAGAGGGGAATATAGAACGGGGACAGAGAGTATAGGGAGATACCCGGGATAGAGGGGAATATAGAATGGGGACAGAGAGCAAAGGGAGATACCCGGGATAGAGGAGAATATAGAACGGGGACAGAGAGTAAAATGAGATACCCGGGATGGAGGGGAATATAGTACGGGGACAGAGAGTAAAGGGAGATACCCGGGATAGAGGGGAATATAGAACGGGAACAGAGAGTAAAGGGAGATAACCGGTATAGTGGGGAATATAGAACGGGTACAGAGAGTAAAGTGAGACAACCGGGATAGAGAGGAATATAGAACGGGGACAGAGAGTAAAGGGAGATACCCGGGATAGAGGGAAATATAGAACGGGGACAGAGAGTAAAGGGAGATACCCGGGATAGAGGGGGAGAAAGAACGGGGACAAAGAGTAAAGGGAGATACCCGGGATAGAGGGGAATATAGAACTGGGACAGAGTGTAAAGGGAGATACCCGGGATAGAGGGGAATATCAAACGGGGACAGAGAGTAAAGGGAGATACCCGGGATAGAGGGGAATATAGAACTGGGACAGAGAGTAAAGGGAGATACCCGGGATAGAGGGGAATATAGAACTGGGACAGAGTGTAAAGGGAGATACCCGGGATAGAGGGGAATATAGAACGGGGACAGAGAGAAAGGGAGATATCCAGGATAGAGGGGAATATAGAACGGGGACAGAGAGTAAAGGGAGATACCCGGGATAGAGGGGAATATAGAACTGGGACAGAGAGTAAAGGGAGATACCCGGGAGAGAGGGGAATATAGAACTGGGACAGAGAGTAAAGGGAGATACCCGGGATAGAGGGGAATATAGAACGTGGACAGAGAGTAAAGTGAGATACCCGGTATAGAGGGGAATATAAAGCGGGGGAGAGAGTAAAGGGAGATCCCCGGGATAGAGGGAAATGTAGAACGGGGACAGAGAGTAAAGGGAGATACCCGGGATAGAGGGGAATATAGAACGGTGACAGAGAGTAAAGGGAAATACCCGGGATAGAGGGGAATATAGAACGGGGAAAGAGAGTAAAGGGAGATACCCGGAATAGTGGGGAATATAGAACGGGGACAGAGAGTAAAGGGAGATACCCGAGATAGAGGGGAATATAGAACGGTGACAGAGAGTAAAGGGAGATACCCGGGATAGAGGGGAATATAGAACGGGGAAAGAGAGTAAAGGGAGATACCCGGGATGGAGGGGAATATAGAACGGGGACAGAGAGTAATGGGAAATACCCGGGATAGAGGGGAATATAGAACGGGGACAGAGAGTAAAGGGAGATACCCGGGATAGAGGGGAATATAGAACAGGGACAGAGAGTAAAGGAAGATACCCGGGGTAGAGGGGAATATAGAACGGGGACAGAGAGTAAAGGGAGATACCCGGGATAGAGGGGAATATAGAACGGGGACAGAGATTTAAGGGAGATACCCGGGATAGAGTGGAATATAGAACGGGGACAGAGAGTAAAGGGAGATAACCGGGATAGAGGGGAATATAGAACGGGTACAGAGAGTAAAGGGAGATACCCGGGATAGAGGGGAATATAGAACGGGGACAGAGAGAAAAGGGAGATACCCGGGATAGCGGGGAATATAGAATGGGGACAGAGAGTAAAGGGAGATACCCGGGATGGAGGGGAATATAAAAGGGGACAGAGAGTAAAGGGAGATACCCGGGATAGAGGGGAATATAGAACGTGGACAGAGAGTAAAGGAAGAAATCCGGGATAGAGGTGAATATAGAACGGGGACAGAGAATAAAGGGAGATACCCGGGATAGAGGGGAATATAGAACGGGGACAGAGAGTAAAGGGAGATACCCGGGATAGAGGGGAATATAGACCGGGAACTGAGAGTAAAGGGAGATACCTGGGATAGAGGGGAAAATAGAACGGGGACAGAGAGTAAAGGGAGATACCCAGGATAGAGGGGAATATAGAACGGGGACAGAGAGTAAAGGGAGATACCCGGGATAGAGTGGAAAATAGAACAGGGACAGAGAGTAAAGGGAGATAACCGGGATAGAGGGGAATATAGAACGGGTACAGAGAGTAAAGGGAGGTACCCGGGATAGAGGGGAATATAGAACGGGGACAGAGAGTAAAGAGTGATACCCGGGATAGAGGGGAATATAGAACGGGGACAGAGAGTAAAGAGTGATACCCGGGATAGAGGGGAATATAGAACGGGGACAGAGAGTAAAGGGAGATACCCGGGATAAAGGGGATTAGAGAACGGGGACAGAGAGTAAAGGGAGATACCCGGGATAGTTGGGAATATAGAACGGGGACAGGCAGTAAAGGGAGATACCCGGGATAGAGGGGAATATAGATCGGCGACAGAGAGTAAAAGGAGATACCCGGGATAGAGGGGAATACAGAACGGGGACAGAGAGTAAAGGGAGATGCCCGGGATAGAGGGGAATATAGAACGGGGACACAGAGTAAAGGGAGATACCCGGGATAGAGGGAATATAGAACGGGGACAGAGAGTAAAGGGAGATACCCAGGATAGAGGGAATATCGAACGGGGACAGGGAGTAAAGGGAGATACCCGGGATAGAGGGGAATATAGAACGGGGACAGAGAGTAAAGGGAGATACCCAGGATAGAGGGAATATCGAACGGGGACAGGGAGTAATGGGAGATACCCGGGATGGAGGGGAATATAGAACGGGGACAGAGAGTAAAGGGAGATACCCAGGATAGAAGGAATATCGAACGGGGACAGGGAGTAAAGGGAGATACCCGGGATAGAGGGGAATATAGAACGGGGACAGAGAGTAAAGGGAGATACCCAGGATAGAGGGAATATAGAACGGGGACAGAGAGTAAAGGGAGATGCCCAGGATGGGGGGGAATATAGAACGGGGACAGAGAGTAAAGGGAAATACCCGGGATAGAGGGGAATATAGAACGGGGACAGAATGTAAAGGGAGATACCTGGGATAGAGGGGAATATAGAACGGGGACAGAGAGTAAAGGGAAATACCCGGGATAGAGGGGAATATAGAACGGGGGCAGAGAGTAAAGGGAAATACCCGGGATAGAGGGGAATATAGAACGGGGACAGAGAGTAAAGGGAGATACCCGGGAAAGAGGGAAATATAGAACATGGACAGAGAGTAAAGGGAGATACCCGGGATAGAGGGAATATAGAACGGGGACAGAGAGTAAAGGGAGATACCCGGGATAGAATGGTATATAGAACGGGGACACAGTGTAAAGGGAGATACCCGGGATAGAGGGGAATATAGAACAGGGACAGAGAGTAAAGTGAGATACCCGGGAGAGAGGGGAATATAGAACAGGGACAGACAGTAAAGGGAGATACCCGGGATAGAGGGAATATAGAACGGGGACAGAGAGTAAAGGGAGATACCCGGGATAGAGGGAATATAGAACGGGGACAGAGAGTAAAGGGAGATACCCGGGATAGAGTGGTCTATAGAACGGGGACACAGAGTAAAGGGAGATACCCGGGATAGAGGGGAATATAGAACAGGGACAGAGAGTAAAGGGAGATACCCGGGAGAGAGGGGAATATAGAACAGGGACAGAGAGTAAAGGGAGATACTCGGGATAGAGGGGAATATAGAACGGGGACAGAGAGTATAGGGAGATACCCGGGATAGAGGGGAATATAGAATGGGGACAGAGAGCAAAGGGAGATACCCGGGATAGAGGAGAATATAGAACGGGGACAGAGAGTAAAATGAGATACCCGGGATGGAGGGGAATATAGTACGGGGACAGAGAGTAAAGGGAGATACCCGGGATAGAGGGGAATATAGAACGGGAACAGAGAGTAAAGGGAGATAACCGGTATAGTGGGGAATATAGAACGGGTACAGAGAGTAAAGTGAGACAACCGGGATAGAGAGGAATATAGAACGGGGACAGAGAGTAAAGGGAGATACCCGGGATAGAGGGAAATATAGAACGGGGACAGAGAGTAAAGGGAGATACCCGGGATAGAGGGGGAGAAAGAACGGGGACAAAGAGTAAAGGGAGATACCCGGGATAGAGGGGAATATAGAACTGGGACAGAGTGTAAAGGGAGATACCCGGGATAGAGGGGAATATCAAACGGGGACAGAGAGTAAAGGGAGATACCCGGGATAGAGGGGAATATAGAACTGGGACAGAGAGTAAAGGGAGATACCCGGGATAGAGGGGAATATAGAACTGGGACAGAGTGTAAAGGGAGATACCCGGGATAGAGGGGAATATAGAACGGGGACAGAGAGAAAGGGAGATATCCAGGATAGAGGGGAATATAGAACGGGGACAGAGAGTAAAGGGAGATACCCGGGATAGAGGGGAATATAGAACTGGGACAGAGAGTAAAGGGAGATACCCGGGAGAGAGGGGAATATAGAACTGGGACAGAGAGTAAAGGGAGATACCCGGGATAGAGGGGAATATAGAACGTGGACAGAGAGTAAAGTGAGATACCCGGTATAGAGGGGAATATAAAGCGGGGGAGAGAGTAAAGGGAGATCCCCGGGATAGAGGGAAATGTAGAACGGGGACAGAGAGTAAAGGGAGATACCCGGGATAGAGGGGAATATAGAACGGTGACAGAGAGTAAAGGGAAATACCCGGGATAGAGGGGAATATAGAACGGGGAAAGAGAGTAAAGGGAGATACCCGGAATAGTGGGGAATATAGAACGGGGACAGAGAGTAAAGGGAGATACCCGAGATAGAGGGGAATATAGAACGGTGACAGAGAGTAAAGGGAGATACCCGGGATAGAGGGGAATATAGAACGGGGAAAGAGAGTAAAGGGAGATACCCGGGATGGAGGGGAATATAGAACGGGGACAGAGAGTAATGGGAAATACCCGGGATAGAGGGGAATATAGAACGGGGACAGAGAGTAAAGGGAGATACCCGGGATAGAGGGGAATATAGAACAGGGACAGAGAGTAAAGGAAGATACCCGGGGTAGAGGGGAATATAGAACGGGGACAGAGAGTAAAGGGAGATACCCGGGATAGAGTGGAATATAGAACGGGGACAGAGAGTAAAGGGAGATAACCGGGATAGAGGGGAATATAGAACGGGTACAGAGAGTAAAGGGAGATACCCGGGATAGAGGGGAATATAGAACGGGGACAGAGAGAAAAGGGAGATACCCGGGATAGCGGGGAATATAGAATGGGGACAGAGAGTAAAGGGAGATACCCGGGATGGAGGGGAATATAAAAGGGGACAGAGAGTAAAGGGAGATACCCGGGATAGAGGGGAATATAGAACGTGGACAGAGAGTAAAGGAAGAAATCCGGGATAGAGGTGAATATAGAACGGGGACAGAGAATAAAGGGAGATACCCGGGATAGAGGGGAATATAGAACGGGGACAGAGAGTAAAGGGAGATACCCGGGATAGAGGGGAATATAGACCGGGAACTGAGAGTAAAGGGAGATACCTGGGATAGAGGGGAAAATAGAACGGGGACAGAGAGTAAAGGGAGATACCCAGGATAGAGGGGAATATAGAACGGGGACAGAGAGTAAAGGGAGATACCCGGGATAGAGTGGAAAATAGAACAGGGACAGAGAGTAAAGGGAGATAACCGGGATAGAGGGGAATATAGAACGGGTACAGAGAGTAAAGGGAGGTACCCGGGATAGAGGGGAATATAGAACGGGGACAGAGAGTAAAGGGAGATACCCGGGATAGAGGGGAATGTAGAACAGGGACAGAGAGTAAAGGGAAATACCCGGGATAGAGGGGAATATAGAACGGGTACAGAGAGTAAAGGGAGATACCAGGGATAGAGGGGAATATAGAACGGGGACAGAGAGTAAAGGGAGATACCCGGGATAGAGGGGAATATAGACTGGGAACTGAGAGTAAAGGGAGATACCCAGGATAGAGGGGAATATAGAACGGGGACAGAGTAAAGGGAGATACCCGGGATAGAGGGGAATATAGAACGGGGACAGAGTGTAAAGGGAGACACCCGTGATAGAAGGGAATATAGAACGTGGACAGAGAGTAAAGGGAGAAACACGGGATAGAGGGGAATATAGAACGGGGACAGAGAGTAAAGGGAGATACCCAGGACAGAGGGGAATATAGAACGGGGACAGAGAATAAAGGGAGATACCCGGGATAGAGGGGAAAATAGACCGGGAACTGAGAGTAAAGGGAGATACCCGGGATAGAGGGGAATATAGAATGGGGACAGAGAGTAAAGGGAGATACGCAGGATAGAGGGGAATATAGAACGGGGACAGAGAGTAAAGGGAGGTACCCGGGATAGAGTGGAATATAGAACAGGGACAGAGAGAAAAGGGAGATAACCGGGATAGAGGGGAATATAGAACGGGTACAATGAGTAAAGGGAGATACCCGGGATAGAGGGGAATATAGAACGGGAACAGAGAGTAAAGGGAGATACCCGGGATAGAGGGGAATTTAGAACAGGGACAGAGAGTAAAGGGAGATACCCGGGATAGAGGGGAATATAGAACGGGTACAGAGAGTAAAGTGAGATACCCGGGATAGAGGGGAATATAGAACGGTTACAGAGAGTAAAGGGAGATACCCGGGAGAGAGGGGAATATAGAACAGGGACAGAGAGTATAGGGAGATACCCGGGATAGAGGGGAATATAGAACGGGGACAGAGAGCAAAGGGAGATACCCGGGATAGAGGAGAATATAGAACGGGGACAGAGAGTAAAAGGAGATACCCGGGATGGAGGGGAATATAGTACGGGGACAGAGAGTAAAGGGAGATTCCCGGGATAGAGGGGAATATAGAACGGGAACAGAGAGTAAAGGGAGATAACCGGGATAGTGGGGAATATAGAACGGGTCCAGAGAGTAAAGTGAGACAACCGGGATAGAGAGGAATATAGAACGGGGACAGAGAGTAAAGGGAGATACCCGGGATAGAGGGAAATATAGAACGGGGACAGAGAGTAAAGGGAGATACCCGGGATAGAGGGGAATATAGAATGGGGACAGGGAGGAAAGGGAGATACCCGGGATAGAGGGCAATATAGAATGGGGACAGAGAGGAAAGGGAGATACCCGGGATAGAGGGGAATATAGAATGGGGACAGGGAGGAAAGGGAGATACCCGGGATAGAGGGGAATATAGATCTGGGACAGAGAGTAAAGGGAGATACCCGGGATAGAGGGGAATATAGAACTGGGACAGAGTGTAAAGGGAGATACCCGGGATAGAGGGGAATATCAAACGGGGACAGAGAGTAAAGGGAGATACCCGGGATAGAGGGGAATATAGAACTGGGACAGAGAGTAAAGGGAGATACCCGGGATAGAGGGGAATATAGAACTGGGACAGAGTGTAAAGGGAGATACCCGGGATAGAGGGGAATACAGAACGGGGACAGAGAGAAAGGGAGATATCCAGGATAGAGGGGAATATAGAACGGGGACAGAGAGTAAAGGGAGATACCCGGGATAGAGGGGAATATAGAACTGGGACAGAGAGTAAAGGGAGATACCCGGGAGAGAGGGGAATATAGAACTGGGACAGAGAGTAAAGGGAGATACCCGGGATAGAGGGGAATATAGAACGTGGACAGAGAGTAAAGGGAGATACCCGGTATAGAGGGGAATATAAAGCGGGGGAGAGAGTAAAGGGAGATCCCCGGGATAGAGGGAAATATAGAACGGGGACAGAGAGTAAAGGGAGATACCCGGGATAGAGGGGAATATAGAACGGTGACAGAGAGTAAAGGGAAACACCCGGGATAGAGGGGAATATAGAACGGGGAAAGAGAGTAAAGGGAGATACCCGGAATAGTGGGGAATATAGAACGGGGACAGAGAGTAAAGGGAGATACCCGAGATAGAGGGGAATATAGAACGGTGACAGAGAGTAAAGGGAGATACCCGGGATAGAGGGGAATATAGAAAGGGGAAAGAGAGTAAAGGGAGATACCCGGGATGGAGGGGAATATAGAACGGGGACAGAGAGTAATGGGAGATACCCGGGATAGAGGGGAATATAGAACGGGGACAGAGAGTAAAGGGAGATACCCGGGATAGAGGGGAATATAGAACAGGGACAGAGAGTAAAGGAAGATACCCGGGGTAGAGGGGAATATAGAACGGGGACAGAGAGTAAAGGGAGATACCCGGGATAGAGGGGAATATAGAACGGGGACAGAGAGTAAAGGGAGATACCCGGGATAGAGTGGAATATAGAACGGGGACAGAGAGTAAAGGGAGATACCCGGGACAGAAGGGAATATAGAACGGGGACAGAGAGTAAAGGGAGATACCCGGGATAGAGGGGAATATAGAACGGGACAGAGAGTGAAAGGAGATACCCGGGATAGAGGGGAATATAGAACGGGGACAGAGAGCAAAGGGAGATACCCGGGAGAGAGGGGAATATAGAACAGGGACAGAGAGTAAAGGGAGATACCCGGGATAGAGGGGAAAATAGAACGGGGACAGAGAGTATAGGGAGATACCCGGGATAGAGGGGAATATAGAACGGGGACAGAGAGCAAAGGGAGATACCCGGGATAGAGGAGAATATAGAACGGGGACAGAGAGTAAAAGGAGATACCCGGGATGGAGGGGAATATAGTACGGGGACAGAGAGTAAAGGGAGATTCCCGGGATAGAGGGGAATATAGAACGGGAACAGAGAGTAAAGGGAGATAACCGGGATAGTGGGGAATATAGAACGGGTCCAGAGAGTAAAGTGAGACAACCGGGATAGAGAGGAATATAGAACGGGGACAGAGAGTAAAGGGAGATACCCGGGATAGAGGGAAATATAGAACGGGGACAGAGAGTAAAGGGAGATACCCGGGATAGAGGGGGATATAGAACGGGGACAAAGAGTAAAGGGAGATACCCGGGATAGAGGTGAATATAGAACGGGGATAGAGAGTAAAGGGAGATACCCGGGATAGAGGGCAATATAGAATGGGGACAGAGAGGAAAGGGAGATACCCGGGATAGAGGGGAATATAGAATGGGGACAGGGAGGAAAGGGAGATACCCGGGATAGAGGGGAATATAGATCTGGGACAGAGAGTAAAGGGAGATACCCGGGATAGAGGGGAATATAGAACTGGGACAGAGTGTAAAGGGAGATACCCGGGATAGAGGGGAATATCAAACGGGGACAGAGAGTAAAGGGAGATACCCGGGATAGAGGGGAATATAGAACTGGGACAGAGAGTAAAGGGAGATACCCGGGATAGAGGGGAATATAGAACTGGGACAGAGTGTAAAGGGAGATACCCGGGATAGAGGGGAATATCAAACGGGGACAGAGAGTAAAGGGAGATACCCGGGATAGAGGGGAATATAGAACTGGGACAGAGAGTAAAGGGAGATACCCGGGATAGAGGGGAATATAGAACTGGGACAGAGTGTAAAGGGAGATACCCGGGATAGAGGGGAATACAGAACGGGGACAGAGAGAAAGGGAGATATCCAGGATAGAGGGGAATATAGAACGGGGACAGAGAGTAAAGGGAGATACCCGGGATAGAGGGGAATATAGAACTGGGACAGAGAGTAAAGGGAGATACCCGGGAGAGAGGGGAATATAGAACTGGGACAGAGAGTAAAGGGAGATACCCGGGATAGAGGGGAATATAGAACGTGGACAGAGAGTAAAGGGAGATACCCGGTATAGAGGGGAATATAAAGCGGGGGAGAGAGTAAAGGGAGATCCCCGGGATAGAGGGAAATATAGAACGGGGACAGAGAGTAAAGGGAGATACCCGGGATAGAGGGGAATATAGAACGGTGACAGAGAGTAAAGGGAAACACCCGGGATAGAGGGGAATATAGAACGGGGAAAGAGAGTAAAGGGAGATACCCGGAATAGTGGGGAATATAGAACGGGGACAGAGAGTAAAGGGAGATACCCGAGATAGAGGGGAATATAGAACGGTGACAGAGAGTAAAGGGAGATACCCGGGATAGAGGGGAATATAGAAAGGGGAAAGAGAGTAAAGGGAGATACCCGGGATGGAGGGGAATATAGAACGGGGACAGAGAGTAATGGGAGATACCCGGGATAGAGGGGAATATAGAACGGGGACAGAGAGTAAAGGGAGATACCCGGGATAGAGGGGAATATAGAACAGGGACAGAGAGTAAAGGAAGATACCCGGGGTAGAGGGGAATATAGAACGGGGACAGAGAGTAAAGGGAGATACCCGGGATAGAGGGGAATATAGAACGGGGACAGAGAGTAAAGGGAGATACCCGGGATAGAGTGGAATATAGAACGGGGACAGAGAGTAAAGGGAGATACCCGGGACAGAAGGGAATATAGAACGGGGACAGAGAGTAAAGGGAGATACCCGGGATAGAGGGGAATATAGAACGGGACAGAGAGTGAAAGGAGATACCCGGGATAGAGGGGAATATAGAACGGGGACAGAGAGCAAAGGGAGATACCCGGGAGAGAGGGGAATATAGAACAGGGACAGAGAGTAAAGGGAGATACCCGGGATAGAGGGGAAAATAGAACGGGGACAGAGAGTATAGGGAGATACCCGGGATAGAGGGGAATATAGAACGGGGACAGAGAGCAAAGGGAGATACCCGGGATAGAGGAGAATATAGAACGGGGACAGAGAGTAAAAGGAGATACCCGGGATGGAGGGGAATATAGTACGGGGACAGAGAGTAAAGGGAGATTCCCGGGATAGAGGGGAATATAGAACGGGAACAGAGAGTAAAGGGAGATAACCGGGATAGTGGGGAATATAGAACGGGTCCAGAGAGTAAAGTGAGACAACCGGGATAGAGAGGAATATAGAACGGGGACAGAGAGTAAAGGGAGATACCCGGGATAGAGGGAAATATAGAACGGGGACAGAGAGTAAAGGGAGATACCCGGGATAGAGGGGGATATAGAACGGGGACAAAGAGTAAAGGGAGATACCCGGGATAGAGGTGAATATAGAACGGGGATAGAGAGTAAAGGGAGATACCCGGGATAGAGGGCAATATAGAATGGGGACAGAGAGGAAAGGGAGATACCCGGGATAGAGGGGAATATAGAATGGGGACAGGGAGGAAAGGGAGATACCCGGGATAGAGGGGAATATAGATCTGGGACAGAGAGTAAAGGGAGATACCCGGGATAGAGGGGAATATAGAACTGGGACAGAGTGTAAAGGGAGATACCCGGGATAGAGGGGAATATCAAACGGGGACAGAGAGTAAAGGGAGATACCCGGGATAGAGGGGAATATAGAACTGGGACAGAGAGTAAAGGGAGATACCCGGGATAGAGGGGAATATAGAACTGGGACAGAGTGTAAAGGGAGATACCCGGGATAGAGGGGAATATAGAACGGGGACAGAGAGAAAGGGAGATATCCAGGATAGAGGGGAATATAGAACGGGGACAGAGAGTAAAGGGAGATACCCGGGATAGAGGGGAATATAGAACTGGGACAGAGAGTAAAGGGAGATACCCGGGAGAGAGGGGAATATAGAACTGGGACAGAGAGTAAAGGGAGATACCCGGGATAGAGGGGAATATAGAACGTGGACAGAGAGTAAAGGGAGATACCCGGTATAGAGGGGAATATAAAGCGGGGGAGAGAGTAAAGGGAGATCCCCGGGATAGAGGGAAATATAGAACGGGGACAGAGAGTAAAGGGAGATACCCGGGATAGAGGGGAATATAGAACGGTGACAGAGAGTAAAGGGAAACACCCGGGATAGAGGGGAATATAGAACGGGGAAAGAGAGTAAAGGGAGATACCCGGAATAGTGGGGAATATAGAACGGGGACAGAGAGTAAAGGGAGATACCCGAGATAGAGGGGAATATAGAACGGTGACAGAGAGTAAAGGGAGATACCCGGGATAGAGGGGAATATAGAAAGGGGAAAGAGAGTAAAGGGAGATACCCGGGATGGAGGGGAATATAGAACGGGGACAGAGAGTAATGGGAGATACCCGGGATAGAGGGGAATATAGAACGGGGACAGAGAGTAAAGGGAGATACCCGGGATAGAGGGGAATATAGAACAGGGACAGAGAGTAAAGGAAGATACCCGGGGTAGAGGGGAATATAGAACGGGGACAGAGAGTAAAGGGAGATACCCGGGATAGAGGGGAATAAAAAACGGGGACAGAGAGTAAAGGGAGATACCCGGGATAGAGTGGAATATAGAACGGGGACAGAGAGTAAAGGGAGATACCCGGGACAGAAGGGAATATAGAACGGGGACAGAGAGTAAAGGGAGATACCCGGGATAGAGGGGAATATAGAACGGGACAGAGAGTGAAAGGAGATACCCGGGATAGAGGGAAATATAGAATGGGGACAGAGAGTAAAGGGAGATACCCGGGATAGAGGGGAATATAGAACGGGGACAGAGAGCAAAGGGAGATACCCGGGATAGAGGGGTATATAGAACGGGGACAGAGAGTAAAGAGAGATACCCGGGATAGAGGGGAATATAGAACGGGGACAGACAGTAAAGGGAGATACCCGGGATAGAGGGGAATATAGAACGGGGACACAGAGTAAAGGGAGATACCCGTGATAGAGGGGAATATAGAACGGGGACAGAGAGTAAAGGGAGACACCCGGGATAGAGGGGAATATAAAAGGGGACAGAGAGTAAAGGGAGATACTCGGGATAGAGGGGAATATAGAACATGGACAGAGAATAAAGGGAGAAACCCGGGATAGAGGTGAATATAGCACGGGGACAGAGAGTAAAGGGAGATACCCGGGATAGAGGGGAATATAGAACGGGGACAGAGAGTAAAGGGAGATACCCGGGATAGAGGGGAATTTAGAACAGGAACAGAGAGTAAAGGGAGATACCCGGGATAGAGGGGAATATAGAACGGGTACAGAGAGTAAAGTGAGATACCCGGGATAGAGCGGAATATAGAACGGGGACAGAGAGTAAAGGGAGATACCCGGGATAGAGGGGAATATAGAACGGGGACAGAGAGTAAAGGGAGATACCCGGGATAGAGGGAATATAGAACGGGGACAGAGAGTAAAGGGAGATACCCGGGATAGAGTGGTATATAGAACGGGGACACAGAGTAAAGGGAGATACCCGGGATAGAGAGGAATATAGAACAGGGACAGAGAGTAAAGGGAGATACCCGGGAGAGAGGGGAATATAGAACAGGGACAGAGAGTAAAGGGAGATACCCGGGATAGAGGGAATATAGAACGGGGACAGAGAGTAAAGGGAGATACCCGGGATAGAGGGAATATAGAACGGGGACAGAGAGTAAAGGGAGATACCCGGGATAGAGTGGTATATAGAATGGGGACACAGAGTAAAGGGAGATACCCGGGATAGAGGGGAATATAGAACAGGGACAGAGAGTAAAGGGAGATACCCGGGAGAGAGGGGAATATAGAACAGGGACAGAGAGTAAAGGGAGATACCCGGGATAGAGGGGAATATAGAACGGGGACAGAGAGTATAGGGAGATACCCGGGATAGAGGGGAATATAGAATGGGGACAGATAGCAAAGGGAGATACCCGGGATAGAGGAGAATATAGAACGGGGACAGAGAGTAAAAGGAGATACCCGGGATGGAGGGGAATATAGTACGGGGACAGAGAGTAAAGGGAGATACCCGGGATAGAGGGGAATATAGAACGGGAACAGAGAGTAAAGGGAGATAACCGGGATAGTGGGGAATATAGAACGGGTACAGAGAGTAACGTGAGACAACCGGGATAGAGAGGAATATAGAACGGGGACAGAGAGTAAAGGGAGATACCCGGGATAGAGGGAAATATAGAACGGGGACAGAGAGTAAAGGGAGATACCCGGGATAGAGGGGGATATAGAACGGGGACAAAGAGTAAAGGGAGATACCCGGGATAGAGGTGAATATGGAACGGGGATAGAGAGTAAAGGGAGATACCCGGGATAGAGGGCAATATAGAATGGGGACAGAGAGGAAAGGGAGATACCCGGGATAGAGGGGAATATAGAATGGGGACAGGGAGGAAAGGGAGATACCCGGGAGAGAGGGGAATATAGAACAGGGACAGAGTGTAAAGTGAGATACCCGGGAGAGAGGGGAATATAGAACAGGGACAGACAGTAAAGGGAGATACCCGGGATAGAGGGAATATAGAACGGGGACAGAGAGTAAAGGGAGATACCCGGGATAGAGGGAATATAGAACGGGGACAGAGAGTAAAGGGAGATACCCGGGATAGAGTGGTATATAGAACGGGGACACAGAGTAAAGGGAGATACCCGGGATAGAGGGGAATATAGAACAGGGACAGAGAGTAAAGGGAGATACCCGGGAGAGAGGGGAATATAGAACAGGGACAGAGAGTAAAGGGAGATACCCGGGATAGAGGGGAATATAGAACGGGGACAGAGAGTATAGGGAGATACCCGGGATAGAGGGGAATATAGAATGGGGACAGAGAGCAAAGGGAGATACCCGGGATAGAGGAGAATATAGAACGGGGACAGAGAGTAAAATGAGATACCCGGGATGGAGGGGAATATAGTACGGGGACAGAGAGTAAAGGGAGATACCCGGGATAGAGGGGAATATAGAGCGGGAACAGAGAGTAAAGGGAGATAACCGGGATAGTGGGGAATATAGAACGGGTACAGAGAGTAACGTGAGACAACCGGGATAGAGAGGAATATAGAACGGGGACAGAGAGTAAAGGGAGATACCCGGGATAGAGGGAAATATAGAACGGGGACAGAGAGTAAAGGGAGATACCCGGGATAGAGGGGGATATAGAACGGGGACAAAGATTAAAGGGAGATACCCGGGATAGAGGTGAATATAGAACGGGGATAGAGAGTAAAGGGAGATACCCGGGATAGTGGGCAATATAGAATGGGGACAGAGAGGAAAGGGAGATACCCGGGATAGAGGGGAATATAGAATGGGGACAGGGAGGAAAGGGAGATACCCGGGAGAGAGGGGAATATAGAACAGGGACAGAGTGTAAAGTGAGATACCCGGGAGAGAGGGGAATATAGAACAGGGACAGACAGTAAAGGGAGATACCCGGGATAGAGGGAATATAGAACGGGGACAGAGAGTAAAGGGAGATACCCGGGATAGAGGGAATATAGAACGGGGACAGAGAGTAAAGGGAGATACCCGGGATAGAGTGGTATATAGAACGGGGACACAGAGTAAAGGGAGATACCCGGGATAGAGGGGAATATAGAACAGGGACAGAGAGTAAAGGGAGATACCCGGGAGAGAGGGGAATATAGAACAGGGACAGAGAGTAAAGGGAGATACCCGGGATAGAGGGGAATATAGAACGGGGACAGAGAGTATAGGGAGATACCCGGGATAGAGGGGAATATAGAATGGGGACAGAGAGCAAAGGGAGATACCCGGGATAGAGGAGAATATAGAACGGGGACAGAGAGTAAAATGAGATACCCGGGATGGAGGGGAATATAGTACGGGGACAGAGAGTAAAGGGAGATACCCGGGATAGAGGGGAATATAGAACGGGAACAGAGAATAAAGGGAGATACCCGGGATAGAGGAGAATATAGAACGGGGACAGAGAGTAAAAGGAGATACCCGGGATGGAGGGGAATATAGTACGGGGACAGAGAGTAAAGGGAGATTCCCGGGATAGAGGGGAATATAGAACGGGAACAGAGAGTAAAGGGAGATAACCGGGATAGTGGGGAATATAGAACGGGTACAGAGAGTAAAGTGAGACAACCGGGATAGAGAGGAATATAGAACGGGGACAGAGAGTAAAGGGAGATACCCGGGATAGAGGGAAATATAGAACGGGGACAGAGAGTAAAGGGAGATACCCGGGATAGAGGGGGATATAGAACTGGGACAAAGAGTAAAGGGAGATACCCGGGATAGAGGTGAATATAGAACGGGGATAGAGAGTAAAGGGAGATACCCGGGATAGAGGGCAATATAGAACTGGGACAGAGTGTAAAGGGAGATACCCGGGATAGAGGGGAATATCAAACGGGGACAGAGATTAAAGGGAGATACCCGGGATAGAGGGGAATATAGAACTGGGACAGAGAGTAAAGGGAGATACCCGGGATAGAGGGGAATATAGAACTGGGACAGAGTGTAAAGGGAGATACCCGGGATAGAGGGGAATATAGAACGGGGACAGAGAGAAAGGGAGATATCCAGGATAGAGAGGAATATAGAACGGGGACAGAGAGTAAAGGGAGATACCCGGGATAGAGGGGAATATAGAACTGGGACAGAGAGTAAAGGGAGATACCTGGGAGAGAGGGGAATATAGAACTGGGACAGAGAGTAAAGGGAGATACCCGGGATAGAGGGGAATATAGAACGTGGACAGAGAGTAAAGGGAGATACCCGGTATAGAGGGGAATATAAAGCGGGGGAGAGAGTAAAGGGAGATCCCCGGGATAGAGGGAAATATAGAAATGGGGACAGAGAGTAAAGGGAGATACCCGGGATAGAGGGGAATATAGAACGGTGACAGAGAGTAAAGGGAAATACCCGGGATAGAGGGGAATATAGAACGGGGAAAGAGAGTAAAGGGAGATACCCGGAAGAGTGGGGAATATAGAACGGGGACAGAGAGTAAAGGGAGATACCCGAGATAGAGGGGACTATAGAACGGTGACAGAGAGTAAAGGGAGATACCCGGGATAGAGGGGAATATAGAAAGGGGAAATAGAGTAAAGGGAGATACCCGGGATGGAGGGGAATATAGAACGGGGACAGAGAGTAATGGGAGATACCCAGGATAGAGGGGAATATAGAACGGGGACAGAGAGTAAAGGGAGATACCCGGGATAGAGGGGAATATAGAACAGGGACAGAGAGTAAAGGGAGATACCCGGGATAGAGGGGAATATAGAACGGGGACAGAGAGTAAAGGGAGATACCCGGGATAGAGTGGAATATAGAACGGGGACAGAGAGTAAAGGGAGATACCCGGGACAGAAGGGAATATAGAACGGGGACAGAGAGTAAAGGGAGATACCCGGGATGGAAGGGAATATAGAATGGGACAGAGAGTGAAAGGAGATACCCGGGATAGAGGGAAATATAGAATGGGGACAGAGAGTAAAGGGAGATACCCGGGATAGAGGGGAATATAGAACGGGGACAGAGAGCAAAGGGAGATACCCGGGATAGAGGGGTATATAGAACGGGGACAGAGAGTAAAGAGAGATACCCGGGATAGAGGGGAATATAGAACGGGGACAGACAGTAAAGGGAGATACCCGGGATAGAGGGGAATATAGAACGGGGACACAGAGTAAAGGGAGATACCCGTGATAGAGGGGAATATAGAACGGGGACAGAGATTAAAGGGAGACACCCGGGATAGAGGGGAATATAAAAGGGGACAGAGAGTAAAGGGAGATACCCGGGATAGAGGGGAATATAGAACGTTGACAGAGAGTAAAGGGAGAAACCCGGGATAGAGGTGAATATAGCACGGGGACAGAGAGTAAATGGAGATACCCGGGATAGAGGGGAATATAGAACGGGGACAGAGAGTAAAGGGAGATACCCGGGATAGAGGGGAATTTAGAACAGGGACAGAGAGTAAAGGGAGATACCCGGGATAGAGGGGAATATAGAACGGGTACAGAGAGTAAAGTGAGATACCCGGGATAGAGGGGAATATAGAACGGGGACAGAGAGTAAAGGGAGATACCCGGGATAGAGGGGAATATAGAACGGGGACAGAGAGTAAAGGGAGATACCCGGGATAGAGGGAATATAGAACGGGGACAGAGAGTAAAGGGAGATACCTGGGATAGAGTGGTATATAGAACGGGGACACAGAGTAAAGGGAGATACCCGGGATAGAGGGGAATATAGAACAGGGACAGAGAGTAAAGTGAGATACCCGGGAGAGAGGGGAATATAGAACAGGGACAGACAGTAAAGGGAGATACCCGGGATAGAGGGAATATAGAACGGGGACAGAGAGTAAAGGGAGATACCCGGGATAGAGGGAATATAGAACGGGGACAGAGAGTAAAGGGAGATACCCGGGATAGAGTGGTATATAGAACGGGGACACAGAGTAAAGGGAGATACCCGGGATAGAGGGGAATATAGAACAGGGACAGAGAGTAAAGGGAGATACCCGGGAGAGAGGGGAATATAGAACAGGGACAGAGAGTAAAGGGAGATACCCGGGATAGAGGGGAATATAGAACGGGGACAGAGAGTATAGGGAGATACCCGGGATAGAGGGGAATATAGAATGGGGACAGAGAGCAAAGGGAGATACCCGGGATAGAGGAGAATATAGAACGGGGACAGAGAGTAAAATGAGATACCCGGGATGGAGGGGAATATAGTACGGGGACAGAGAATAAAGGGAGATACCCGGGATAGAGGGGAATATAGAACGGGAACAGAGAGTAAAGGGAGATAACCGGGATAGTGGGGAATATAGAACGGGTACAGAGAGTAAAGTGAGACAACCGGGATAGAGAGGAATATAGAACGGGGACAGAGAGTAAAGGGAGATACCCGGGATAGAGGGAAATATAGAACGGGGACAGAGAGTAAAGGGAGATACCCGGGATAGAGGGGGAGAAAGAACGGGGACAAAGAGTAAAGGGAGATACCCGGGATAGAGGTGAATATAGAACGGGGATAGAGAGTAAAGGGAGATACCCGGGATAGAGGGGAATATAGAACGGGGACAGAGAGAAAGGGAGATATCCAGGATAGAGGGGAATATAGAACGGGGACAGAGAGTAAAGGGAGATACCCGGGATAGAGGGGAATATAGAACTGGGACAGAGAGTAAAGGGAGATACCCGGGAGAGAGGGGAATATAGAACTGGGACAGAGAGTAAAGGGAGATACCCGGGATAGAGGGGAATATAGAACGTGGACAGAGAGTAAAGGGAGATACCCGGTATAGAGGGGAATATAAAGCGGGGGAGAGAGTAAAGGGAGATCCCCGGGATAGAGGGAAATATAGAACGGGGACAGAGAGTAAAGGGAGATACCCGGGATAGAGGGGAATATAGAACGGTGACAGAGAGTAAAGGGAAACACCCGGGATAGAGGGGAATATAGAACGGGGAAAGAGAGTAAAGGGAGATACCCGGAATAGTGGGGAATATAGAACGGGGACAGAGAGTAAAGGGAGATACCCGAGATAGAGGGGAATATAGAACGGTGACAGAGAGTAAAGGGAGATACCCGGGATAGAGGGGAATATAGAAAGGGGAAAGAGAGTAAAGGGAGATACCCGGGATGGAGGGGAATATAGAACGGGGACAGAGAGTAATGGGAGATACCCGGGATAGAGGGGAATATAGAACGGGGACAGAGAGTAAAGGGAGATACCCGGGATAGAGGGGAATATAGAACAGGGACAGAGAGTAAAGGAAGATACCCGGGGTAGAGGGGAATATAGAACGGGGACAGAGAGTAAAGGGAGATACCCGGGATAGAGGGGAATATAGAACGGGGACAGAGAGTAAAGGGAGATACCCGGGATAGAGTGGAATATAGAACGGGGACAGAGAGTAAAGGGAGATACCCGGGACAGAAGGGAATATAGAACGGGGACAGAGAGTAAAGGGAGATACCCGGGATAGAGGGGAATATAGAACGGGACAGAGAGTGAAAGGAGATACCCGGGATAGAGGGAAATATAGAATGGGGACAGAGAGTAAAGGGAGATACCCGGGATAGAGGGGAATATAGAACGGGGACAGAGAGCAAAGGGAGATACCCGGGATAGAGGGGTATATAGAACGGGGACAGAGAGTAAAGAGAGATACCCGGGATAGAGGGGAATATAGAACGGGGACAGACAGTAAAGGGAGATACCCGGGATAGAGGGGAATATAGAACGGGGACACAGAGTAAAGGGAGATACCCGTGATAGAGGGGAATATAGAACGGGGACAGAGAGTAAAGGGAGACACCCGGGATAGAGGGGAATATAAAAGGGGACAGAGAGTAAAGGGAGATACTCGGGATAGAGGGGAATATAGAACGTGGACAGAGAATAAAGGGAGAAACCCGGGATAGAGGTGAATATAGCACGGGGACAGAGAGTAAAGGGAGATACCCGGGATAGAGGGGAATATAGAACGGGGACAGAGAGTAAAGGGAGATACCCGGGATAGAGGGGAATTTAGAACAGGAACAGAGAGTAAAGGGAGATACCCGGGATAGAGGGGAATATAGAACGGGTACAGAGAGTAAAGTGAGATACCCGGGATAGAGGGGAATATAGAACGGGGACAGAGAGTAAAGGGAGATACCCGGGATAGAGGGGAATATAGAACGGGGACAGAGAGTAAAGGGAGATACCCGGGATAGAGGGAATATAGAACGGGGACAGAGAGTAAAGGGAGATACCCGGGATAGAGTGGTATATAGAACGGGGACACAGAGTAAAGGGAGATACCCGGGATAGAGAGGAATATAGAACAGGGACAGAGAGTAAAGGGAGATACCCGGGAGAGAGGGGAATATAGAACAGGGACAGAGAGTAAAGGGAGATACCCGGGATAGAGGGAATATAGAACGGGGACAGAGAGTAAAGGGAGATACCCGGGATAGAGGGAATATAGAATGGGGACAGAGAGTAAAGGGAGATACCCGGGATAGAGTGGTATATAGAACGGGGAAACAGAGTAAAGGGAGATACCCGGGATAGAGGGGAATATAGAACAGGGACAGAGAGTAAAGGGAGATACCCGGGAGAGAGGGGAATATAGAACAGGGACAGAGAGTAAAGGGAGATACCCGGGATAGAGGGGAATATAGAACGGGGACAGAGAGTATAGGGAGATACCCGGGATAGAGGGGAATATAGAATGGGGACAGAGAGCAAAGGGAGATACCCGGGATAGAGGAGAATATAGAACGGGGACAGAGAGTAAAAGGAGATACCCGGGATGGAGGGGAATATAGTACGGGGACAGAGAGTAAAGGGAGATACCCGGGATAGAGGGGAATATAGAACGGGAACAGAGAGTAAAGGGAGATAACCGGGATAGTGGGGAATATAGAACGGGTACAGAGAGTAACGTGAGACAACCGGGATAGAGAGGAATATAGAACGGGGACAGAGAGTAAAGGGAGATACCCGGGATAGAGGGAAATATAGAACGGGGACAGAGAGTAAAGGGAGATACCCGGGATAGAGGGGGATATAGAACGGGGACAAAGAGTAAAGGGAGATACCCGGGATAGAGGTGAATATGGAACGGGGATAGAGAGTAAAGGGAGATACCCGGGATAGAGGGCAATATAGAATGGGGACAGAGAGGAAAGGGAGATACCCGGGATAGAGGGGAATATAGAATGGGGACAGGGAGGAAAGGGAGATACCCGGGAGAGAGGGGAATATAGAAAAGGGACAGAGTGTAAAGTGAGATACCCGGGAGAGAGGGGAATATAGAACAGGGACAGACAGTAAAGGGAGATACCCGGGATAGAGGGAATATAGAACGGGGACAGAGAGTAAAGGGAGATACCCGGGATAGAGGGAATATAGAACGGGGACAGAGAGTAAAGGGAGATACCCGGGATAGAGTGGTATATAGAACGGGGACACAGAGTAAAGGGAGATACCCGGGATAGAGGGGAATATAGAACAGGGACAGAGAGTAAAGGGAGATACCCGGGAGAGAGGGGAATATAGAACAGGGACAGAGAGTAAAGGGAGATACCCGGGATAGAGGGGAATATAGAACGGGGACAGAGAGTATAGGGAGATACCCGGGATAGAGGGGAATATAGAATGGGGACAGAGAGCAAAGGGAGATACCCGGGATAGAGGAGAATATAGAACGGGGACAGAGAGTAAAATGAGATACCCGGGATGGAGGGGAATATAGTACGGGGACAGAGAGTAAAGGGAGATACCCGGGATAGAGGGGAATATAGAACGGGAACAGAGAGTAAAGGGAGATAACCGGGATAGTGGGGAATATAGAACGGGTACAGAGAGTAACGTGAGACAACCGGGATAGAGAGGAATATAGAACGGGGACAGAGAGTAAAGGGAGATACCCGGGATAGAGGGAAATATAGAACGGGGACAGAGAGTAAAGGGAGATACCCGGGATAGAGGGGGATATAGAACGGGGACAAAGAGTAAAGGGAGATACCCGGGATAGAGGTGAATATAGAACGGGGATAGAGAGTAAAGGGAGATACCCGGGATAGAGGGCAATATAGAATGGGGACAGAGAGGAAAGGGAGATACCCGGGATAGAGGGGAATATAGAATGGGGACAGGGATGAAAGGGAGATACCCGGGAGAGAGGGGAATATAGAACAGGGACAGAGTGTAAAGTGAGATACCCGGGAGAGAGGGGAATATAGAACAGGGACAGACAGTAAAGGGAGATACCCGGGATAGAGGGAATATAGAACGGGGACAGAGAGTAAAGGGAGATACCCGGGATAGAGGGAATATAGAACGGGGACAGAGAGTAAAGGGAGATACCCGGGATAGAGTGGTATATAGAACGGGGACACAGAGTAAAGGGAGATACCCGGGATAGAGGGGAATATAGAACAGGGACAGAGAGTAAAGGGAGATACCCGGGAGAGAGGGGAATATAGAACAGGGACAGAGAGTAAAGGGAGATACCCGGGATAGAGGGGAATATAGAACGGGGACAGAGAGTATAGGGAGATACCCGGGATAGAGGGGAATATAGAATGGGGACAGAGAGCAAAGGGAGATACCCGGGATAGAGGAGAATATAGAACGGGGACAGAGAGTAAAATGAGATACCCGGGATGGAGGGGAATATAGTACGGGGACAGAGAGTAAAGGGAGATACCCGGGATAGAGGGGAATATAGAACGGGAACAGAGAGTAAAGGGAGATACCCGGGATAGAGGAGAATATAGAACGGGGACAGAGAGTAAAAGGAGATACCCGGGATGGAGGGGAATATAGTACGGGGACAGAGAGTAAAGGGAGATTCCCGGGATAGAGGGGAATATAGAACGGGAACAGAGAGTAAAGGGAGATAACCGGGATAGTGGGGAATATAGAACGGGTACAGAGAGTAAAGTGAGACAACCGGGATAGAGAGGAATATAGAACGGGGACAGAGAGTAAAGGGAGATACCCGGGATAGAGGGAAATATAGAACGGGGACAGAGAGTAAAGGGAGATACCCGGGATAGAGGGGGATATAGAACTGGGACAAAGAGTAAAGGGAGATACCCGGGATAGAGGTGAATATAGAACGGGGATAGAGAGTAAAGGGAGATACCCGGGATAGAGGGCAATATAGAACTGGGACAGAGTGTAAAGGGAGATACCCGGGATAGAGGGGAATATCAAACGGGGACAGAGATTAAAGGGAGATACCCGGGATAGAGGGGAATATAGAACTGGGACAGAGAGTAAAGGGAGATACCCGGGATAGAGGGGAATATAGAACTGGGACAGAGTGTAAAGGGAGATACCCGGGATAGAGGGGAATATAGAACGGGGACAGAGAGAAAGGGAGATATCCAGGATAGAGAGGAATATAGAACGGGGACAGAGAGTAAAGGGAGATACCCGGGATAGAGGGGAATATAGAACTGGGACAGAGAGTAAAGGGAGATACCTGGGAGAGAGGGGAATATAGAACTGGGACAGAGAGTAAAGGGAGATACCCGGGATAGAGGGGAATATAGAACGTGGACAGAGAGTAAAGGGAGATACCCGGTATAGAGGGGAATATAAAGCGGGGGAGAGAGTAAAGGGAGATCCCCGGGATAGAGGGAAATATAGAAATGGGGACAGAGAGTAAAGGGAGATACCCGGGATAGAGGGGAATATAGAACGGTGACAGAGAGTAAAGGGAAATACCCGGGATAGAGGGGAATATAGAACGGGGAAAGAGAGTAAAGGGAGATACCCGGAAGAGTGGGGAATAAAGAACGGGGACAGAGAGTAAAGGGAGATACCCGAGATAGAGGGGACTATAGAACGGTGACAGAGAGTAAAGGGAGATACCCGGGATAGAGGGGAATATAGAACGGGGAAAGAGAGTAAAGGGAGATACCCGGGATGGAGGGGAATATAGAACGGGGACAGAGAGTAATGGGAGATACCCAGGATAGAGGGGAATATAGAACGGGGACAGAGAGTAAAGGGAGATACCCGGGATAGAGGGGAATATAGAACAGGGACAGAGAGTAAAGGGAGATACCCGGGATAGAGGGGAATATAGAACGGGGACAGAGAGTAAAGGGAGATACCCGGGATAGAGTGGAATATAGAACGGGGACAGAGAGTAAAGGGAGATACCCGGGACAGAAGGGAATATAGAACGGGGACAGAGAGTAAAGGGAGATACCCGGGATGGAAGGGAATATAGAATGGGACAGAGAGTGAAAGGAGATACCCGGGATAGAGGGAAATATAGAATGGGGACAGAGAGTAAAGGGAGATACCCGGGATAGAGGGGAATATAGAACGGGGACAGAGAGCAAAGGGAGATACCCGGGATAGAGGGGTATATAGAACGGGGACAGAGAGTAAAGAGAGATACCCGGGATAGAGGGGAATATAGAACGGGGACAGACAGTAAAGGGAGATACCCGGGATAGAGGGGAATATAGAACGGGGACACAGAGTAAAGGGAGATACCCGTGATAGAGGGGAATATAGAACGGGGACAGAGATTAAAGGGAGACACCCGGGATAGAGGGGAATATAAAAGGGGACAGAGAGTAAAGGGAGATACCCGGGATAGAGGGGAATATAGAACGTTGACAGAGAGTAAAGGGAGAAACCCGGGATAGAGGTGAATATAGCACGGGGACAGAGATTAAATGGAGATACCCGGGATAGAGGGGAATATAGAACGGGGACAGAGAGTAAAGGGAGATACCCGGGATAGAGGGGAATTTAGAACAGGGACAGAGAGTAAAGGGAGATACCCGGGATAGAGGGGAATATAGAACGGGTACAGAGAGTAAAGTGAGATACCCGGGATAGAGGGGAATATAGAAAGGGGACAGAGAGTAAAGGGAGATACCCGGGATAGAGGGGAATATAGAACGGGGACAGAGAGTAAAGGGAGATACCCGGGATAGAGGGAATATAGAACGGGGACAGAGAGTAAAGGGAGATACCCGGGATAGAGTGGTATATAGAACGGGGACACAGAGTAAAGGGAGATACCCGGGATAGAGGGGAATATAGAACAGGGACAGAGAGTAAAGTGAGATACCCGGGAGAGAGGGGAATATAGAACAGGGACAGACAGTAAAGGGAGATACCCGGGATAGAGGGAATATAGAACGGGGACAGAGAGTAAAGGGAGATACCCGGGATAGAGGGAATATAGAACGGGGACAGAGAGTAAAGGGAGATACCCGGGATAGAGTGGTATATAGAACGGGGACACAGAGTAAAGGGAGATACCCGGGATAAAGGGGAATATAGAACAGGGACAGAGAGTAAAGGGAGATACCCGGGAGAGAGGGGAATATAGAACAGGGACAGAGAGTAAAGGGAGATACCCGGGATAGAGGGGAATATAGAACGGGGACAGAGAGTATAGGGAGATACCCGGGATAGAGGGGAATATAGAATGGGGACAGAGAGCAAAGGGAGATACCCGGGATAGAGGAGAATATAGAACGGGGACAGAGAGTAAAATGAGATACCCGGGATGGATGGGAATATAGTACGGGGACAGAGAATAAAGGGAGATACCCGGGATAGAGGGGAATATAGAACGGGAACAGAGAGTAAAGGGAGATAACCGGGATAGTGGGGAATATAGAACGGGTACAGAGAGTAAAGTGAGACAACCGGGATAGAGAGGAATATAGAACGGGGACAGAGAGTAAAGGGAGATACCCGGGATAGAGGGAAATATAGAACGGGGACAGAGAGTAAAGGGAGATACCCGGGATAGAGGGGGAGAAAGAACGGGGACAAAGAGTAAAGGGAGATACCCGGGATAGAGGTGAATATAGAACGGGGATAGAGAGTAAAGGGAGATACCCGGGATAGAGGGCAATATAGAATGGGGACAGAGAGGAAAGGGAGATACCCGGGATAGAGGGGAATATAGAATGGGGACAGGGAGGAAAGGGAGATACCCGGGATAGAGGGGAATATAGATCTGGGACAGAGAGTAAAGGGAGATACCCGGGATAGAGGGGAATATAGAACTGGGACAGAGTGTAAAGGGAGATACCCGGGATAGAGGGGAATATCAAACGGGGACAGAGAGTAAAGGGAGATACCCGGGATAGAGGGGAATATAGAACTGGGACAGAGAGTAAAGGGAGATACCCGGGATAGAGGGGAATATAGAACTGGGACAGAGTGTAAAGGGAGATACCCGGGATAGAGGGGAATATAGAACGGGGACAGAGAGAAAGGGAGATATCCAGGATAGAGGGGAATATAGACGGGGACAGAGAGTAAAGGGAGATACCCGGGATAGAGGGGAATATAGAACTGGGACAGAGAGTAAAGGGAGATACCCGGGAGAGAGGGGAATATAGAACTGGGACAGAGAGTAAAGGGAGATACCCGGGATAGAGGGGAATATAGAACGTGGACAGAGAGTAAAGTGAGATACCCGGTATAGAGGGGAATATAAAGCGGGGGAGAGAGTAAAGGGAGATCCCCGGGATAGAGGGAAATATAGAACGGGGACAGAGAGTAAAGGGAGATACCCGGGATAGAGGGGAATATAGAACGGTGACAGAGAGTAAAGGGAAATACACGGGATAGAGGGGAATATAGAACGGGGAAAGAGAGTAAAGGGAGATACCCGGAATAGTGGGGAATATAGAACGGGGACAGAGAGTAAAGGGAGATACCCGAGATAGAGGGGAATATAGAACGGTGACAGAGAGTAAAGCGAGATACCCGGGATAGAGGGGAATATAGAACGGGGAAAGAGAGTAAAGGGAGATACCCGGGATGGAGGGGAATATAGAACGGGGACAGAGAGTAATGGGAGATACCCGGGATAGAGGGGAATATAGAACGGGGACAGAGAGTAAAGGGAGATACCCGGGATAGAGGGGAATATAGAACAGGGACAGAGAGTAAAGGAAGATACCCGGGGTAGAGGGGAATATAGAACGGGGACAGAGAGTAAAGGGAGATACCCGGGATAGAGGGGAATATAGAACGGGGAGAGAGAGTAAAGGGAGATATCCGGGATACAGTGGAATATAGAACGGGAACAGAGAGTAAAGGGAGATAACCGGGATAGAGGGGAATATAGAACGGGTACAGAGAGTAAAGGGAGATACCCGGGATAGAGGGGAATATAGAACGGGGACAGAGAGTAAAGGGAGATACCCGGGATAGAGGGGAATATAGAATGGGGACAGAGAGTAAAGGGAGATACCCGGGATGGAGGGGAATATAAAAGGGGACAGAGAGTAAAGGGAGATACCCGGGATAGAGGGGAATATAGAACGTGGACAGAGAGTAAAGGAAGAAACCCGGGATAGAGGTGAATATAGAACGGGGACAGAGAGTAAAGGGAGATACCCGGGATAGAGGGGAATATAGAACGGGGACAGAGAGTAAAGGGAGATACCCGGGATAGAGGGGAATATAGACCGGGAACTGAGAGTAAAGGGAGATACCTGGGATAGAGGGGAACATAGAACGGGGACAGAGAGTAAAGGGAGATACCCAGGATAGAGGGGAATATAGAACGGGGACAGAGAGTAAAGGGAGATACCCGGGATAGAGTGGAAAATAGAACAGGGACAGAGAGTAAAGGGAGATAACCGGGATAGAGGGGAATATAGAACGGGTACAGAGAGTAAAGGGAGGTACCCGGGATAGAGGGGAATATAGAACGGGGACAGAGATTAAAGGGAGATACCCGGGATAGAGGGGAATGTAGAACAGGGACAGAGAGTAAAGGGAGATACCCGGGATAGAGGGGAATATAGAACGGGTACAGAGAGTAAAGGGAGATACCAGGGATAGAGGGGAATATAGAACGGGGACAGAGAGTAAAGGGAGATACCCGGGATAGAGGGGAATATAGAACGGGGACAGAGAGTAAAGGGAGATACCCGGGATAGAGGGGAATATGGAACAGGGACAGAGAGTAAAGGGAGATACCCGGGATAGAGGGGAATATAGAACGGGGACAGAGAGTACAGGGAGATTCCCGGGATAGAGGGGAATATAGAACGGGGACAGAGAGTAAAGGGAGATACCCGGGATAGAGGGGAATATAGACTGGGAACTGAGAGTAAAGGGAGATACCCGGGATAGAGGGGAATATAGAACGGGGACAGAGTAAAGGGAGATACCCGGGATAGAGGGTTATATAGAACGGGGACAGAGTGTAAAGGGAGACACCCGGGACAGAAGGGAATATAGAACGTGGACAGAGAGTAAAGGGAGAAACACGGGATAGAGGGGAATATAGAACGGGGACAGAGAGTAAAGGGAGATACCCGGGACAGAGGGGAATATAGAACGGGGACAGAGAATAAAGGGAGATACCCGGGATAGAGGGGAAAATAGACTGGGAACTGAGAGTAAAGGGAGATACCCGGGATAGAGGGGAATATAGAACGGGGACAGAGAGTAAAGGGAGATACGCAGGATAGAGGGGAATATAGAACGGGGACAGAGAGTAAAGGGAGGTACCCGGGATAGAGTGGAATATAGAACAGGGACAGAGAGAAAAGGGAGATAACCGGGATAGAGGGGAATATAGAACGGGTACAATGAGTAAAGGGAGATACCCGGGATAGAGGGGAATATAGAACGGGGACAGAGAGTAAAGGGAGATACCCGGGATAGAGGGGAATTTAGAACAGGGACAGAGAGTAAAGGGAGATACCCGGGATAGAGGGGAATATAGAACGGGTACAGAGAGTAAAGTGAGATACCCGGGATAGAGGGGAATATAGAACGGGGACAGAGAGTAAAGGGAGATACCCGGGAGAGAGGGGAATATAGAACAGGGACAGAGAGTAAAGGGAGATACCCGGGATAGAGGGGAATATAGAACGGGGACAGAGAGTATAGGGAGATACCCGGGATAGAGGGGAATATAGAACGGGGACAGAGAGCAAAGGGAGATACCCGGGATAGAGGAGAATATAGAACGGGGACAGAGAGTAAAAGGAGATACCCGGGATGGAGGGGAATATAGTACGGGGACAGAGAGTAAAGGGAGATTCCCGGGATAGAGGGGAATATAGAACGGGAACAGAGAGTAAAGGGAGATAACCGGGATAGTGGGGAATATAGAACGGGTCCAGAGAGTAAAGTGAGACAACCGGGATAGAGAGGAATATAGAACGGGGACAGAGAGTAAAGGGAGATACCCGGGATAGAGGGAAATATAGAACGGGGACAGAGAGTAAAGGGAGATACCCGGGATAGAGGGGGTTATCGAACGGGGACAAAGAGTAAAGGGAGATACCCGGGATAGAGGTGAATATAGAACGGGGATAGAGAGTAAAGGGAGATACCCGGGATAGAGGGCAATATAGAATGGGGACAGAGAGGAAAGGGAGAAACCCGGGACAGAGGGGAATATAGAATGGGGACAGGGAGGAAAGGGAGATACCCGGGATAGAGGGGAATATAGATCTGGGACAGAGAGTAAAGGGAGATACCCGGGATAGAGGGGAATATAGAACTGGGACAGAGTGTAAAGGGAGATACCCGGGATAGAGGGGAATATCAAACGGGGACAGAGAGTAAAGGGAGATACCCGGGATAGAGGGGAATATAGAACTGGGACAGAGAGTAAAGGGAGATACCCGGGATAGAGGGGAATATAGAACTGGGACAGAGTGTAAAGGGAGATACCCGGGATAGAGGGGAATATAGAACGGGGACAGAGAGAAAGGGAGATATCCAGGATAGAGGGGAATATAGAACGGGGACAGAGAGTAAAGGGAGATACCCGGGATAGAGGGGAATATAGAACTGGGACAGAGAGTAAAGGGAGATACCCGGGAGAGAGGGGAATATAGAACTGGGACAGAGAGTAAAGGGAGATACCCGGGATAGAGGGGAATATAGAACGTGGACAGAGGGTAAAGGGAGATACCCGGTATAGAGGGGAATATAAAGCGGGGGAGAGAGTAAAGGGAGATCCCCGGGATAGAGGGAAATATAGAACGGGAACAGAGAGTAAAGGGAGATACCCGGGATAGAGGGGAATATAGAACGGTGACAGAGAGTAAAGGGAAATACCCGGGATAGAGGGGAATATAGAACGGGGAAAGAGAGTAAAGGGAGATACCCGGAATAGTGGGGAATATAGAACGGGGACAGAGAGTAAAGGGAGATACCCGAGATAGAGGGGAATATAGAAAGGTGACAGAGAGTAAAGGGAGATACCCGGGATAGAGGGGAATATAGAACGGGGAAAGAGAGTAAAGGGAGATACCCGGGATGGAGGGGAATATAGAACGGGGACAGAGAGTAATGGGAGATACCCGGGATAGAGGGGAATATAGAACGGGGACAGAGAGTAAAGGGAGATACCCGGGATAGAGGGGAATATAGAACAGGGACAGAGAGTAAAGGAAGATACCCGGGGTAGAGGGGAATATAGAACGGGGACAGAGAGTAAAGGGAGATACCCGGGATAGAGGGGAATATAGAACGGGGAGAGAGAGTAAAGGGAGATACCCGGGATAGAGTGGAATATAGAACGGGGACAGAGAGTAAAGGGAGATACCCGGGACAGAAGGGAATATAGAACGGGGACAGAGAGTAAAGGGAGATACCCGGGATAGAGGGGAATATAGAACGGGACAGAGAGTGAAAGGAGATACCCGGGATAGAGGGAAATATAGAATGGGGACAGAGAGTAAAGGGAGATACCCGGGATAGAGGGGAATATAGAACGGGGACAGAGAGCAAAGGGAGATACCCGGGATAGAGGGGTATATAGAACGGGGACAGAGAGTAAAGAGAGATACCCGGGATAGAGGGGAATATAGAACGGGGACAGACAGTAAAGGGAGATACCCGGGATAGAGGGGAATATAGAACGGGGAAAGAGAGTAAAGGGAGATACCCGGGATGGAGGGGAATATAGAACGGGGACAGAGAGTAATGGGAGATACCCGGGATAGAGGGGAATATAGAACGGGGACAGAGAGTAAAGGGAGATACCCGGGATAGAGGGGAATATAGAACAGGGACAGAGAGTAAAGGAAGATACCCGGGGTAGAGGGGAATATAGAACGGGGACAGAGAGTAAAGGGAGATACCCGGGATAGAGGGGAATATAGAACGGGGAGAGAGAGTAAAGGGAGATACCCGGGATAGAGTGGAATATAGAACGGGAACAGAGAGTAAAGGGAGATAACCGGGATAGAGGGGAATATAGAACGGGTACAGAGAGTAAAGGGAGATACCCGGGATAGAGGGGAATATAGAACGGGGACAGAGAGTAAAGGGAGATACCCGGGATAGAGGGGAATATAGAATGGGGACAGAGAGTAAAGGGAGATACCCGGGATGGAGGGGAATATAAAAGGGGACAGAGAGTAAAGGGAGATACCCGGGATAGAGGGGAATATAGAACGTGGACAGAGAGTAAAGGAAGAAACCCGGGATAGAGGTGAATATAGAACGGGGACAGAGAGTAAAGGGAGATACCCGGGATAGAGGGGAATATAGAACGGGGACAGAGAGTAAAGGGAGATACCCGGGATAGAGGGGAATATAGAACGGGGACAGAGAGTAAAGGGAGATACCCAGGATAGAGGGGAATATAGAACGGGGACAGAGAGTAAAGGGAGATACCCGGGATAGAGTGGAAAATAGAACAGGGACAGAGAGTAAAGGGAGATAACCGGGATAGAGGGGAATATAGAACGGGTACAGAGAGTAAAGGGAGGTACCCGGGATAGAGGGGAATATAGAACGGGGACAGAGATTAAAGGGAGATACCCGGGATAGACGGGAATGTAGAACAGGGACAGAGAGTAAAGGGAGATACCCGGGATAGAGGGGAATATAGAACGGGTACAGAGAGTAAAGGGAGATACCAGGGATAGAGGGGAATATAGAACGGGGACAGAGAGTAAAGGGAGATACCCGGGATAGAGGGGAATATAGAACGGGGACAGAGAGTAAAGGGAGATACCCGGGATAGAGGGGAATATGGAACAGGGACAGAGAGTAAAGGGAGATACCCGGGATAGAGGGGAATATAGAACGGGGACAGAGAGTACAGGGAGATTCCCGGGATAGAGGGGAATATAGAACGGGGACAGAGAGTAAAGGGAGATACCCGGGATAGAGGGGAATATAGCACGGGGACAGAGAGTAAAGGGAGAAACACGGGATAGAGGGGAATATAGAACGGGGACAGAGAGTAAAGGGAGATACCCGGGACAGAGGGGAATATAGAACGGGGACAGAGAATAAAGGGAGATACCCGGGATAGAGGGGAAAATAGACTGGGAACTGAGATTAAAGGAGATACCCGGGATAGAGGGGAATATAGAACGGGGACAGAGAGTAAAGGGAGATACGCAGGATAGAGGGGAATATAGAACGGGGACAGAGAGTAAAGGGAGGTACCCGGGATAGAGTGGAATATAGAACAGGGACAGAGAGAAAAGGGAGATAACCGGGATAGAGGGGAATATAGAACGGGTACAATGAGTAAAGGGAGATACCCGGGATAGAGGGGAATATAGAACGGGGACAGAGAGTAAAGGGAGATACCCGGGATAGAGGGGAATTTAGAACAGGGACAGAGAGTAAAGGGAGATACCCGGGATAGAGGGGAATATAGAACGGGTACAGAGAGTAAAGTGAGATACCCGGGAGAGAGGGGAATATAGAACAGGGACAGAGAGTAAAGGGAGATACCCGGGATAGAGGGGAATATAGAACGGGGACAGAGAGTATAGGGAGATACCCGGGATAGAGGGGAATATAGAACGGGGACAGAGAGCAAAGGGAGATACCCGGGATAGAGGAGAATATAGAACGGGGACAGAGAGTAAAAGGAGATACCCGGGATGGAGGGGAATATAGTACGGGGACAGAGAGTAAAGGGAGATTCCCGGGATAGAGGGGAATATAGAACGGGAACAGAGAGTAAAGGGAGATAACCGGGATAGTGGGGAATATAGAACGGGTCCAGAGAGTAAAGTGAGACAACCGGGATAGAGAGGAATATAGAACGGGGACAGAGAGTAAAGGGAGATACCCGGGATAGAGGGAAATATAGAACGGGGACAGAGAGTAAAGGGAGATACCCGGGATAGAGGGGGTTATCGAACGGGGACAAAGAGTAAAGGGAGATACCCGGGATAGAGGTGAATATAGAACGGGGATAGAGAGTAAAGGGAGATACCCGGGATAGAGGGCAATATAGAATGGGGACAGAGAGGAAAGGGAGAAACCCGGGACAGAGGGGAATATAGAATGGGGACAGGGAGGAAAGGGAGATACCCGGGATAGAGGGGAATATAGATCTGGGACAGAGAGTAAAGGGAGATACCCGGGATAGAGGGGAATATAGAACTGGGACAGAGTGTAAAGGGAGATACCCGGGATAGAGGGGAATATCAAACGGGGACAGAGAGTAAAGGGAGATACCCGGGATAGAGGGGAATATAGAACTGGGACAGAGAGTAAAGGGAGATACCCGGGATAGAGGGGAATATAGAACTGGGACAGAGTGTAAAGGGAGATACCCGGGATAGAGGGGAATATAGAACGGGGACAGAGAGAAAGGGAGATATCCAGGATAGAGGGGAATATAGAACGGGGACAGAGAGTAAAGGGAGATACCCGGGATAGAGGGGAATATAGAACTGGGACAGAGAGTAAAGGGAGATACCCGGGAGAGAGGGGAATATAGAACTGGGACAGAGAGTAAAGGGAGATACCCGGGATAGAGGGGAATATAGAACGTGGACAGAGAGTAAAGGGAGATACCCGGTATAGAGGGGAATATAAAGCGGGGGAGAGAGTAAAGGGAGATCCCCGGGATAGAGGGAAATATAGAACGGGGACAGAGAGTAAAGGGAGATACCCGGGATAGAGGGGAATATAGAACGGTGACAGAGAATAAAGGGAAATACCCGGGATAGAGGGGAATATAGAACGGGGAAAGAGAGTAAAGGGAGATACCCGGAATAGTGGGGAATATAGAACGGGGACAGAGAGTAAAGGGAGATACCCGAGATAGAGGGGAATATAGAAAGGTGACAGAGAGTAAAGGGAGATACCCGGGATAGAGGGGAATATAGAACGGGGAAAGAGAGTAAAGGGAGATACCCGGGATGGAGGGGAATATAGAACGGGGACAGAGAGTAATGGGAGATACCCGGGATAGAGGGGAATATAGAACGGGGACAGAGAGTAAAGGGAGATACCCGGGATAGAGGGGAATATAGAACAGGGACAGAGAGTAAAGGAAGATACCCGGGGTAGAGGGGAATATAGAACGGGGACAGAGAGTAAAGGGAGATACCCGGGATAGAGGGGAATATAGAACGGGGACAGAGAGTAAAGGGAGATACCCGGGATAGAGTGGAATATAGAACGGGGACAGAGAGTAAAGGGAGATACCCGGGACAGAAGGGAATATAGAACGGGGACAGAGAGTAAAGGGAGATACCCGGGATAGAGGGGAATATAGAACGGGACAGAGAGTGAAAGGAGATACCCGGGATAGAGGGAAATATAGAATGGGGACAGAGATTAAAGGGAGATACCCGGGATAGAGGGGAATATAGAACGGGGACAGAGAGCAAAGGGAGATACCCGGGATAGAGGGGTATATAGAACGGGGACAGAGAGTAAAGAGAGATACCCGGGATAGAGGGGAATATAGAACGGGGACAGACAGTAAAGGGAGATACCCGGGATAGAGGGGAATATAGAACGGGGAAAGAGAGTAAAGGGAGATACCCGGGATGGAGGGGAATATAGAACGGGGACAGAGAGTAATGGGAGATACCCGGGATAGAGGGGAATATAGAACGGGGACAGAGAGTAAAGGGAGATACCCGGGATAGAGGGGAATATAGAACAGGGACAGAGAGTAAAGGAAGATACCCGGGGTAGAGGGGAATATAGAACGGGGACAGAGAGTAAAGGGAGATACCCGGGATAGAGGGGAATATAGAACGGGGAGAGAGAGTAAAGGGAGATACCCGGGATAGAGTGGAATATAGAACGGGAACAGAGAGTAAAGGGAGATAACCGGGATAGAGGGGAATATAGAACGGGTACAGAGAGTAAAGGGAGATACCCGGGATAGAGGGGAATATAGAACGGGGACAGAGAGTAAAGGGAGATACCCGGGATAGAGGGGAATATAGAATGGGGACAGAGAGTAAAGGGAGATACCCGGGATGGAGGGGAATATAAAAGGGGACAGAGAGTAAAGGGAGATACCCGGGATAGAGGGGAATATAGAACGTGGACAGAGAGTAAAGGAAGAAACCCGGGATAGAGGTGAATATAGAACGGGGACAGAGAGTAAAGGGAGATACCCGGGATAGAGTGGAATATAGAACGGGGACAGAGAGTAAAGGGAGATACCCGGGATAGAGGGGAATATAGAACGGGGACAGAGAGTAAAGGGAGATACCCAGGATAGAGGGGAATATAGAACGGGGACAGAGAGTAAAGGAAGATACCCGGGATAGAGTGGAAAATAGAACAGGGACAGAGAGTAAAGGGAGATAACCGGGATAGAGGGGAATATAGAACGGGTACAGAGAGTAAAGGGAGGTACCCGGGATAGAGGGGAATATAGAACGGGGACAGAGATTAAAGGGAGATACCCGGGATAGAGGGGAATGTAGAACAGGGACAGAGAGTAAAGGGAGATACCCGGGATAGAGGGGAATATAGAACGGGTACAGAGAGTAAAGGGAGATACCAGGGATAGAGGGGAATATAGAACGGGGACAGAGAGTAAAGGGAGATACCCGGGTTGGAGGGGAATATAGAACGGGGACAGAGAGTAAAGGGAGATACCCGGGATAGAGGGGAATATGGAACAGGGACAGAGAGTAAAGGGAGATACCCGGGATAGAGGGGAATATAGAACGGGGACAGAGAGTACAGGGAGATTCCCGGGATAGAGGGGAATATAGAACGGGGACAGAGAGTAAAGGGAGATACCCGGGATAGAGGGGAATATAGACTGGGAACTGAGAGTAAAGGGAGATACCCGGGATAGAGGGGAATATAGAACGGGGACAGAGTAAAGGGAGATACCCGGGATAGAGGGGAATATAGAACGGGGACAGAGTGTAAAGGGAGACACCCGGGACAGAAGGGAATATAGAACGTGGACAGAGAGTAAAGGGAGAAACACGGGATAGAGGGGAATATAGAACGGGGACAGAGAGTAAAGGGAGATACCCGGGACAGAGGGGAATATAGAACGGGGACAGAGAATAAAGGGAGATACCCGGGATAGAGGGGAAAATAGACTGGGAACTGAGAGTAAAGGGAGATACCCGGGATAAAGGGGAATATAGAACGGGGACAGAGAGTAAAGGGAGATACGCAGGATAGAGGGGAATATAGAACGGGGACAGAGAGTAAAGGGAGGTACCCGGGATAGAGTGGAATATAGAACAGGGACAGAGAGAAAAGGGATATAACCGGGATAGAGGGGAATATAGAACGGGTACAATGAGTAAAGGGAGATACCCGGGATAGAGGGGAATATAGAACGGGGACAGAGAGTAAAGGGAGATACCCGGGATAGAGGGGAATTTAGAACAGGGACAGAGAGTAAAGGGAGATACCCGGGATAGAGGGGAATATAGAACGGGTACAGAGAGTAAAGTGAGATACCCGGGATAGAGGGGAATATAGAACGGGGACAGAGAGTAAAGGGAGATACCCGGGAGAGAGGGGAATATAGAACAGGGACAGAGAGTAAAGGGAGATACCCGGGATAGAGGGGAATATAAAACGGGGACAGAGAGTATAGGGAGATACCCGGGATAGAGGGGAATATAGAACGGGGACAGAGAGCAAAGGGAGATACCCGGGATAGAGGAGAATATAGAACGGGGACAGAGAGTAAAAGGAGATACCCGGGATGGAGGGGAATATAGTACGGGGACAGAGAGTAAAGGGAGATTCCCGGGATAGAGGGGAATATAGAACGGGAACAGAGAGTAAAGGGAGATAACCGGGATAGTGGGGAATATAGAACGGGTCCAGAGAGTAAAGTGAGACAACCGGGATAGAGAGGAATATAGAACGGGGACAGAGAGTAAAGGGAGATACCCGGGATAGAGGGAAATATAGAACGGGGACAGAGAGTAAAGGGAGATACCCGGGATAGAGGGGGTTATCGAACGGGGACAAAGAGTAAAGGGAGATACCCGGGATAGAGGTGAATATAGAACGGGGATAGAGAGTAAAGGGAGATACCCGGGATAGAGGGCAATATAGAATGGGGACAGAGAGGAAAGGGAGAAACCCGGGACAGAGGGGAATATAGAATGGGGACAGGGAGGAAAGGGAGATACCCGGGATAGAGGGGAATATAGATCTGGGACAGAGAGTAAAGGGAGATACCCGGGATAGAGGGGAATATAGAACTGGGACAGAGTGTAAAGGGAGATACCCGGGATAGAGGGGAATATCAAACGGGGACAGAGAGTAAAGGGAGATACCCGGGATAGAGGGGAATATAGAACTGGGACAGAGAGTAAAGGGAGATACCCGGGATAGAGGGGAATATAGAACTGGGACAGAGTGTAAAGGGAGATACCCGGGATAGAGGGGAATATAGAACGGGGACAGAGAGAAAGGGAGATATCCAGGATAGAGGGGAATATAGAACGGGGACAGAGAGTAAAGGGAGATACCCGGGATAGAGGGGAATATAGAACTGGGACAGAGAGTAAAGGGAGATACCCGGGATAGAGGGGAATATAGAACTGGGACAGAGAGTAAAGGGAGATACCCGGGAGAGAGGGGAATATAGAACTGGGACAGAGAGTAAAGGGAGATACCCGGGATAGAGGGGAATATAGAACGGTGACAGAGAGTAAAGGGAAATACCCGGGATAGAGGGGAATATAGAACGGGGAAAGAGAGTAAAGGGAGATACCCGGAATAGTGGGGAATATAGAACGGGGACAGAGAGTAAAGGGAGATACCCGAGATAGAGGGGAATATAGAAAGGTGACAGAGAGTAAAGGGAGATACCCGGGATAGAGGGGAATATAGAACGGGGAAAGAGAGTAAAGGGAGATACCCTGGATGGAGGGGAATATAGAACGGGGACAGAGAGTAATGGGAGATACCCGGGATAGAGGGGAATATAGAACGGGGACAGAGAGTAAAGGGAGATACCCGGGATAGAGGGGAATATAGAACAGGGACAGAGAGTAAAGGAAGATACCCGGGGTAGAGGGGAATATAGAACGGGGACAGAGAGTAAAGGGAGATACCCGGGATAGAGGGGAATATAGAACGGGGACAGAGAGTAAAGGGAGATACCCGGGATAGAGTGGAATATAGAACGGGGACAGAGAGTAAAGGGAGATACCCGGGACAGAAGGGAATATAGAACGGGGACAGAGAGTAAAGGGAGATACCCGGGATAGAGGGGAATATAGAACGGGACAGAGAGTGAAAGGAGATACCCGGGATAGAGGGAAATATAGAATGGGGACAGAGAGTAAAGGGAGATACCCGGGATAGAGGGGAATATAGAACGGGGACAGAGAGCAAAGGGAGATACCCGGGATAGAGGGGTATATAGAACGGGGACAGAGAGTAAAGAGAGATACCCGGGATAGAGGGGAATATAGAACGGGGACAGACAGTAAAGGGAGATACCCGGGATAGAGGGGAATATAGAACGGGGACACAGAGTAAAGGGAGATACCCGTGATAGAGGGGAATATAGAACGGGGACAGAGAGTAAAGGGAGACACCCGGGATAGAGGGTAATATAAAAGGGGACAGAGAGTAAAGGGAGATACCCGGGATAGAGGGGAATATAGAACGTGGACAGAGAGTAAAGGGAGAAACCCGGGATAGAGGTGAATATAGCACGGGGACAGAGAGTAAAGGGAGATACCCGGGATAGAGGGGAATATAGAACGGGGACAGAGAGTAAAGGGAGATACCCGGGATAGAGGGGAATTTAGAACAGGGACAGAGAGTAAAGGGAGATACCCGGGATAGAGGGGAATATAGAACAGGGACAGAGAGTAAAGGGAGATACCCGGGAGAGAGGGGAATATAGAACAGGGACAGAGAGTAAAGGGAGATACCCGGGATAGAGGGAATATAGAACGGGGACAGAGAGTAAAGGGAGATACCCGGGATAAAGGGAATATAGAACGGGGACAGAGAGTAAAGGGAGATACCCGGGATAGAGTGGTATATAGAACGGGGACACAGAGTAAAGGGAGATACCCGGGATAGAGGGGAATATAGAACAGGGACAGAGAGTAAAGGGAGATACCCGGGAGAGAGGGGAATATAGAACGGGGACAGAGAGTAAAGGGAGATACCCGGGATAGAGGGGGATATAGAACGGGGACAAAGAGTAAAGGGAGATACCCGGGATAGAGGTGAATATAGAACGGGGATAGAGAGTAAAGGGAGATACCCGGGATAGAGGGCAATATAGAATGGGGACAGAGAGGAAAGGGAGATACCCGGGATAGAGGGGAATATAGAATGGGGACAGGGAGGAAAGGGAGATACCCGGGATAGAGGGGAATATAGATCTGGGACAGAGAGTAAAGGGAGATACCCGGGATAGAGGGGAATATAGAACAGGGACAGAGTGTAAAGGGAGATACCCGGGATAGAGGGGAATATCAAACGGGGACAGAGAGTAAAGGGAGATACCCGGGATAGAGGGGAATATAGAACTGGGACAGAGAGTAAAGGGAGATACCCGGGATAGAGGGGAATATAGAACTGGGACAGAGTGTAAAGGGAGATACCCGGGATAGAGGGGAATATAGAACGGGGACAGAGAGAAAGGGAGATATCCAGGATAGAGGGTAATATAGAACGGGGACAGAGAGTAAAGGGAGATACCCGGGATAGAGGGGAATATAGAACTGGGACAGAGAGTAAAGGGAGATACCTGGGAGAGAGGGGAATATAGAACTGGGACAGAGAGTGAAGGGAGATACCCGGGATAGAGGGGAATATAGAACGTGGACAGAGAGTAAAGTGAGATACCCGGTATAGAGGGGAATATAAAGCGGGGGAGAGAGTAAAGGGAGATCCCCGGGATAGAGGGAAATATAGAATGGGGACAGAGAGTAAAGGGAGATACCCGGGATAGAGGGGAATATAGAACGGTGACAGAGAGTAAAGGGAAATACCCGGGATAGAGGGGAATATAGAACGGGGAAAGAGAGTAAAGGGAGATACCCGGAATAGTGGGGAATATAGAACGGGGACAGAGAGTAAAGGGAGATACCCGAGATAGAGGGGAAAAGAGAACGGTGACAGAGAGTAAAGGGAGATACCCGGGACACAGGGGAATATAGAACGGGGAAAGAGAGTAAAGGGAGATACCCGGGATGGAGGGGAATATAGAACGGGGACAGAGAGTAATGGGAGATACCCGGGATAGAGGGGAATATAGAACGGGGACAGAGAGTAAAGGGAGATACCCGGGATAGAGGGAAATATAGAACAGGGACAGAGAGTAAAGGAAGATACCCGGGGTAGAGGGGAATATAGAACGGGGACAGAGAGTAAAGGGAGATACCCGGGATAGAGGGGAATATAGAACGGGGACAGGGAGGAAAGGGAGATACCCGGGATAGAGGGGAATATAGATCTGGGACAGAGAGTAAAGGGAGATACCCGGGATAGAGGGGAATATAGAACAGGGACAGAGTGTAAAGGGAGATACCCGGGATAGAGGGGAATATCAAACGGGGACAGAGAGTAAAGGGAGATACCCGGGATAGAGGGGAATATAGAACTGGGACAGAGAGTAAAGGGAGATACCCGGGATAGAGGGGAATATAGAACTGGGACAGAGTGTAAAGGGAGATACCCGGGATAGAGGGGAATATTGAACGGGGACAGAGAGAAAGGGAGATATCCAGGATAGAGGGTAATATAGAACGGGGACAGAGAGTAAAGGGAGATACCCGGGATAGAGGGGAATATAGAACTGGGACAGAGAGTAAAGGGAGATACCTGGGAGAGAGGGGAATATAGAACTGGGACAGAGAGTGAAGGGAGATACCCGGGATAGAGGGGAATATAGAACGTGGACAGAGAGTAAAGTGAGATACCCGGTATAGAGGGGAATATAAAGCGGGGGAGAGAGTAAAGGGAGATCCCCGGGATAGAGGGAAATATAGAATGGGGACAGAGAGTAAAGGGAGATACCCGGGATAGAGGGGAATATAGAACGGTGACAGAGAGTAAAGGGAAATACCCGGGATAGAGGGGAATATAGAACGGGGAAAGAGAGTAAAGGGAGATACCCGGAATAGTGGGGAATATAGAACGGGGACAGAGAGTAAAGGGAGATACCCGAGATAGAGGGGAAAAGAGAACGGTGACAGAGAGTAAAGGGAGATACCCGGGACACAGGGGAATATAGAACGGGGAAAGAGAGTAAAGGGAGATACCCGGGATGGAGGGGAATATAGAACGGGGACAGAGAGTAATGGGAGATACCCGGGATAGAGGGGAATATAGAACGGGGACAGAGAGTAAAGGGAGATACCCGGGATAGAGGGAAATATAGAACAGGGACAGAGAGTAAAGGAAGATACCCGGGGTAGAGGGGAATATAGAACGGGGACAGAGAGTAAAGGGAGATACCCGGGATAGAGGGGAATATAGAACGGGGACAGAGAGTAAAGGGAGATACCCGGGATAGAGTGGAATATAGAACGGGGACAGAGAGTAAAGGGAGATACCCGGGACAGAAGGGAATATAGAACGGGGACAGAGAGTAAAGGGAGAGACCCGGGATAGAGGGGAATATAGAACGGGACAGAGAATGAAAGGAGATACCCGGGATAGAGGGAAAAATAGAATGGGGACAGAGAGTAAAGGGAGATACCCGGGATAGAGGGGAATATAGAACGGGGACAGAGAGTAAAGGGAGATACCCGGGATAGAGGGGAATATAGACCGGGAACTGAGAGTAAAGGGAGATACCCGGGATAGAGGGGAATATAGAACGGGGACAGAGAGTAAAGGGAGATACCCGGGATAGAGTGGAAAATAGAACAGGGACAGAGAGTAAAGGGAGACAACCGGGATAGTGGGGAATATAGAACGGGTACAGAGAGTAAAGGGAGATACCCGGGATAGAGGGGAATATAGACCGGTAACTGAGAGTAAAGGGAGATACCAGGAATAGAGGGGAACATAGAACGGGGACAGAGAGTAAAGGGAGATACCCAGGATAGAGGGGAATATAGAACGGGGACAGAGAGTAAAGGGAGATACCCGGGATAGAGTGGAAAATAGAACAGGGACAGAGAGTAAAGGGAGACAACCGGGATAGAGGGGCATATAGAACGGGTACAGAGAGTAAAGGGAGATACCCGGGATAGAGGGGAATATAGAACGGGGAGAGAGAGTAAAGGGAGATACCCGGGATAGAGGGGAATATAGAACGGGGACAGAGAGTAAAGGGAGATACCCGGGATAGAGGGGAATATAGAACAGGGACAGAGAGTAAAGGGAGATACCCGGGATAGAGGGGAATATAGAACGGGGACAGAGAGTATAGGGAGATACCCAGGATAGAGGGGAGTATAGAACGGGGACAGAGAGTAAAGGGAGATACCCGGGATAGAGGAGAATATAGAACGGGGACAGAGAGTAAAGGGAGATACCCGGGATAGAGGGGAATATAGAACGGGTGCAGAGAGTAAAGGGAGATACCCGGGATAGAGGGGAATATAGAACGGGGACAGAGAGTAAAGGGAGATACCCGGGATAGGGTGGAAAATAGAACAGGGACAGAGAGCAAAGGGAGATACCCGGGATAGAGGGGAATGTAGAACAGGGACAGAGAGTAAAGGGAGATACCCGGGATAGAGGGGAATATAGAACGGGGACAGAGAGTAAAGGGAGGTACCCGGGATAGAGGGGAATATAGAACGGGGACAGAGAGCAAAGGGAGATACCCGGGATAGAGGGGAATGTAGAACAGGGACAGAGAGTAAAGGGAGATACCCGGGATAGAGGGGAATATAGAACGGGTACAGAGAGTAAAGGGAGATACCCGGGATAGAGGGGAATATAGAACGGGGACAGAGAGTAAAGGGAGATACCCGGGATAGAGGGGAATATAGAACGGGGACAGAGAGTAAAGGGAGATACCCGGGATAGAGGGGAATATGGAACAGGGACAGAGAGTAAAGGGAGATACCCGGGATAGAGGGGAATATAGAACGGGGACAGAGAGTATAGGGAGATTCCCGGGATAGAGGGGAATATAGAACGGGGACAGAGAGTAAAGGGAGATACCCGGGATAGAGGGGAATATAGACCGGGAACTGATAGTAAAGCGAGATACCCGGGATAGAGGGGAATATAGAACGGGGACAGAGTAAAGGGAGATACCCGGGATAGAGGGGAATATAGAACGGGGACAGAGTGTAAAGGGAGATACCCGGGATAGAAGGGAATATAGAACGTGGACAGAGAGTAAAGGGAGAAACCCGGGATAGAGGGGAATATAGAACGAGGACAGAGAGTAAAGGGAGATACCCGGGATAGAGGGGAATATAGAACGGGGACAGAGAATAAAGGGAGATACCCGGGATAGAGGGGAATATAGACCGGGAACGGAGAGTAAAGGGAGATACCCGGGATAGAGGGGAATATAGAACGGGGACAGAGAGTAAAGGGAGATACCCAGGATAGAGGGGAATATGGAACGGGGACAGAGAGTAAAGGGAGGTACCCGGGATAGAGTGGAATATAGATCAGGGACAGAGAGAAAAGGGAGATAACCGGGATAGAGGGGAATATAGAACGGGTACAGAGAGTAAAGGGAGATACCCGGGATAGAGGGGAATATAGAACGGGGACAGAGAGTAAAGGGAGATACCCGGGATAGAGGGGAATTTAGAACAGGGACAGAGAGTAAAGGGAGATACCCGGGATAGAGGGGAATATAGAACGGGTACAGAGAGTAAAGTGAGATACCCGGGATAGAGGGGAATATAGAACGGGGACAGAGAGAAAAGGGAGATACCCGGGATAGAGGGGAATATAGAACGGGGACAGAGAGTAAAGGGAGATACCCGGGATAGAGGGAATATAGAACGGGGACAGAGAGTAAAGGGAGATACCCGGGATAGAGTGGTATATAGAACGGGGACACAGATTAAAGGGAGATACCCGGGATAGAGGGGAATATAGAACAAGGACAGAGAGTAAAGGGAGATACCCGGGATAGAGGGGAATATAGAACAGGGACAGAGAGTAAAGGGAGATACCCGGGATAGAGGGGAATATAGAACGGGGACAGAGAGTATAGGGAGATACCCGGGATAGAGGGGAATATAGAACGGGGACAGAGAGCAAAGGGAGATACCCAGGATAGAGGAGAATATAGAACGGGGACAGAGAGTAAAAGGAGATATCCGGGATGGAGGGGAATATAGTACGGGGACAGAGAGTAAAGGGAGATACCCGGGATAGAGGGGAATATAGAACGGGGACAGAGAGTAAAGGGAGATAACCGGGATAGTGGGGAATATAGAACGGGTACAGAGAGTAAAGTGAGACAACCGGGATAGAGAGGAATATAGAACGGGGACAGAGAGTAAAGGGAGATACCCGGGATAGAGGGAAATATAGAACGGGGACAGAGAGTAAAGGGAGATACCCGGGATAGAGGGGGATATAGAACGGGGACAAAGAGTAAAGGGAGATACCCGGGATAGAGGTGAATATAGAATGGGGATAGAGAGTAAAGGGAGATACCCGGGATAGAGGGTAATATAGAATGGGGACAGAGAGGAAAGGGAGATACCCGGGATAGAGGGGAATATAGAATGGGGACAGGGAGGAAAGGGAGATACCCGGGATAGAGGGGAATATAGATCTGGGACAGAGAGTAAAGGGAGATACCCGGGATAGAGGGGAATATAGAACGGGGACAGAGTAAAGGGAGATACCCGGGATAGAGGGGAATATAGAACGGGGACAGAGTGTAAAGGGAGACACCCGGGACAGAAGGGAATATAGAACGTGGACAGAGAGTAAAGGGAGAAACACGGGATAGAGGGGAATATAGAACAGGGACAGAGAGTAAAGGGAGATACCCGGGACAGAGGGGAATATAGAACGGGGACAGAGAATAAAGGGAGATACCCGGGATACAGGGGAAAATAGACTGGGAACTGAGAGTAAAGGGAGATACCCGGGATAGAGGGGAATATAGAACGGGGACAGAGAGTAAAGGGAGATACGCAGGATAGAGGGGAATATAGAACGGGGACAGAGAGTAAAGGGAGGTACCCGGGATAGAGTGGAATATAGAACAGGGACAGAGAGAAAAGGGAGATAACCGGGATAGAGGGGAATATAGAACGGGTACAATGAGTAAAGGGAGATACCCGGGATAGAGGGGAATATAGAACGGGGACAGAGAGTAAAGGGAGATACCCGGGATAGAGGGGAATTTAGAACAGGGACAGAGAGTAAAGGGAGATACCCGGGATAGAGGGGAATATAGAACGGGTACAGAGAGTAAAGTGAGATACCCGGGATAGAGGGGAATATAGAACGGGGACAGAGAGTAAAGGGAGATACCCGGGAGAGAGGGGAATATAGAACAGGGACAGAGAGTAAAGGGAGATACCCGGGATAGAGGGGAATATAGAACGGGGACAGAGAGTATAGGGAGATACCCGGGATAGAGGGGAATATAGAACGGGGACAGAGAGCAAAGGGAGATACCCGGGATAGAGGAGAATATAGAACGGGGACAGAGAGTAAAAGGAGATACCCGGGATGGAGGGGAATATAGTACGGGGACAGAGAGTAAAGGGAGATTCCCGGGATAGAGGGGAATATAGAACGGGAACAGAGAGTAAAGGGAGATAACCGGGATAGTGGGGAATATAGAACGGGTCCAGAGAGTAAAGTGAGACAACCGGGATAGAGAGGAATATAGAACGGGGACAGAGAGTAAAGGGAGATACCCGGGATAGAGGGAAATATAGAACGGGGACAGAGAGTAAAGGGAGATACCCGGGATAGAGGGGGATATCGAACGGGGACAAAGAGTAAAGGGAGATACCCGGGATAGAGGTGAATATAGAACGGGGATAGAGAGTAAAGGGAGATACCCGGGATAGAGGGCAATATAGAATGGGGACAGAGAGGAAAGGGAGAAACCCGGGACAGAGGGGAATATAGAATGGGGACAGGGAGGAAAGGGAGATACCCGGGATAGAGGGGAATATAGATCTGGGACAGAGAGTAAAGGGAGATACCCGGGATAGAGGGGAATATAGAACTGGGACAGAGTGTAAAGGGAGATACCCGGGATAGAGGGGAATATCAAACGGGGACAGAGAGTAAAGGGAGATACCCGGGATAGAGGGGAATATAGAACTGGGACAGAGAGTAAAGGGAGATACCCGGGATAGAGGGGAATATAGAACTGGGACAGAGTGTAAAGGGAGATACCCGGGATAGAGGGGAATATAGAACGGGGACAGAGAGAAAGGGAGATATCCAGGATAGAGGGGAATATAGAACGGGGACAGAGAGTAAAGGGAGATACCCGGGATAGAGGGGAATATAGAACTGGGACAGAGAGTAAAGGGAGATACCCGGGAGAGAGGGGAATATAGAACTGGGACAGAGAGTAAAGGGAGATACCCAGGATAGAGGGGAATATAGAACGTGGCCAGAGAGTAAAGGGAGATACCCGGTATAGAGGGGAATATAAAGCGGGGGAGAGAGTAAAGGGAGATCCCCGGGATAGAGGGAAATATAGAACGGGGACAGAGAGTAAAGGGAGATACCCTGGATAGAGGGGAATATAGAACGGTGACAGAGAGTAAAGGGAAATACCCGGGATAGAGGGGAATATAGAACGGGGAAAGAGAGTAAAGGGAGATACCCGGAATAGTGGGGAATATAGAACGGGGACAGAGAGTAAAGGGAGATACCCGAGATAGAGGGGAATATAGAAAGGTGACAGAGAGTAAAGGGAGATACCCGGGATAGAGGGGAATATAGAACGGGGAAAGAGAGTAAAGGGAGATACCCGGGATGGAGGGGAATATAGAACGGGGACAGAGAGTAATGGGAGATACCCGGGATAGAGGGGAATATAGAACGGGGACAGAGAGTAAAGGGAGATACCCGGGATAGAGGGGAATATAGAACAGGGACAGAGAGTAAAGGAAGATACCCGGGGTAGAGGGGAATATAGAACGGGGACAGAGAGTAAAGGGAGATACCCGGGATAGAGGGGAATATAGAACGGGGACAGAGAGTAAAGGGAGATACCCGGGATAGAGTGGAATATAGAACGGGGACAGAGAGTAAAGGGAGATACCCGGGACAGAAGGGAATATAGAACGGGGACAGAGAGTAAAGGGAGATACCCGGGATAGAGGGGAATATAGAACGGGACAGAGAGTGAAAGGAGATACCCGGGATAGAGGGAAATATAGAATGGGGACAGAGAGTAAAGGGAGATACCCGGGATAGAGGGGAATATAGAACGGGGACAGAGAGCAAAGGGAGATACCCGGGATAGAGGGGTATATAGAACGGGGACAGAGAGTAAAGAGAGATACCCGGGATAGAGGGGAATATAGAACGGGGACAGACAGTAAAGGGAGATACCCGGGATAGAGGGGAATATAGAACGGGGACACAGAGTAAAGGGAGATACCCGTGATAGAGGGGAATATAGAACGGGGACAGAGTGTAAAGGGAGACACCCGGGATAGAGGGGAATATAAAAGGGGACAGAGAGTAAAGGGAGATACCCGGGATAGAGGGGAATATAGAACGTGGACAGAGAGTAAAGGGAGAAACCCGGGATAGAGGTGAATATAGCACGGGGACAGAGAGTAAAGGGAGATACCCGGGATAGAGGGGAATATAGAACGGGGACAGAGAGTAAAGGGAGATACCCGGGATAGAGGGGAATTTAGAACAGGGACAGAGAGTAAAGGGAGATACCCGGGATAGAGGGGAATATAGAACGGGTACAGAGAGTAAAGTGAGATACCCGGGATAGAGGGGAATATAGAACGGGGACAGAGAGTAAAGGGAGATACCCGGGATAGAGGGGAATATAGAACGGGGACAGAGAGTAAAGGGAGATACCCGGGATAGAGGGAATATAGAACGGGGACAGAGAGTAAAGGGAGATACCCGGGATAGAGTGGTATATAGAACGGGGACACAGAGTAAAGGGAGATACCCGGGATAGAGGGGAATATAGAACAGGGACAGAGAGTAAAGGGAGATACCCGGGAGAGAGGGGAATATAGAACAGGGACAGAGAGTAAAGGGAGATACCCGGGATAGAGGGAATATAGAACGGGGACAGAGAGTAAAGGGAGATACCCGGGATAGAGGGAATATAGAACGGGGACAGAGAGTAAAGGGAGATACCCGGGATAGAGTGGTATATAGAACGGGGACACAGAGTAAAGGGAGATACCCGGGATAGAGGGGAATATAGAACAGGGACAGAGAGTAAAGGGAGATACCCGGGAGAGAGGGGAATATAGAACAGGGACAGAGAGTAAAGGGAGATACCCGGGATAGAGGGGAATATAGAACGGGGACAGAGAGTATAGGGAGATACCCGGGATAGAGGGGAATATAGAACGGGGACAGAGAGCAAAGGGAGATACCCGGGATAGAGGAGAATATAGAACGGGGACAGAGAGTAAAAGGAGATACCCGGGATGGAGGGGAATATAGTACGGGGACAGAGAGTAAAGGGAGATACCCGGGATAGAGGGGAATATAGAACGGGAACAGAGAGTAAAGGGAGATAACCGGGATAGTGGGGAATATAGAACGGGTACAGAGAGTAAAGTGAGACAACCGGGATAGAGAGTAATATAGAACGGGGACAGAGAGTAAAGGGAGATACCCGGGATAGAGGGAAATATAGAACGGGGACAGAGAGTAAAGGGAGATACCCGGGATAGAGGTGAATATAGAACGGGGATAGAGAGTAAAGGGAGATACCCGGGATAGAGGGCAATATAGAATGGGGACAGAGAGGAAAGGGAGATACCCGGGATAGAGGGGAATATAGAATGGGGACAGGGAGGAAAGGGAGATACCCGGGATAGAGGGGAATATAGATCTGGGACAGAGAGTAAAGGGAGATCCCCGGGATAGAGGGGAATATAGAACAGGGACAGAGTGTAAAGGGAGATACCCGGGATAGAGGGGAATATCAAACGGGGACAGAGAGTAAAGGGAGATACCCGGGATAGAGGGGAATATAGAACTGGGACAGAGAGTAATGGGAGATACCCGGGATAGAGGGGAATATAGAACTGGGACAGAGTGTAAAGGGAGATACCCGGGATAGAGGGGAATATAGAACGGGGACAGAGAGAAAGGGAGATATCCAGGATAGAGGGGAATATAGAACGGGGACAGAGAGTAAAGGGAGATACCCGGGATAGAGGGGAATATAGAACTGGGACAGAGAGTAAAGGGAGATACCTGGGAGAGAGGGGAATATAGAACTGGGACAGAGAGTGAAGGGAGATACCCGGGATAGAGGGGAATATAGAACGTGGACAGAGAGTAAAGTGAGATACCCGGTATAGAGGGGAATATAAAGCGGGGGAGAGAGTAAAGGGTGATCCCCGGGATAGAGGGAAATATAGAATGGGGACAGAGAGTAAAGGGAGATACCCGGGATAGAGGGGAATATAGAACGGTGACAGAGAGTAAAGGGAAATACCCGGGATAGAGGGGAATATAGAACGGGGAAAGAGAGTAAAGGAAGATACCCGGAATAGTGGGGAATATAGAACGGGGACAGAGAGTAAAGGGAGATACCCGAGATAGAGGGGAAAAGAGAACGGTGACAGAGAGTAAAGGGAGATACCCGGGACACAGGGGAATATAGAACGGGGAAAGAGAGTAAAGGGAGATACCCGGGATGGAGGGGAATATAGAACGGGGACAGAGAGTAATGGGAGATACCCGGGATAGAGGGGAATATAGAACGGGGACAGAGAGTAAAGGGAGATACCCGGGATAGAGGGAAATATAGAACAGGGACAGAGAGTAAAGGAAGATACCCGGGGTAGAGGGGAATATAGAACGGGGACAGAGAGTAAAGGGAGATACCCGGGATAGAGGGGAATATAGAACGGGGACAGAGAGTAAAGGGAGATACCCGGGATAGAGTGGAATATAGAACGGGGACAGAGAGTAAAGGGAGATACCCGGGACAGAAGGGAATATAGAACGGGGACAGAGAGTAAAGGGAGAGACCCGGGATAGAGGGGAATATAGAACGGGACAGAGAGTGAAAGGAGATACCCGGGATAGAGGGAAATATAGAATGGGGACAGAGAGTAAAGGGAGATACCCGGGATAGAGGGGAATATAGAACGGGGACAGAGAGCAAAGGGAGATACCCGGGATAGAGGGGTATATAGAACGGGGACAGAGAGTAAAGAGAGATACCCGGGATAGAGGGGAATATAGAACGGGGACAGACAGTAAAGGGAGATACCCGGGATAGAGGGGAATATAGAACGGGGACACAGAGTAAAGGGAGATACCCGTGATAGAGGGGAATATAGAACGGGGACAGAGAGTAAAGGGAGACACCCGGGATAGAGGGGAATATAAAAGGGGACAGAGAGTAAAGGGAGATACCCGGGATAGAGGGGAATATAGAACGTGGACAGAGAGTAAAGGGAGAAACCCGGGATAGAGGTGAATATAGCACGGGGACAGAGAGTAAAGGGAGATACCCGGGATAGAGGGGAATATAGAACGGGGACAGAGAGTAAAGGGAGATACCCGGGATAGAGGGGAATATAGACCGGGAACTGAGAGTAAAGGGAGATACCCGGGATAGAGGGGAACATAGAACGGGGACAGAGAGTAAAGGGAGATACCCAGGATAGAGGGGAATATAGAACGGGGACAGAGAGTAAAGGGAGATACCCGGGATAGAGTGGAAAATAGAACAGGGACAGAGAGTAAAGGGAGACAACCGGGATAGTGGGGAATATAGAACGGGTACAGAGAGTAAAGGGAGATACCCGGGATAGAGGGGAATATAGACCGGTAACTGAGAGTAAAGGGAGATACCAGGAATAGAGGGGAACATAGAACGGGGACAGAGAGTAAAGGGAGATACCCAGGATAGAGGGGAATATAGAACGGGGACAGAGAGTAAAGGGAGATACCCGGGATAGAGTGGAAAATAGAACAGGGACAGAGAGTAAAGGGAGACAACCGGGATAGAGGGGCATATAGAACGGGTACAGAGAGTAAAGGGAGATACCCGGGATAGAGGGGAATATAGAACGGGGAGAGAGAGTAAAGGGAGATACACGGGATAGAGGGGAATATAGAACGGGGACAGAGAGTAAAGGGAGATACCCGGGATAGAGGGGAATATAGAACAGGGACAGAGAGTAAAGGGAGATACCCGGGATAGAGGGGAATATAGAACGGGGACAGAGAGTATAGGGAGATACCCAGGATAGAGGGGAGTATAGAACGGGGACAGAGAGTAAAGGGAGATACCCGGGATAGAGGAGAAAATAGAACGGGGACAGAGAGTAAAGGGAGATACCCGGGATAGAGGGGAATATAGAACGGGTGCAGAGAGTAAAGGGAGATACCCGGGATAGAGGGGAATATAGAACGGGGACAGAGAGTAAAGGGAGATACCCGGGATAGGGTGGAAAATAGAACAGGGACAGAGAGTAAAGGGAGATAACCGGGATAGAGGGGAATATAGAACGGGTACAGAGAGTAAAGGGAGGTACCCGGGATAGAGGGGAATGTAGAACAGGGACAGAGAGTAAAGGGAGATACCCGGGATAGAGGGGAATATAGAACGGGTACAGAGAGTAAAGGGAGATACCCGGGATAGAGGGGAATATAGAACGGGGACAGAGAGTAAAGGGAGATACCCGGGATAGAGGGGAATATAGAACGCGGACAGAGAGTAAAGGGAGATACCCGGGATAGAGGGGAATATGGAACAGGGACAGAGAGTAAAGGGAGATACCCGGGATAGAGGGGAATATAGAACGGGGACAGAGAGTATAGGGAGATTCCCGGGATAGAGGGGAATATAGAACGGGGACAGAGAGTAAAGGGAGATACCCGGGATAGAGGGGAATATAGACCGGGAACTGAGAGTAAAGCGAGATACCCGGGATAGAGGGGAATATAGAACGGGGACAGAGTAAAGGGAGATACCCGGGATAGAGGGGAATATAGAACGGGGACAGAGTGTAAAGGGAGATACCCGGGATAGAAGGGAATATAGAACGTGGACAGAGAGTAAAGGGAGAAACCCGGGATAGAGGGGAATATAGAACGAGGACAGAGAGTAAAGGGAGATACCCGGGATAGAGGGGAATATAGAACGGGGACAGAGAATAAAGGGAGATACCCGGGATAGAGGGGAATATAGACCGGGAACTGAGAGTAAAGGGAGATACCCGGGATAGAGGGGAATATAGAACGGGGACAGAGAGTAAAGGGAGATACCCAGGATAGAGGGGAATATGGAACGGGGACAGAGAGTAAAGGGAGGTACCCGGGATAGAGTGGAATATAGATCAGGGACAGAGAGAAAAGGGAGATAACCGGGATAGAGGGGAATATAGAACGGGTACAGAGAGTAAAGGGAGATACCCGGGATAGAGGGGAATATAGAACGGGGACAGAGAGTAAAGGGAGATACCCGGGATAGAGGGGAATTTAGAACAGGGACAGAGAGTAAAGGGAGATACCCGGGATAGAGGGGAATATAGAACGGGTACAGAGAGTAAAGTGAGATACCCGGGATAGAGGGGAATATAGAACGGGGACAGAGAGTAAAGGGAGATACCCGGGATAGAGGGGAATATAGAACGGGGACAGAGAGTAAAGGGAGATACCCGGGATAGAGAGAATATAGAACGGGGACAGAGAGTAAAGGGAGATACCCGGGATAGAGTGGTATATAGAACGGGGACACAGATTAAAGGGAGATACCCGGGATAGAGGGGAATATAGAACAAGGACAGAGAGTAAAGGGAGATACCCGGGATAGAGGGGAATATAGAACAGGGACAGAGAGTAAAGGGAGATACACGGGATAGAGGGGAATATAGAACGGGGACAGAGAGTATAGGGAGATACCCGGGATAGAGGGGAATATAGAACGGGGACAGAGAGCAAAGGGAGATACCCAGGATAGAGGAGAATATAGAACGGGGACAGAGAGTAAAAGGAGATACCCGGGATGGAGGGGAATATAGTACGGGGACAGAGAGTAAAGGGAGATACCCGGGATAGAGGGGAATATAGAACGGGGACAGAGAGTAAAGGGAGATAACCGGGATAGTGGGGAATATAGAACGGGTACAGAGAGTAAAGTGAGACAACCGGGATAGAGAGGAATATAGAACGGGGACAGAGAGTAAAGGGAGATACCCGGGATAGAGGGAAATATAGAACGGGGACAGAGAGTAAAGGGAGATACCCGGGATAGAGGGGGATATAGAACGGGGACAAAGAGTAAAGGGAGATACCCGGGATAGAGGTGAATATAGAACGGGGATAGAGAGTAAAGGGAGATACCCGGGATAGAGGGTAATATAGAATGGGGACAGAGAGGAAAGGGAGATACCCGGGATAGAGGGGAATATAGAATGGGGACAGGGAGGAAAGGGAGATACCCGGGATAGAGGGGAATATAGATCTGGGACAGAGAGTAAAGGGAGATACCCGGGATAGAGGGGAATATAGAACTGGGACAGAGTGTAAAGGGAGATACACGGGATAGAGGGGAATATCAAACGGGGACAGAGAGTAAAGGGAGATACCCGGGATAGAGGGGAATATAGAACTGGGACAGAGAGTAAAGGGAGATACCCGGGATAGAGGGGAATATAGAACTGGGACAGAGTGTAAAGGGAGATACCCGGGATAGAGGGGAATATAGAACGGGGTCAGAGAGAAAGGGAGATATCCAGGATAGAGGGGAATATAGAACGGGGACAGAGAGTAAAGGGAGATACCCGGGATAGAGGGGAATATAGAACTGGGACAGAGAGTAAAGGGAGATACCCGGGAGAGAGGGGAATATAGAACTGGGACAGAGAGTAAAGGGAGATACCCGGGATAGAGGGGAATATAGAACGTGGACAGAGAGTAAAGGGAGATCCCCGGGATAGAGGGAAATATAGAACGGGGACAGAGAGTAAAGGGAGATACCCGGGATAGAGGGGAATATAGAATGGGGACAGAGAGTAAAGGGAGACACCCGGGATAGAGGGGAATATAAAAGGGGACAGAGAGTAAAGGGAGATACCCGGGATAGAGGGGAATATAGAACGTGGACAGAGAGTAAAGGGAGAAACCCGGGATAGAGGTGAATATCGCACGGGGACAGAGAGTGAAGGGAGATACCCGGGATAGAGGGGAATATAGAACGGGGACAGAGAGTAAAGGGAGATACCCGGTATAGAGGGGAATATAGACCGGGAACTGAGAGTAAAGGGAGATACCCGGGATAGAGGGGAACATAGAACGGGGACAGAGAGTAAAGGGAGATACCCAGGATAGAGGGGAATATAGAACGGGGACAGAGAGTAAAGGGAGATACCCGGGATAGAGTGGAAAATAGAACAGGGACGGAGAGTAAAGGGAGACAACCGGGATAGTGGGGAATATAGAACGGGTACAGAGAGTAAAGGGAGATACCCGGGATATAGGGGAATATAGACCGGTAACTGAGAGTAAAGGGAGATACCAGGAATAGAGGGGAACATAGAACGGGGACAGAGAGTAAAGGGAGATACCCAGGATCGAGGGGAATATAGAACGGGGACAGAGAGTAAAGGGAGATACCCGGGATAGAGTGGAAAATAGAACAGGGACAGAGAGGAAAGGGAGACAACCGTGATAGAGGGGAATATAGAACGGGTACGGAGAGTAAAGGGTGATACCCGGCATAGAGGGGCATATAGAACGGGTACAGAGAGTAAAGGGAGATACCCGGGATAGAGGGGAATATAGAACGGGGACAGAGAGTAAAGGGAGATACCCGGGATAGAGGGGAATATAGAACGGGGACAGAGAGTAAAGGGAGATACCCGGGATAGAGGGGAATATAGAACAGGGACAGAGAGTAAAGGGAGATACCCGGGATAGAGGGGAATATAGAACGGGGACAGAGAGTATAGGGAGATACCCAGGATAGAGGGGAGTATAGAACGGGGACAGAGAGTAAAGGGAGATACCCGGGATAGAGGAGAATATAGAACGGGGACAGAGAGTAAAGGGAGATACCCGGGATAGAGGGGAATATAGAACGGGTGCAGAGAGTAAAGGGAGATACCCGGGATAGAGGGGAATATAGAACGGGGACAGAGAGTAAAGGGAGATACCCGGGATAGAGTGGAAAATAGAACAGGGACAGAGAGTAAAGGTAGATAACCGGGAGAGAGGGGAATATAGAACGGGTACAGAGAGTAAAGGGAGGTACCCGGGATAGAGGGGAATATAGAACGGGGACAGAGAGTAAAGGGAGATACCCGGGATAGAGGGGAATGTAGAACAGGGACAGAGAGTAAAGGGAGATACCCGGGATAGAGGGGAATATAGAACGGGTACAGAGAGTAAAGGGAGATACCCGGGATAGAGGGGAATATAGAACGGGGACAGAGAGTAAAGGGAGATACCATCGATAGAGGGGAATATAGAACGGGGACAGAGAGTAAAGGGAGATACCCGGGATAGAGGGGAATATGGAACAGGGACAGAGAGTAAAGGGAGATACCCGGGATAGAGGGGAATATAGAACGGGGACAGAGAGTATAGGGAGATTCCCGGGATAGAGGGGAATATAGAACGGGGACAGAGATTAAAGGGAGATACCCGGGATAGAGGGGAATATAGACCGGGAACTGAGAGTAAAGCGAGATACCCGGGATAGAGGGGAATATAGAACGGGGACAGAGTAAAGGGAGCTACCCGGGATAGAGGGGAATATAGAACGGGGACAGAGTGTAAAGGGAGATACCCGGGATAGAAGTGAATATAGAACGTGGACAGAGAGTAAAGGGAGAAACCCGGGATAGAGGGGAATATAGAACGAGGACAGAGAGTAAAGGGAGATACCCGGGATAGAGGGGAATATAGAACGGGGACAGAGAATAAAGGGAGATACCCGGGATAGAGGGGAATATAGACCGGGAACTGAGAGTAAACGGAGAAACCCGGGATAGAGGGGAATATAGAACGGGGACAGAGAGTAAAGGGAGATACCCAGGATAGAGGGGAATATGGAACGGGGACAGAGAGTAAAGGGAGGTACCCGGGATAGAGTGGAATATAGATCAGGGACAGAGAGAAAAGGGAGATAACCGGGATAGAGGGGAATATAGAACGGGTACAGAGAGTAAAGGGAAATACCCGGGATAGAGGGGAATATAGAACGGGGACAGAGAGTAAAGGGAGATACCCGGGATAGAGGGGAATTTAGAACAGGGACAGAGACTAAAGGGAGATACCCGGGATAGAGGGGAATATAGAACGGGTACAGAGAGTAAAGTGAGATACCCGGGATAGAGGGGAATATAGAACGGGGACAGAGAGTAAAGGGAGATACCCGGGATAGAGGGGAATATAGAACGGGGACAGAGAGTAAAGGGAGATGCCCGGGATAGAGGGAATATAGAACGGGGACAGAGAGTAAAGGGAGATACCCGGGATAGAGTGGTATATAGAACGGGAACACAGATTAAAGAGAGATACCCGGGATAGAGGGGAATATAGAACAAGGACAGAGAGTAAAGGGAGATACCCGGGATAGAGGGGAATATAGAACAGGGACAGAGAGTAAAGGGAGATACCCGGGATAGAGGGGAATATAGAACGGGGACAGAGAGTATAGGGAGATACCCGGGATAGAGGGGAATATAGAACGGGGACAGAGAGCAAAGGGAGATACCCAGGATAGAGGAGAATATAGAACGGGGACAGAGAGTAAAGGGAGATACCCGGGATAGAGGGAAATATAGAACGGGGACAAAGAGTAAAGGGAGATACCCGGGATAGAGGTGAATATAGAACGGGGATAGAGAGTAAAGGGAGATACCCGGGATAGAGGGTAATATAGAATGGGGACAGAGAGGAAAGGGAGATACCCGGGATAGAGGGGAATATAGAACGGGGATAGAGAGTAAAGGGAGATACCCGGGATAGAGGGTAATATAGAATGGGGACAGAGAGGAAAGGGAGATAACCGGGATAGAGGGGAATATAGAATGGGGACAGGGAGGAAAGGGAGATACCCGGGATAGAGGGGAATATAGATCTGGGACAGAGAATAAAGGGAGATACCCGGGATAGAGGGGAATATAGAACTGGGACAGAGTGTAAAGGGAGATACACGGGATAGAGGGGAATATCAAACGGGGACAGAGAGTAAAGGGAGATACCCGGGATAGAGGGGAATATAGAACTGGGACAGAGAGTAAAGGGAGATACCCGGGATAGAGGGGAATATAGAACTGGGACAGAGTGTAAAGGGAGATACCCGGGATAGAGGGGAATATAGAACGGGGTCAGAGAGAAAGGGAGATATCCAGGATAGAGGGGAATATAGAACGGGGACAGAGAGTAAAGGGAGATACCCGGGATAGAGGGGAATATAGAACTGGGACAGAGAGTAAAGGGAGATACCCGGGAGAGAGGGGAATATAGAACTGGGACAGAGAGTAAAGGGAGATACCCGGGATAGAGGGGAATATAGAACGTGGACAGAGAGTAAAGGGAGATACCCGGTATAGAGGGGAATATAAAGCGGGGGAGAGAGTAAAGGGAGATCCCCGGGATAGAGGGAAATATAGAACGGGGACAGAGAGTAAAGGGAGATACCCGGGATAGAGGGGAATATAGAACGGTGACAGAGAGTAAAGGGAAATACCCGGGATAGAGGGGAATATAGAACGGGGAAAGAGAGTAAAGGGAGATACCCGGAATAGTGGGGAATATAGAACGGGGACAGAGAGTAAAGGGAGATACCCGAGATAGAGGGGAATATAGAACGGTGACAGAGAGTAAAGGGAGATACCCGGGATAGAGGGGAATATAGAACGGGGAAAGAGAGTAAAGGGAGATACCCGGGATGGAGGGGAATATAGAACGGGGACAGAGAGTAATGGGAGATAGCCGGGATAGAGGGGAATATAGAACGGGGACAGAGAATAAAGGGAGATACCCGGGATAGAGGGGAATATAGAACAGGGACAGAGAGTAAAGGAAGATACCCGGGGTAGAGGGGAATATAGAACGGGGACAGAGAGTAAAGGGAGATACCCGGGATAGAGGGGAATATAGAACGGGGACAGAGAGTAAAGGGAGATACCCGGGATAGAGTGGAATATAGAACGGGGACAGAGAGTAAAGGGAGATACCCGGGACAGAAGGGAATATAGAACGGGGACAGAGAGTAAAGGGAGATACCCGGGATAGAGGGGAATATAGAACGGGACAGAGAGTGAAAGGAGATACCCGGGATAGAGGGAAATATAGAATGGGGACAGAGAGTAAAGGGAGATACCCGGGATAGAGGGGAAAATAGAACGGGGACAGAGAGTAAAGGGAGATACCCGGGATAGAGGGGTATATAGAACGGGGACAGAGAGTAAAGGGAGACACCCGGGATAGAGGGGAATATAAAAGGGGACAGAGAGTAAAGGGAGATACCCGGGATAGAGGGGAATATAGAACGTGGACAGAGAGTAAAGGGAGAAACCCGGGATAGAGGTGAATATAGCACGGGGACAGAGAGTATAATGAGATACCCGGGATAGAGGGGAATATAGAACGGGGACAGAGAGTAAAGGGAGATACCCGGGATAGAGGGGAATATAGACCGGGAACTGAGAGTAAAGGGAGATACCCGGGATAGAGGGGAACATAGAACGGGGACAGAGAGTAAAGGGAGATACCCAGGATAGAGTGGAATATAGAACGGGGACAGAGAGTAAAGGGAGATACCCGGGATAGAGAGGAAAATAGAACAGGGACAGAGAGTAAAGGGTGACAACCGGGATAGAGGGGAATATAGAACGGGTACAGAGAGTAAAGGGAGATACCCGGGATAGAGGGGAACATAGAACGGGGACAGAGAGTAAAGGGAGATACCCAGGATAGAGGGGAATATAGAACGGGGACAGAGAGTAAAGGGAGATACCCGGGATAGAGTGGAAAATAGAACAGGGACAGAGAGTAAAGGGAGACAACCGGGATAGAGGGGAATATAGAACGGGTACAGAGAGTAAAGGTAGATACCCGGCATAGAGAGGCATATAGAACGGGTACAGAGAGTAAAGGGAGATACCCGGGATAGAGGGGAATATAGAACGGGGACAGAGAGTAAAGGGAGATACCCGGGATAGAGGGGAATATAGAACGGGGACAGAGAGTAAAGGGAGATACCCGGGATAGAGGTGAATATAGAACAGGGACAGAGAGTAAAGGGAGATACCCGGGATAGAGGGGAATATAGAACGGGGACAGAGAGTATAGGGAGATACCCAGGATAGAGGGGAGTATAGAACGAGGACAGAGAGTAAAGGGAGATACCCAAGATAGAGGAGAATATAGAACGGGGACAGAGAGTAAAGGGAGATACCCGGGATAGAGGGGAATATAGAACGGGTACAGAGAGTAAAGGGAGATACCCGGGATAGAGGGGAATATAGAACAGGGACAGAGAGTAAAGGGAAATACCCAGGATAGAGGGGAATATAGAACGGGGACAGAGAGTAAAGGGAGATACCCGGGATAGAGAGAAATATAGAACGCGGACAGAGAGTAAAGGGAGATACCCGGGGTAGAGGGAATATAGAATGGGGACAGAGAGTAAAGGGAGATACCCGGGTTAGAGGGGAATATAGAACAGGGACAGAGAGTAAAGGGAGATACCCGAGATAGAGGGGAATATAGAACGGGGACAGAGAGTAAAGGGAGATACCCGGGATAGAGGGGAATATAGAACGGGGACAGAGAGTAAAGGGAGATACCCGGGATAGAGGGAAATATAGACCGGGAACTGAGAGTAAAGGGAGATACCCGGGATAGAGGGGAACATAGAACGGGGACAGAGAGTAAAGGGAGATACCCAGGATAGAGGGGAATATAGAACGGGGACAGGGAGTAAAGGGAGATACCCGGGATAGAGGGGAATATAGAATGGGTACAGAGAGTAAAGGGAGATACCCGGGATAGAGGGGAATATAGAATGGGGACAGAGAGTAAAGGGAGATACCCGGGATAGAGGGGAATTTAGAACAGGGACAGAGAGTAAAGGGAGATACCCGGGATAGAGGGGAATATAGAACGGGTACAGAGAGTAAAGTGAGATACCCGGGATAGAGGGGAATATAGAACGGGGACAGAGAGTAAAGGGAGATACCCGGGATAGAGGGGAATATAGAACGGGGACAGAGAGTAAAGGGAGATACCCGGGATAGAGGGAATATAGAACGGGGACAGAGAGTAAAGGGAGATACCCGGGATAGAGTGGTATATAGAACGGGGACACAGAGTAAAGGGAGATACCCGGGATAGAGGGGAATATAGAACAAGGACAGAGAGTAAAGGGAGATACCCGGGATAGAGGGGAATATAGAACAGGGACAGAGAGTAAAGGGAGATACACGGGATAGAGGGGAATATAGAACGGGGACAGAGAGTATAGGGAGATACCCGGGATAGAGGGGAATATAGAACGGGGACAGAGAGCAAAGGGAGATACCCAGGATAGAGGAGAATATAGAACGGGGACAGAGAGTAAAAGGAGATACCCGGGATGGAGGGGAATATAGTACGGGGACAGAGAGTAAAGGGAGATACCCGGGATAGAGGGGAATATAGAACGGGGACAGAGAGTAAAGGGAGATAACCGGGATAGTGGGGAATATAGAACGGGTACAGAGAGTAAAGTGAGACAACCGGGATAGAGAGGAATATAGAACGGGGACAGAGAGTAAAGGGAGATACCCGGGATAGAGGGAAATATAGAACGGGGACAGAGAGTAAAGGGAGATACCCGGGATAGAGGGGGATATAGAACGGGGACAAAGAGTAAAGGGAGATACCCGGGATAGAGGTGAATATAGAACGGGGATAGAGAGTAAAGGGAGATACCCGGGATAGAGGGTAATATAGAATGGGGACAGAGAGGAAAGGGAGATACCCGGGATAGAGGGGAATATAGAATGGGGACAGGGAGGAAAGGGAGATACCCGGGATAGAGGGGAATATAGATCTGGGACAGAGAGTAAAGGGAGATACCCGGGATAGAGGGGAATATAGAACTGGGACAGAGTGTAAAGGGAGATACACGGGATAGAGGGGAATATCAAACGGGGACAGAGAGTAAAGGGAGATACCCGGGATAGAGGGGAATATAGAACTGGGACAGAGAGTAAAGGGAGATACCCGGGATAGAGGGGAATATAGAACTGGGACAGAGTGTAAAGGGAGATACCCGGGATAGAGGGGAATATAGAACGGGGTCAGAGAGAAAGGGAGATATCCAGGATAGAGGGGAATATAGAACGGGGACAGAGAGTAAAGGGAGATACCCGGGATAGAGGGGAATATAGAACTGGGACAGAGAGTAAAGGGAGATACCCGGGAGAGAGGGGAATATAGAACTGGGACAGAGAGTAAAGGGAGATACCCGGGATAGAGGGGAATATAGAACGTGGACAGAGAGTAAAGGGAGATCCCCGGGATAGAGGGAAATATAGAACGGGGACAGAGAGTAAAGGGAGATACCCGGGATAGAGGGGAATATAGAATGGGGACAGAGAGTAAAGGGAGACACCCGGGATAGAGGGGAATATAAAAGGGGACAGAGAGTAAAGGGAGATACCCGGGATAGAGGGGAATATAGAACGTGGACAGAGAGTAAAGGGAGAAACCCGGGATAGAGGTGAATATCGCACGGGGACAGAGAGTGAAGGGAGATACCCGGGATAGAGGGGAATATAGAACGGGGACAGAGAGTAAAGGGAGATACCCGGTATAGAGGGGAATATAGACCGGGAACTGAGAGTAAAGGGAGATACCCGGGATAGAGGGGAACATAGAACGGGGACAGAGAGTAAAGGGAGATACCCAGGATAGAGGGGAATATAGAACGGGGACAGAGAGTAAAGGGAGATACCCGGGATAGAGTGGAAAATAGAACAGGGACGGAGAGTAAAGGGAGACAACCGGGATAGTGGGGAATATAGAACGGGTACAGAGAGTAAAGGGAGATACCCGGGATATAGGGGAATATAGACCGGTAACTGAGAGTAAAGGGAGATACCAGGAATAGAGGGGAACATAGAACGGGGACAGAGAGTAAAGGGAGATACCCAGGATCGAGGGGAATATAGAACGGGGACAGAGAGTAAAGGGAGATACCCGGGATAGAGTGGAAAATAGAACAGGGACAGAGAGGAAAGGGAGACAACCGTGATAGAGGGGAATATAGAACGGGTACGGAGAGTAAAGGGTGATACCCGGCATAGAGGGGCATATAGAACGGGTACAGAGAGTAAAGGGAGATACCCGGGATAGAGGGGAATATAGAACGGGGACAGAGAGTAAAGGGAGATACCCGGGATAGAGGGGAATATAGAACGGGGACAGAGAGTAAAGGGAGATACCCGGGATAGAGGGGAATATAGAACAGGGACAGAGAGTAAAGGGAGATACCCGGGATAGAGGGGAATATAGAACGGGGACAGAGAGTATAGGGAGATACCCAGGATAGAGGGGAGTATAGAACGGGGACAGAGAGTAAAGGGAGATACCCGGGATAGAGGAGAATATAGAACGGGGACAGAGAGTAAAGGGAGATACCCGGGATAGAGGGGAATATAGAACGGGTGCAGAGAGTAAAGGGAGATACCCGGGATAGAGGGGAATATAGAACGGGGACAGAGAGTAAAGGGAGATACCCGGGATAGAGTGGAAAATAGAACAGGGACAGAGAGTAAAGGTAGATAACCGGGAGAGAGGGGAATATAGAACGGGTACAGAGAGTAAAGGGAGGTACCCGGGATAGAGGGGAATATAGAACGGGGACAGAGAGTAAAGGGAGATACCCGGGATAGAGGGGAATGTAGAACAGGGACAGAGAGTAAAGGGAGATACCCGGGATAGAGGGGAATATAGAACGGGTACAGAGAGTAAAGGGAGATACCCGGGATAGAGGGGAATATAGAACGGGGACAGAGAGTAAAGGGAGATACCATCGATAGAGGGGAATATAGAACGGGGACAGAGAGTAAAGGGAGATACCCGGGATAGAGGGGAATATGGAACAGGGACAGAGAGTAAAGGGAGATACCCGGGATAGAGGGGAATATAGAACGGGGACAGAGAGTATAGGGAGATTCCCGGGATAGAGGGGAATATAGAACGGGGACAGAGATTAAAGGGAGATACCCGGGATAGAGGGGAATATAGACCGGGAACTGAGAGTAAAGCGAGATACCCGGGATAGAGGGGAATATAGAACGGGGACAGAGTAAAGGGAGCTACCCGGGATAGAGGGGAATATAGAACGGGGACAGAGTGTAAAGGGAGATACCCGGGATAGAAGTGAATATAGAACGTGGACAGAGAGTAAAGGGAGAAACCCGGGATAGAGGGGAATATAGAACGAGGACAGAGAGTAAAGGGAGATACCCGGGATAGAGGGGAATATAGAACGGGGACAGAGAATAAAGGGAGATACCCGGGATAGAGGGGAATATAGACCGGGAACTGAGAGTAAACGGAGAAACCCGGGATAGAGGGGAATATAGAACGGGGACAGAGAGTAAAGGGAGATACCCAGGATAGAGGGGAATATGGAACGGGGACAGAGAGTAAAGGGAGGTACCCGGGATAGAGTGGAATATAGATCAGGGACAGAGAGAAAAGGGAGATAACCGGGATAGAGGGGAATATAGAACGGGTACAGAGAGTAAAGGGAAATACCCGGGATAGAGGGGAATATAGAACGGGGACAGAGAGTAAAGGGAGATACCCGGGATAGAGGGGAATTTAGAACAGGGACAGAGACTAAAGGGAGATACCCGGGATAGAGGGGAATATAGAACGGGTACAGAGAGTAAAGTGAGATACCCGGGATAGAGGGGAATATAGAACGGGGACAGAGAGTAAAGGGAGATACCCGGGATAGAGGGGAATATAGAACGGGGACAGAGAGTAAAGGGAGATGCCCGGGATAGAGGGAATATAGAACGGGGACAGAGAGTAAAGGGAGATACCCGGGATAGAGTGGTATATAGAACGGGAACACAGATTAAAGAGAGATACCCGGGATAGAGGGGAATATAGAACAAGGACAGAGAGTAAAGGGAGATACCCGGGATAGAGGGGAATATAGAACAGGGACAGAGAGTAAAGGGAGATACCCGGGATAGAGGGGAATATAGAACGGGGACAGAGAGTATAGGGAGATACCCGGGATAGAGGGGAATATAGAACGGGGACAGAGAGCAAAGGGAGATACCCAGGATAGAGGAGAATATAGAACGGGGACAGAGAGTAAAGGGAGATACCCGGGATAGAGGGAAATATAGAACGGGGACAAAGAGTAAAGGGAGATACCCGGGATAGAGGTGAATATAGAACGGGGATAGAGAGTAAAGGGAGATACCCGGGATAGAGGGTAATATAGAATGGGGACAGAGAGGAAAGGGAGATACCCGGGATAGAGGGGAATATAGAACGGGGATAGAGAGTAAAGGGAGATACCCGGGATAGAGGGTAATATAGAATGGGGACAGAGAGGAAAGGGAGATAACCGGGATAGAGGGGAATATAGAATGGGGACAGGGAGGAAAGGGAGATACCCGGGATAGAGGGGAATATAGATCTGGGACAGAGAATAAAGGGAGATACCCGGGATAGAGGGGAATATAGAACTGGGACAGAGTGTAAAGGGAGATACACGGGATAGAGGGGAATATCAAACGGGGACAGAGAGTAAAGGGAGATACCCGGGATAGAGGGGAATATAGAACTGGGACAGAGAGTAAAGGGAGATACCCGGGATAGAGGGGAATATAGAACTGGGACAGAGTGTAAAGGGAGATACCCGGGATAGAGGGGAATATAGAACGGGGTCAGAGAGAAAGGGAGATATCCAGGATAGAGGGGAATATAGAACGGGGACAGAGAGTAAAGGGAGATACCCGGGATAGAGGGGAATATAGAACTGGGACAGAGAGTAAAGGGAGATACCCGGGAGAGAGGGGAATATAGAACTGGGACAGAGAGTAAAGGGAGATACCCGGGATAGAGGGGAATATAGAACGTGGACAGAGAGTAAAGGGAGATACCCGGTATAGAGGGGAATATAAAGCGGGGGAGAGAGTAAAGGGAGATCCCCGGGATAGAGGGAAATATAGAACGGGGACAGAGAGTAAAGGGAGATACCCGGGATAGAGGGGAATATAGAACGGTGACAGAGAGTAAAGGGAAATACCCGGGATAGAGGGGAATATAGAACGGGGAAAGAGAGTAAAGGGAGATACCCGGAATAGTGGGGAATATAGAACGGGGACAGAGAGTAAAGGGAGATACCCGAGATAGAGGGGAATATAGAACGGTGACAGAGAGTAAAGGGAGATACCCGGGATAGAGGGGAATATAGAACGGGGAAAGAGAGTAAAGGGAGATACCCGGGATGGAGGGGAATATAGAACGGGGACAGAGAGTAATGGGAGATAGCCGGGATAGAGGGGAATATAGAACGGGGACAGAGAATAAAGGGAGATACCCGGGATAGAGGGGAATATAGAACAGGGACAGAGAGTAAAGGAAGATACCCGGGGTAGAGGGGAATATAGAACGGGGACAGAGAGTAAAGGGAGATACCCGGGATAGAGGGGAATATAGAACGGGGACAGAGAGTAAAGGGAGATACCCGGGATAGAGTGGAATATAGAACGGGGACAGAGAGTAAAGGGAGATACCCGGGACAGAAGGGAATATAGAACGGGGACAGAGAGTAAAGGGAGATACCCGGGATAGAGGGGAATATAGAACGGGACAGAGAGTGAAAGGAGATACCCGGGATAGAGGGAAATATAGAATGGGGACAGAGAGTAAAGGGAGATACCCGGGATAGAGGGGAAAATAGAACGGGGACAGAGAGTAAAGGGAGATACCCGGGATAGAGGGGTATATAGAACGGGGACAGAGAGTAAAGGGAGACACCCGGGATAGAGGGGAATATAAAAGGGGACAGAGAGTAAAGGGAGATACCCGGGATAGAGGGGAATATAGAACGTGGACAGAGAGTAAAGGGAGAAACCCGGGATAGAGGTGAATATAGCACGGGGACAGAGAGTATAATGAGATACCCGGGATAGAGGGGAATATAGAACGGGGACAGAGAGTAAAGGGAGATACCCGGGATAGAGGGGAATATAGACCGGGAACTGAGAGTAAAGGGAGATACCCGGGATAGAGGGGAACATAGAACGGGGACAGAGAGTAAAGGGAGATACCCAGGATAGAGTGGAATATAGAACGGGGACAGAGAGTAAAGGGAGATACCCGGGATAGAGAGGAAAATAGAACAGGGACAGAGAGTAAAGGGTGACAACCGGGATAGAGGGGAATATAGAACGGGTACAGAGAGTAAAGGGAGATACCCGGGATAGAGGGGAACATAGAACGGGGACAGAGAGTAAAGGGAGATACCCAGGATAGAGGGGAATATAGAACGGGGACAGAGAGTAAAGGGAGATACCCGGGATAGAGTGGAAAATAGAACAGGGACAGAGAGTAAAGGGAGACAACCGGGATAGAGGGGAATATAGAACGGGTACAGAGAGTAAAGGTAGATACCCGGCATAGAGAGGCATATAGAACGGGTACAGAGAGTAAAGGGAGATACCCGGGATAGAGGGGAATATAGAACGGGGACAGAGAGTAAAGGGAGATACCCGGGATAGAGGGGAATATAGAACGGGGACAGAGAGTAAAGGGAGATACCCGGGATAGAGGTGAATATAGAACAGGGACAGAGAGTAAAGGGAGATACCCGGGATAGAGGGGAATATAGAACGGGGACAGAGAGTATAGGGAGATACCCAGGATAGAGGGGAGTATAGAACGAGGACAGAGAGTAAAGGGAGATACCCAAGATAGAGGAGAATATAGAACGGGGACAGAGAGTAAAGGGAGATACCCGGGATAGAGGGGAATATAGAACGGGTACAGAGAGTAAAGGGAGATACCCGGGATAGAGGGGAATATAGAACAGGGACAGAGAGTAAAGGGAAATACCCAGGATAGAGGGGAATATAGAACGGGGACAGAGAGTAAAGGGAGATACCCGGGATAGAGAGAAATATAGAACGCGGACAGAGAGTAAAGGGAGATACCCGGGGTAGAGGGAATATAGAATGGGGACAGAGAGTAAAGGGAGATACCCGGGTTAGAGGGGAATATAGAACAGGGACAGAGAGTAAAGGGAGATACCCGAGATAGAGGGGAATATAGAACGGGGACAGAGAGTAAAGGGAGATACCCGGGATAGAGGGGAATATAGAACGGGGACAGAGAGTAAAGGGAGATACCCGGGATAGAGGGAAATATAGACCGGGAACTGAGAGTAAAGGGAGATACCCGGGATAGAGGGGAACATAGAACGGGGACAGAGAGTAAAGGGAGATACCCAGGATAGAGGGGAATATAGAACGGGGACAGGGAGTAAAGGGAGATACCCGGGATAGAGGGGAATATAGAATGGGTACAGAGAGTAAAGGGAGATACCCGGGATAGAGGGGAATATAGAATGGGGACAGAGAGTAAAGGGAGATACCCGGGATAGAGGGGAATTTAGAACAGGGACAGAGAGTAAAGGGAGATACCCGGGATAGAGGGGAATATAGAACGGGTACAGAGAGTAAAGTGAGATACCCGGGATAGAGGGGAATATAGAACGGGGACAGAGAGTAAAGGGAGATACCCGGGATAGAGGGGAATATAGAACGGGGACAGAGAGTAAAGGGAGATACCCGGGATAGAGGGAATATAGAACGGGGACAGAGAGTAAAGGGAGATACCCGGGATAGAGTGGTATATAGAACGGGGACACAGAGTAAAGGGAGATACCCGGGATAGAGGGGAATATAGAACAAGGACAGAGAGTAAAGGGAGATACCCAGGATAGAGGGGAATATAGAACAGGGACAGAGAGTAAAGGGAGATACCCGGGATAGAGGGGAATATAGAACGGGGACAGAGAGTATAGGGAGATACCCGGGATAGAGGGGAATATAGAACGGGGACAGAGAGCAAAGGGAGATACCCAGGATAGAGGAGAATATAGAACGGGGACAGAGAGTAAAAGGAGATACCCGGGATGGAGGGGAATATAGTACGGGGACAGAGAGTAAAGGGAGATACCCGGGATAGAGGGGAATATAGAACGGGGACAGAGAGTAAAGGGAGATAACCGGGATAGTGGGGAATATAGAACGGGTACAGAGAGTAAAGTGAGACAACCGGGATAGAGAGGAATATAGAACGGGGACAGAGAGTAAAGGGAGATACCCGGGATAGAGGGAAATATAGAACGGGGACAGAGAGTAAAGGGAGATACCCGGGATAGAGGGGGATATAGAACGGGGACAAAGAGTAAAGGGAGATACCCGGGATAGAGGTGAATATAGAACGGGGATAGAGAGTAAAGGGAGATACCCGGGATAGAGGGTAATATAGAATGGGGACAGAGAGGAAAGGGAGATACCCGGGATAGAGGGGAATATAGAATGGGGACAGGGAGGAAAGGGAGATACCCGGGATAGAGGGGAATATAGATCTGGGACAGAGAGTAAAGGGAGATACCCGGGATAGAGGGGAATATACAACTGGGACAGAGTGTAAAGGGAGATACACGGGATAGAGGGGAATATCAAACGGTGACAGAGAGTAAAGGGAGATACCCGGGATAGAGGGGAATATAGAACTGGGACAGAGAGTAAAGGGAGATACCCGGGATAGAGGGGAATATAGAACTGGGACAGAGTGTAAAGGGAGATACCCGGGATAGAGGGGAATATAGAACGGGGTCAGAGAGAAAGGGAGATATCCAGGATAGAGGGGAATATAGAACGGGGACAGAGAGTAAAGGGAGATACCCGGGATAGAGGGGAATATAGAACGGGGACAGAGAGTAAAGGGAGATACCCGAGATAGAGGGGAATATAGAACGGTGACAGAGAGTAAAGGGAGATACCCGGGATAGAGGGGAATATAGAACGGGGAAAGAGAGTAAAGGGAGATACCCGGGATGGAGGGGAATATAGAACGGGGACAGAGAGTAAAGGGAGATACCAGGTATAGTGGGGAATATAAAGCGGGGGAGAGAGTAAAGGGAGATCCCCGGGATAGAGGGAAATATAGAACGGGGACAGAGAGTAAAGGGAGATACCCGGGATAGAGGGGAATATAGAACGGTGACAGAGAGTAAAGGGAAATACCCGGGATAGAGGGGAATATAGAACGGGGAAAGAGAGTAAAGGGAGATACCCGGAATAGTGGGGAATATAGAACGGGGACAGAGAGTAAAGGGAGATACCCGAGATAGAGGGGAATATAGAACGGTGACAGAGAGTAAAGGGAGATACCCGGGATAGAGGGGAATATAGAACGGGGAAAGAGAGTAAAGGGAGATACCCGGGATGGAGGGGAATATAGAACGGGGACAGAGAGTAATGGGAGATAGCCGGGATAGAGGGGAATATAGAACGGGGACAGAGAATAAAGGGAGATACCCGGGATAGAGGGGAATATAGAACAGGGACAGAGAGTAAAGGAAGATACCCGGTGTTGAGGGGAATATAGAACGGGGACAGAGAGTAAAGGGAGATACCCGGGATAGAGGGGAATATAGAACGGGGACAGAGAGTAAAGGGAGATACCCGGGATAGAGTGGAATATAGAACGGGGACAGAGAGTAAAGGGAGATACCCGGGACAGAAGGGAATATAGAACGGGGACAGAGAGTAAAGGGAGATACCCGGGATAGAGGGGAATATAGAACGGGACAGAGAGTGAAAGGAGATACCCAGGATAGAGGGAAATATAGAATGGGGACAGAGAGTAAAGGGAGATACCCGGGATAGAGGGGAATATAGAACGAGGACAGAGAGTAAAGGGAGATACCCGGGATAGAGGGGTATATAGAACGGGGACAGAGAGTAAAGGGAGACACCCGGGATAGAGGGGAATATAAAAGGGGACAGAGAGTAAAGGGAGATACCCGGGATAGAGGGGAATATAGAACGTGGACAGAGAGTAAAGGGAGAAACCCAGGATAGAGGTGAATATAGCACGGGGACAGAGAGTAAAATGAGATACCCGGGATAGAGGGGAATATAGAACGGGGACAGAGAGTAAAGGGAGATACCCGGGATAGAGGGGAATATAGACCGGGAACTGAGAGTAAAGGGAGATACCCGGGATAGAGGGGAACATAGAACGGGGACAGAGAGTAAAGGGAGATACCCAGGATAGAGTGGAATATAGAACGGGGACAGAGAGTAAAGGGAGATACCCGGGATAGAGAGGAAAATAGAACAGGGACAGAGAGTAAAGGGAGACAACCGGGATAGAGGGGAATATAGAACGGGTACAGAGAGTAAAGGGAGATACCCGGCATAGAGGGGCATATAGAACGGGTACAGAGAGTAAAGGGAGATACCCGGGAGAGAGGGGAATATAGAACGGGGACAGAGAGTAAAGGGAGATACCCGGGATAGAGGGGAATATAGAACGGGGACAGAGAGTAAAGGGAGATACCCGGGATAGAGGTGAATATAGAACAGGGACAGAGAGTAAAGGGAGATACCCGGGATAGAGGGGAATATAGAACGGGGACAGAGAGTATAGGGAGATACCCAGGATAGAGGGGAGTATAGAACGAGGACAGAGAGTAAAGGGAGATACCCAAGATAGAGGAGAATATAGAACGGGGACAGAGAGTAAAGGGAGATACCCGGGATAGAGGGGAATATAGAACGGGTACAGAGAGTAAAGGGAGATACCCGGGATAGAGGGGAATATAGAACAGGGACAGAGAGTAAAGGGAAATACCCAGGATAGAGGGGAATATAGAACGGGGACAGAGAGTAAAGGGAGATACCCGGGATAGAGAGAAATATAGAACGCGGACAGAGAGTAAAGGGAGATACCCGGGGTAGAGGGAATATAGAACGGGGACAGAGAGTAAAGGGAGATACCCGGGTTAGAGCGGAATATAGAACAGGGACAGAGAGTAAAGGGAGATACCCGAGATAGAGGGGAATATAGAACGGGGACAGAGAGTAAAGGGAGATACCCGGGATAGAGGGGAATATAGAACGGGGACAGAGAGTAAAGGGAGATACCCGGGATAGAGGGAAATATAGACCGGGAACTGAGAGTAAAGGGAGATACCCGGGATAGAGGGGAACATAGAACGGGGACAGAGAGTAAAGGGAGATACCCAGGATAGAGGGGAATATAGAACGGGGACAGAGAGTAAAGGGAGATACCCGGGATAGAGGGGAATATAGAACGGGTACAGAGAGTAAAGGGAGATACCCGGGATAGAGGGGAATATAGAACGGGTATAGAGAGTAAAGGGAGATACCCGGGATAGAGGGGAATATAGAACGGGGACAGAGAGTAAAGGGAGATACCCGGGATAGAGGGGAATATAGAACGGGGACAGAGAGTACAGGGAGATACCCGGGATAGAGGGGAATATAGAACAGGGACAGAGAGTAAAGGGAGATACCCGGGATAGAGGGGAATATAGAACGGGGACAGAGAGTATAGGGAGATACCCAGGATAGAGGGGAGTATAGAACGGGGACAGAGAGTAAAGTGAAATACCCCGGATAGAGGAGAATATAGAACGGGGACAGAGAGTAAAGGGAGATACCCGGGATAGAGGGGAAAAGAGAACGGGTACAAAGAGTAAAGGGAGATACCCGGGATAGAGGGGAATATAGAACAGGGACAGAGAGTAAAGGGAGATACCAAGGATAGAGGGGAATATAGAACGGGGACAGAGAGTAAAGGGAGATACCCGGGATAGAGAGAAATATAGAACGCGGACAGAGAGTAAAGGGAGACACCCGGGGTACATGGAATATAGAACGGGGACAGAGAGTAAAGGGAGATACCCGGGTTAGAGGGGAATATAGAACAGGGACAGAGAGTAAAGGGAGATACCCGAGATAGAGGGGAATATAGAACGGGGACAGAGTGTAAAGGGAGATACCCGGGATAGAGGGGAATATAGACCGGGAACTGAGAGTAAAGGGAGATACCCGGGATAGAGGGGAACATAGAACGGGGACAGAGAGTAAAGGGAGATACCCAGGATAGAGGGGAATATAGAACGGGGACAGAGAGTAAATGGAGATACCCGGGATGGAGTGGAAAATAGAACGGGGACAGAGAGTAAAGGGAGATACCCGGGATAGAGGGAAATATATAACGGGGACAGAGAGTAAAGGGAGATACCCGGGATAGAGGGGAATATAGAACGGGGACAGAGAGTAAAGGGAGATACCCGGGATAGAGGGGAATATAGAACGGGGACAGAGAGTAAAGGGAGATACCCGGGATAGTGGGGAATATAGAACGGGGACAGGGAGTAAAGGGAGATACCCGGGTTAGAGGTGAATATAGAACGGGGACAGAGAGTAAAGGGAGATACCCGGGATAGAGGGGAATATAGAATGGGGACAGAGAGTAAAGGGAGATACCCGGGATAGAGGGGAATATAGAACGGGGGCAGAGAGTAAAGGGAGATACCCAGGATAGAGGGGAATATAGAACGGGGACAGAGATTAAAGGGAGATACCCGGGATAGAGGGGAATATAGAACTGGGACAGAGAGTAAAGGGAGATACCCGGGATAGAGGGGAATATAGAACTGGGACAGAGTGTAAAGGGAGATACCCGGGAGAGAGGGGAATATAGATCGGGGACAGAGAGTAAAGGGAGATACCCGGGATAGAGGGGAATATAGAACTGGGACAGAGAGTAAAGGGAGATACCCGGGATGGAGGGCAATATAGAACTGGGACAGAGAGTGAAGGGAGAATACGGGACAGAGGGGAATATAGAACGGGGACAGAGAGTAAAGGGAGATACCCGGGATAGAGGGGGATATAGAACGGGGACAGGGAGTAAAGGGAGATACCCGGGATAGAGGGGAATATCGAACGGTGACAGAGAGTAAAGGGAGATACCGGGATAGAGGAGAATATAGAACGGGGACAGAGAGTAAAGGGAGATACCCGGGATAGAGGGGAATATAGAATGGGTAGAGTGAGTAAAGGGAGATACCCGGGATAGTGTGGAATATAGAATGGGGACAGAGAGTAAAGGGAGATACCCGGGATAGAGGGGAACATAGAAAGGAGACAGAGAGTAAAGGGAGATACCCGGGATAGAGGGGAATATAGAACGGGGGCAGAGAGTAAAGGGAGATACCTGGGATAGATGGGAATATAGAACGGGGACAGAGAGTAATGGGAGATACCCGGGATAGTGGGGAATATAAACGGGGACAGAGAGTAAAGGCAGATACCTGGGATAGATGGGAATATAGAACGGGGACAGAGAGTAAAGGGAGATACCCGGGATAGTGGGGAATATTGAACGGGGACAGAGAGTAAAGGGAGATACCCGGGATAGAGGGGAATTTAGAACGGGGACAGAGAGTAAAGGGAGATACCCGGTGATGCGGTATCAATTACTCATAAAAGACGGAGAGTTAGGAGAGTAACTAAAGGCTCTTATTTGCAAAGAACAGAGCATGCCTCTCGTGGTTGACTGGGTTCCAAGAAGGCAGGGGGCTGCAGAGCAATCACCTTTATACCTGGGCCTGTGGGTGGAGCCAGGGGCGGAGCCAGCAGAGACATGCTGAGGCATGCATAGGTACAACAGTGTGTAACAACAACAACAACGGTGAACAACAATAACAGTGGTTGACCACATTCACCCCTTGTTTAAAATTGAGTCCGGCGGGGTGAAGTGTACTAAAGGTTCGTGTAAGTAAGTCTATCAGGTGGCCTTGTATGCCGTCCTGATCGTCGTGGTGGCGGCGGTGATGGTGCAGCATCCAACGTTGAATCTGGCGTCTCATTGTGTGGTTGGGTGGTCAATGACGGGTCCTGGGGCTGTGGCATGCCGTCCAGCGGAGTTGGGTTGTGGGTAGTGGTGGATGGCAATGGTAGTGTTTCAAGGGCACCCGAAGGTGCGAGAGCTCGTGTGGGGGCTGTGTCCTCCCGCCCGTCCGGGTACGCTACGTAAGCGTACTGGGGGTAGGCGTGGCTAGTGGTGGGCGGCGAGGGAGGTGTTTTGGGAGCACCCGAAGGTGCGAGGTCTCGTATGGAGACTGTGTCCTCCCGCCCGTCCGGGTACACCACGTAAGCATACTGAGGGTTGGCATGGAGGAGGCTCACCCTCTCGACCAGGGGGTCCATCTTATGGGACCTCACGCGCTTCCGCAGTAGGACGGGTCCTGGAGAAGTCAGCCATGTCGGTAACGAGATCCCCGATGTGGACTTCCTGGGGAAGGAGAACATTCTCTCGTGAGGGGTAGCATTGGTGGCTGTACAGAGCAGTGACCGAATGGAATGGAGCGCCGCAGGGAGGACTTCCTGCCAGCGACAGGTCGGATGGCCCTTAGATTTCAAGTTTAAAAGGACTGCCTTCCAGACCGTCGCATTCTCCCTTTCCACCTGGCCATTCCCCCGGGGGTTGTAGCTGGTGGTCCTGCTTGTAGCAATACCTCTCGAGTGCAGGTACTGCCGAAGTTCGTCGCTCATAAAGGATGAGCCCCTGTCGCTATGAATATAGATAGGGAAACCGAACAAGGCGAAGAGGTCATTCAGACATTTAATGACCGTGGTACTGGTCATGTCTGAGCAAGGGATGGCAAACGGGAAACGGGAGTACTCGTCAATTATGTTGAGGAAGTACACATTGCGGTCGGAGGAGGGGAGGGGCCCTTTAAAATCGACGCTCAGCCATTCAAAGGGGCGCGTGGCTTTGATCAGGCTTGCTCTGTCTGGCCTATAAAAATGCGGTTTGCACTCGGCACAGATTTGGCAGTTCCTGGTCATGGTCCTGACCTCCTCGATGGAGTAGGGCAGGTTACGGGATTTGATGAAGTGAAAAAACCTGGTGACCCCCGGGTGGCAGAGGTCATTGTGGAGGGTCTTCAGTCTATCGACCTGCGCGTTGGTGCATGTACCACGTGATTGGGCATCTGGGGGCTCATTGAGTTTCCCGGGCCGGTACAAGATATCGTAATTGTAGGTGGAGAGTTCGTTTCTCCAACTCAAGATCTTGTCGTTCTTGATTTTGCCCCTTTGCTTATTATTAAACATAAAAGCTACTGAACGCTGGTCAGTGAGCAGGGTAAATCGTTTTCCGGCCAGGTAATGCCTCCAATGTCACACAGCTTCCACAAGGGCCTGGGCCTCCTTTTCGACAGAGGAGTGTCGAATCTCGGGGCCCTGGAGGGTCCTTGAGAAAAAGGCCACGGGTCTCCCCGCCTGGTTAAGGGTTGCAGCTAGGGCAAAGTCGGATGCGTCGCTCTCCACTTGGAAAGTGATGGACTCATCCACTGCATGCATCGTGGCCCTCGCAATATCTCTTTTTATGAGAGTGAAGGCTGCACAGGCCTCTGCTGCCAGGGGGAAGGAAGTGGACTTGATGAGGGGTCTGGCTTTGTCTGCATAGTTGGGCACCCACTGAGCATAGTACGAGAAAAACCCTAGGCATCTCTTCAGTGCTTTTTGGCAGTGTGGGAGGGGGAGCTCCATAAGGGGGCGCATTCTGTCGGGGTCGGGGCCAATGACTCCGTTCTCCACTACACAGCCAAGAATGGCAAGGCGCTTGGTACGAAACATACATTTGTCCTTGTTGCATGTTAGGTTCAGCCGCTGGGCCGTACGGAGGAATTTCTCTAGATTAACATCATGGTCCTGCTGGTCGCGGCCGCAGATGGTGACGTTGTCTAGATAGGGGAAAGTGGCCTGGAGCGCGTTCTAGTCAACCATCCGGTCCATCTCCCGTTGGAAGACTGAAACCCCGTTGGTGACGCTGAAGGGAACTCTGAGGAAGTGGTAGAGATGACCGTCAGCTTCAAAAGCTGTGTACTGGCGGTCCTCAGACCTGATGGGGAGCAGGTGGTATGCCGACTTCAGATCAATCGTCGAGAACACCCGGTATTGTGCTATCTGATTGACCATATCAGATATGCGGGGGAGTGGGTATGCATCTAGTTGGGTGTAGCGATTGATCGTCTGGCTGTAGTCAATAACTAGGCGCTGTTTTTCGCCAGTCTTCACTACCACCACTTGTGATCGCCACGGGCTGGTGCTACTTTCAATAATCCCTTCCTTCAGGAGTCTCACTACCTCGGATTTAATGAAGCTCCTATCCCCGGCACTGTAACGCCTGCTTTTGGTAGCGATGGGCTTACAGTCGCGGGTGAGGTTAGCGAACAAGGAGGGGGGGGGACTTTAAGGGTGGAGAGGCTGCAAATGGTGAGCGGTGGGCGATTTAAAAGCTGCTGGCTGCAGACTGTGAGTGTGGGGAGGGGTCCGTCGTATGCTAATGTGACACTCTTAAGGTGGCACTGAAAATCCAACCCCAGTAGAACGGCAGCGCAGAGATGGGGCAGGAGCAGGAGTTTAAAATTTTTGTATTCTGTGCCCCTTACTGAAAGTGTCACTACACAGTAGCCACCGACGTCCACTGACTGGGCTTTGGAAGCCAAAGAGATCTGATGGCGCGTCGGCAGGACTGGGAGAGAGTAACTGCGCACCGTGTCGGGGTGGATAAAGCTCTCCGTGCTCCCGCTGTCAAAAAGGCAGGTAGTGGCGCGGCCGTTTACCGTAATGTCCATCATGGACCTGGACAGTTGATGAGGGAGAGGTTGGTCCAGCGTCACGGAGGCCAGCGTATGGTCGAGCGAGTCGATGTGGTCGTCAGATGGGGCGGTGGTTGAGTCCGGGTCCCCCGTGGTTGAAGTTGGAGATGTCCAAGATGGCGGACAAAATGTCGGCGCCCATGATCCCGATCCCCACGGGGCTGGGGAAGCCCAAGATGGCGGACAAGATGGCTGCCCCCACGGTTCACACACGGCGCTGCTGGCATTAGCGGTTTTACCTTTGCAGGCGCTGACATAGTGTCCTTTCTTCCCGCAGCCGGAGCAGGTAGCGTTTCTCGCCGGGCAGCGTGCTCTGGGGTGTTTTGCCTGCCCACAAAAATAACATTTCTGTGCCTTGGACATCGCAGCAGCAGTTGAAGGTGGCGGTCCCATGACCCAAGGTTGTGGCGTCCACGTTGCCGAGCGGTTAGGGGAGAAGGCGTCCATATTCCTGTGGGCCGCGTCGAGCGAGAGCGCAAGGGACACTGCTTTTCTCAGGTCCATTTCTCCCTTTTCCAACAGTCTCTGCCGGGAGCAGTCGGACCTTAGGCCCGCAACGAAAGCATCTCAGATCAGTCCCTCTGTGTGTGCTGCGGCTGATACTTCTTTGCAATCGCAGCCTCGGCCGAGTATCCGTAGTGCCCGTAGGAAGGCCTCCACCGATTCTCCGGGCTGCTGTCTGCGGGATCTTAAGAGGTGCCTGGCATAGACCGTATTTACCGGGCGTGCGTATTGCACTTTTAGCAGATCGATAGCCGCCGCATCGGTCGTCGCGTCCTGGAATATTGTATAAACTTGGTGGCTCACCTTTGAGGCCAGGATTTCCAGCTTGTTTTCGTCCAGGGTCACAGTTGAGGCTTGCAGGTAGGCCTCGAAGCAACGCAGCCAATGCGTGAATTTGGTAGCCGAACCCGATTCTTGGGGGTCTAGGTCCAGGCATGTTGGTCTGAGGGCTCGCAGCAGCTCCTGCTGCTCAGCGTTTGGTGCAGCAGCCTGCTGCTCAGCGTTTGTTGTCGACATTTTGTTTTTGCTAATAAAATTGATGCGCTATCAATTACTCATACAAGACGGAGAGTTAGGAGAGTAACTAAAGGCTTTTATTAGCAAAGAACAGAGCACGCCTCTCGTGGTTGACTGGGTTCCAAGAAGGCAGGGGGCTGCAGAGCAATCACCATTATACCTGGGCCTGTGGGTGGAGACAGGGGCGGAGCCAGCAGAGACATGCTGAGGCATGCATAGGTACAACAGTGTGCAACAACAACAACAACGGTGAACAAAAATAAGAGTGGTTTACCACACCCGGGATAGAGGGGAAATAGAACGGGGACAGAGAGTAAAGGGAAATACCCGGGATAGAGGGGAATATAGAACGGGGACAGAGAGTAAAGGGAGATACCCGGGATAGAGGGGAATATAGAACGGGGACAGAGAGTAAAGGGAGATACCCGGGATAGAGGGAAATATAGAACGGGGACAGAGAGTAAAGGGAGATACCCGGGATAGAGGGGAATATAGAACGGGGACAGAGAATAAAGGGAGATACCCAGGATAGAGGGGAATATAGAACGGGGACAGAGAGTAAAGGGAGATACCCGGGATAGAGGGGAATATAGAACGGGGACAGAGAGTAAAGGAAAATACCCGGGATAGAGGGGAATATAGAACGGGGACAGAGAGTAAAGGGAGATACCCGGGATAGAGGGGGATATAGAACACGGACAGAGAGTAAAGGGAGATACCCGGGATAGAGGGGAATATAGAACGGGGAGAGAGAGTAAAGGGAGATACCCGGGATAGTGGGGAATATAAAACGGGGGCAGAGAGTAAAGGGAGATACTCGGGATAGAGGGGAATATAGAACGGGGACAGAGAGTAAAGACGAGATACCCGGGATAGAGGGGAATATAGAACGGGGACAGAGAATAAAGGGAGATACCCGGGATAGAGGGGAATATAGAAAGGTGACAGAGAGTAAAGGGGGATACCCGGGATAGAGGGGAATATAGAACGGGGACAGAGAGTAAAGGGAGATACCCGGAATAGAGGGGAATATAGAATGGTGAAAGCGAGTAAATGGGGTTACCCGGGATAGAGGGGAATATAGAACGGGGACAGAGAGTAAAGGGAGATAACGGGATAGAGGGAAATATAAAACGGGGAAAGAGAGTAAAGCGAGATACCCGGGACAGAGGGGAATAAAGAACGGGGACAGAGAGTAAAGGGAGATACCCGGGATAGAGGTGAATATAGAACGGGGACAGAGAGTAAAGGGAGATACCCGGGATAGAGGGGAATATAGAACTGGGACAGAGGGTAAAGGAAGATACCCGGGATAGAGGGGAATATAGAACGTGGACAGAGAGTAAATGGAGATACCCGGGATAGAGGGGAATATAGAACGTGGACAGAGAGTAAAGGGAGATACCCGGGATAGAGGGGAATATAGATCGGGGACAGAGAGTAAAGGGAGATACCGGGGATAGAGGGAAATATAGAACGGGGATAGAGAGTAAAGGAAGATACCCGGGATAGTGGGGAATATAGAACGGGGGCAGAGAGTAAAGGGAGATACCCGGGATAGAGGGGAATATAGAACGGGGACAGAGATTAAAGGTGAGATACCCGGGATAGAGGGGAATATAGAATGGGGACAGAGAGTAAAGGGAGATACCCGGGATAGAGGGGAATATAGAAAGGTGACAGAGAGTAAAGGGGGATACCCGGGATAGAGGGGAATATAGCACGGGGACAGAGAGTAAAGGGAGATACCCGGGATAGAGGGGAATATAGAGCGGGGACAGAGAGTAAAGGGAGATAACGGGATAGAGGGAAATAGAAAACGGGGACATAGAGTAAAGCGAGATATCCGGGATAGAGGGGAATATAGAACGGGGACAGAGAGTAAAGGGGAGATACCCGGGATAGAGGGGAATATAGAACGGGGACAGAGAGTAAAGGGAGATACCCGGAATAGAGGGGAATATAGAACGGTGACAGAGAGTAAAGGGGGTTACCCGGAATAGAGGGGAATATAGAACGGGGACAGAGAGTCAAGGGAGATACCCGGGATAGAGGGGAATATAGAGCGGGGACTGAGAGTAAAGGGAGATAACGGGATAGAGGGAAATATAAAACGGGGAAAGAGAGTAAACGAGATACCCGGGACAGAGGGGAATAAAGAACGGGGACAGAGAGTAAAGGGAGATACCCGGGATAGAGGGGAATATAGAACGGGGACAGAGAGTAAAGGGAGATACCCAGGATAGAGGGAATATAGAACGGGGAAAGAGGGTAAAGGGAGATACCCGGGATAGAGGGGAATATAGAACGTGGACAGAGAGTAAAGGGAGATACCCGGGATAGAGGGGAATATAGAACGGGGACAGAGAGTAAAGGGAGATACCCGGGATAGAGGGGAATATAGAACGGGGACAGAGAGTACAGGGAGATACCCGGGATAGAGGGGAATATAGAACGGGGACAGAGAGTAAAGGGGGATACCCGGGATAGAGGGGAATATAGAACGGGGACAGAGAGTAAAGGGAGATACCTGGAATAGAGGGGAATATAGAACGGGGACAGAGAGTAAAGGGAGATACCCGGGATAGAGGGGAATATAGAACGTGGACAGAGAGTAAAGGGAGATACCCGGGATAGAGGGGAATATAGAACGGGGACAGAGAGTAAAGGGAGATACCCGGGATAGAGGGGAATATAGAACGGGGATGCAGAGTAAAGGGAGATACCCGGGATAGAGGGGAATATAGAACGGGGACAGAGAGTAAAGGGAGATACCCGGGGTAGAGGGGAATATAGAACGGGGACAGAGAGTGAAGGGAGATACCGGGATAGAGGGGAATATAGAACGGGTTGAGAGAGTAAAGGGAGATACCCGTGATAGAGGGGAATATAGAACAGGGACAGAGAGTAAAGGGAGATACCCGGGATCGAGGGGAATATAGAACGGGGACAGAGAGTAAAGAGAGATACCCGGGATAGTGGGGACTATAGAACGGGGACAGAGAGTAAAGTGTGATACCCGGGGTAGAGGGGAATATAGAACGGGGACAGTGAGTAAAGGGAGATACCCGGGATAGAGGGAATATAGAACGGGGACAGAGAGTAAAGGGAGAAACCCGGGATAGAGGGGAATATAGAACAGGGTCAGAGTGTAAATGGAGATACCCGGGATAGAGGGGAATATAGAACGGGGACAGAGAGCAAAGGGAGATACCCGAGATAGAGGGAATATAGAACGGGGACAGAGAGTAAAGGGAGATACCCGGGATAGAGGGGAATATAGAACAGGGACAGAGAGAAAAGGGAGATACCCGGGATAGAGGTGAATATAGAACGGGGACAGAGAGTAAAGGGAGATACCCGGGATAGAGGGAAATATAGAACAGGGACAGAGAGTAAAGGGAGATACCCGGGATAGAGCGGAATATAGAACGGGGACAGAGAGTAAAGGGAGATACCCGAGATAGAGGGAATATAGAGCGGGGACAGAGAGTAAAGTGACTTACCCGGGATAGAGGGGAATATAGAACGGGGACAGAGATTAAAGGGAGATACCCGGGATAGAGGGGAATATAGAACGGGGACAGAGAATAAAGGGAGATACCCGGGATGGAGGGGAATATAGAAGGGGGACAGAGAGTAAAGGCAGATACCCGGGATAGAGGGAAATATAGAACGGGGCAGAGAGTAAAGGGAGATACCCGGGATAGAGGGGAATATAGAACGGGGACAGAGAGTAAAGGGAGATACCCGGGATAGAGGGGAATATAGAACGGGGACAGAGAGTAAAGGGAGATACCCGGGATAGAGGGGAATATAGAACGGGGACAGAGAGTAAAGGGAGATACCTGGGATACAGGGGAATATAGAACGGGGACAGAGAGTAAAGGGAGATACCCGGGATAGAGGGGAATATAGAATGGGGACAGAGAGTAAAGGGAGATACCCGGGATAGAGGGGAATATATTAAACGGGGACAGAGAGTAAAGGGAGATACCCGGGATAGAGGGGAATATAGAATGGGGACAGAGAGTAAAGGGAGATACCCGGGATAGGGGGGAATATAGAACGGGGACAGAGTAAAGGGAGATACCAGGGATAGAGGGGAATATAGAACGGGGACAGAGAGTAAAGGGAGATACCAGGGATAGAGGGGAATATAGAACGGGGACAGAGAGTAAAGGGAGATACCAGGGATAGAGGGGAATATAGAACGGGGACAGAGAGTAAAGTGAGTTACCCGGGATAGAGGGGAATATAGAACGGGGACAGAGAGTAAAGGGAGATACCCGGGATAGATGGGAATATAGAACGTGGACAGAGAGTAAAGGGAGATACCCGGGGTAGAGGGGATTATAGAGTGGGGACAGAGAGTAAAGGGAGATACCCATATAGAGGGGAATATAGAACGGGGACAGAGAGTAAAGGGAGATACCCGGGATAGAGGGGAATATAGAACGGGGACAGAGAGTAAAGGGAGATACCCGGGATAGAGGGGAATATAGAACGGGGACAGAGAGTAAAGGGAGATACCCGGGATAGAGGGGATTATAGAGCGGGGACAGAGAGTAAAGGGAGATACCCGTATAGAGGGGAATATAGAACGGGGACAGAGAGTAAAGGGAGATACCCGGGATAGAGGGAAATATAGAATGGGGACAGAGAGTAAAGGGAGATACCCGGGATAGAGGGGAATATAGAACGGGGACAGGGAGTAAAGGGAGATACCCGGGATAGAGGGAAATATAGAACGGGGACAGTGAGTAAAGGGAGATACCCGGGATAGAGGGGAATATAGAACGGGGACAGAGGGTAAAGGGAGATACCCGGGATAGAGGGGAATATAGAACGGGGACAGAGAGTAAAGGGAGATACCCGGGATAGAGGGGAATATAGAACGGGGACAGAGAATAAAGGGAGATACCCGGGATGAAGCGGTATATAGAACGGGGGCAGAGAGTAAATGATGGGCCCCAGTTTCAGGTACTCTCTGCGGGTCCCAGTCTAACCTAGAAACATAGAACGGTTACAGCACGGAAGAAGGCCATTCACCCAGCCGAGCCCGTGCGGGCTCTCTGCAAGAGCACTTCAGGTAATCCCATTTTCCCGCCCTTTCCTCTTAGACCTGCATGCTTTTCTTCAGGTGCTTATCCGATGCCCTTCTGAAAGCGGTGATTGAGTCTGCATCCACCACCCTTTCAGGCATTGCTTTCCAGGTGCTATCCACTCGCTGAGTATTTTTTTTTCCAACGTCACCTTTGGTTCTTCTGCCAATCACCTTAAATCTGTGTCCTCTGGTTCTCGACCGCTCTTACAATGGGAACCGTTTCTCTCTGTCAACTCTGTCCAGACCCCTCATGATTTTGAATGCCTCTTTCAAATCTCCTCTCAATTTGTTCTACTCCAAGGAGAACAACGCCAGCTTCTCCAGTCTATCCACGTAACTGAAGTCCCTCATCCCTGGAAACAACCTCGTAATCTTTCCTGTACCCTCTCTAAGAGCTTCACATCCTTCCTAATGTACAGTGTCCTGAATTGGACACAAACTCCAGTTGTGGCCAAACGAGTGGTTTATACCAGTTCACCATAATGTCCAAGCTTTGTCCTCTATAGCTCTATTGAGGAAGCCAATGATTCTGTAAGCTTTTTCAACCGCTTTTTCAATCTGTCCTGCCACCTTAAACGATTTGCATACATATACCCCTCGGTCTCTCTGTTCATGGACCTCCTTTAGGATTGTACCCTTTAGTTTATATTTGATCTACTCTTTCTTTCTACAAAAATGTATCACTTCGCACTTTTCTGCATTAAATTACATGTGCCACGTGTCCACCCATTCCACCAGCCTTTATATATCCTCTTGAAATCTCTCACCATCCTCCTCACTGCTCACTATCCACCCAAGTTTGTGTCATTTGCAAATTTTGAAATTATGCCCTGTACACCCACATCCAAGTCATTAATGGCCCAGAAATTCGGGTCTCCGCGGGTGAGTACGCACGGGTTTCTCACGCGGGGGCCCGATGGAGGTGCCGGTTTCTTGCATGCACTGCGCATGCGGCGGGAAACCGGCACTTCCGTTCCTCTGAACGAAGGGGTTCAGAGGTTGAACGCGTGCGCGCGGGAGTCTGCGCTTGCGCTTTGAACTTACGTTGTTTTTCAGGTTTTTCTGTGAGGGTAAGTCTTTAGATTTTAGAAATGTAAAAACCAGGCGTAAGGCCTGCATTTTAAAAGGTAAGTGGTCAATTAATTAAAATTAAAACTTTTTTCCACAGGTTTATTATTTTTAAATACTTTAAAGCAAGGTAAGTTTCGTTTTAGCCCCGTTTTAATATAAAATTATTTTTAAAAAATTTAAATTATTGTTTAAAATAGTTATTTAATGTAATTTATAGCTTATTTAAAAAGTGTGATGATTTTTTAAAATTTATTTGAAGGTTTACTACTATTTTGGGGCCGTAGTATGTATAAGTTTTGACAGGTCTTCCTGTCACTACTTATGAATGGGCTTTTCCCTGCTCCGATTGGCTGCCCATGGCCCACGTGATCCCAGGGGAGGCATCGCACTAACTATGCCCCTGGGATATGCAAGCACAGCGCGCCGGCAGCTGGGCCAGACCCCGGAGCGGAATTCCACAGGAGCCCACAGCTCAATGGCCGGCGCGCAAGGTTAGTGCAGGTCGGGGGCTTGCACCCACGGGGAGCCCCCGACCCGAATTTCTGGTCCAATATATATCAAGAAAAGCAATGGTCCTAGAACTGACATCTGGGGGACACCACTGTATACCTTCCTCCAGTCCGACAAACAACTGTTCACCACTACTCTCTGTTTCCTGTCACTGAGCCAATTTCATATCCATGCTCCCACTGTCCCTTTTATTCCATGGGCTTCAACTTTGCTGGCAAGACTATTATGTGGCACGTTGTTGAATGTCTTTTGGAAATCCATTTACACCACATCAACCGCATGGCCCTCATCAACCCTCTATGTTACCCCATTATAAATTTGATCAAGTTAGTTAAACACGATTGATCTTTAACACATCCATGCTGGCTTTCCTTAATTAATCCACACTTGCTCAAGTCACTGTTAATTTTGGCCCTGATTATTGTTTCTACAAGCTTCTCCAATAACGAGTATAAACTGAAATAACAACAGAAAATGCTGGAAAAACTCAGCAGGCCAGGCAACATCCATGGAGAGAAATTAGAATCGACGTTTCGGGTCGAAACCCTTTTTCAAAACTGGAAAGGAAATAAAATAGAACGAAGGCAGGGCTGCGATAGAACAAAAGAAGTAACAGAGACATTAAGAGGTATTCAAAACCAGACGAGATGGTAATAGGACAAGTGGAGACAAAAGCCGGCTAGGATTAGGTGTGAAGTGTACTGGCAGGATGAGACACAGCTGCCATGTGGGAGAGAGAAAAAAAAGGAAAGGCGGGTGGAAAGGGAAGACCCAAAACAAGGGCCCTATTACATTTTTAATTATATTTTTTTCTACCCCTTTGTTTTGGGTCTTCCCTTTCCCCCCCCTCTCCTTTTTTTCTCTCTCCCACATGGCAGCTCTGTCTCATCCTGCCAGTACACTTCACACCTAATCCTAGCCGTCTTTTGTCTCCACTTGTCCTATTACCATCTCGTCTGGTTTTGATTACCTCTTAATCTCTCTGTTACTTCTTTTGTTCTATTGCAGCCCTGCCTTCGATCTATTTTATTTCCTTTCCAGTTTTGAAAAAGGGTTTCGACCCGAAACGTCAACTCTAATTTTTCTCCACGGATGTTGCCTGGCCTGCTGAGTTTTTCCAGCATTTTTTGTTGTTATTTCGGATTTTCAGCATCTGCAGTATTTTGCTATCGTACGAGTATAAACTGACTAGCCTGTAGTTGCTGAGTTTATCTTTTCACCCTTTTTGAACAAAGTTGTAACATTTGTAATTCTCCAGCCCTCTGTCATTATCCCCGTCTCTAACGAGCATTGGAAGATTATGGCCTGTACCTCCGTGATTTCCCCCTTCGCTTCCCGCAGCGTCCTAGCATGCATCCCATCTGGTCCTGGTGATTTATCTATATTAAGCACAGCCAGCCAATCTAGTACCTCCTCTTTATCAATTTTAACCCATCCAGTATCTCCTCTACCTCCTCCTTCACTACGTCTATGGCAGCATCTTCTTCCTTGGTGAAGACAGATGCAAAGTACTCATTTAGCACCTTAGCCATGTCCTCTTCCTCCATGCGAAGTTCTCCTTTTTGGTCCCCAATTCGCCTCACCCCTTCTCTTACTACCGTTTTACTATTTATATGCCTATAGTAGACTTTAGGATTACCTTTTTTGTTAACTGACATTCTATTCTCATACCCTCTCGTTTCCCCTCTTATTTTGTTCTTCACTTCTCCTCTGAACTTTTTATATTTAGTCTGATTCTCAGAATTATGCTCGAACTCACATCAGTCATATGCGCTCTGTTTCTGCTTCATCTTACTCTCTTTCTCTTTCGTCATTCAGGGAGAGCTGATGTTAGTTGCCCTACCTTTCCCCCTAATGGGAATGTACCTCGACTGTACTCGAACTATTTACTCTTTAAAGCCAGCCCATTGTTCAATTACAGTTTTGTATGCTAATCTTTGAATGCAGTTTACCTGGGCCAGATCCGTTCTCATCCCACTGAAATAGGGCTTCCTCCAATTAACTGATTTAAAACTAGATTGTTCCCTATCATTTTCCATATCTAATCTAAATCTTATGATAAAATGATCACTGTTTGCTAAATATTCACGTATCGACACTTGCTCCACTTGACCTACCTCATTCCCCAGAACTAGATCCAACAATGTCTCCTTCCTCGTTGGATGGGAAACATACTGATTAAGAAAGTTCTCCTGAACAAATTTCAGAAATTCTTCTCTATCTCTGCCCTTTACTATCCCATTCTATATTAGGATAGCTGAAATCCTCCAAAATTACTACTCTATATTTCTTGCATCTCACTATAATTACTCTGCAAAATTGGCTCCTCCATATTTTTACCAATAGTTGGTGGTCTACAGAATACACCTAGTAGTGTAATGGACCCTCTATTATTTCTTAACTCTAGCCATGTAGATTCTGTCCTTGACCCCACCAGGACATCCTCTCTCTCCAGCACTGTAACATTCTCCTTCACCACCTCCTATCTTTCCTTCCCTATCTTTCCTGATCATCTTATATCCAGGAATATATATTACGCAATCCTGCCCTTGTTTGAGCCAGGTCTCCGTTATTGCCACAATATCTTATTCCAATGTGGCTATTTGCGCCTGCAGCTCACCAACATTGTTTACTATGCTTTATGCGTTCACATACATACATTGTAAACCTGTGTTAGACCATCCTGTGTTCTCTCTTATTCTGACCCCACCTGATATCTTACTGTTTATTAATTTAGCGTTATCCGTCTCTCACACACCTTTGTGTTTCTCCATTCTAATGTAACATCCTGTTTTCCATCCCCCTGACAAATTATTTTCAACCCTCCAAAACAGCACTAGCAAACCTCCCCGCGAGGATATTGGTACCGGCTATGTTGAGGTGCAACCCGTCCGGCCTGTACAGGTCCCATATTCCCCAGAAAAGGGCTCAATGCCCCAGGAATCTGAAGCCGTCCCTCCTGCACCATCTCACCAGCAACGCATTCATCTACTCTATTCTCCTATTTATATACTCGCGCGTGGCACCGGGAGTTATCCAAAGATTATTACATTTGAGATCCTGCTTTATAACCTCATTCCTAGCAACCTAAAATCTGCCTGCAGGACCTCATTCCTCTTCCTACCTATGTTGTCCGTACCAATATGAAGCATGACTTCTGGCTGTTCATCCTCCCCCCTCAGAATGTTCTGCAGCCACTCGGTGATACCCTTAACCCTGGCACCAGGGAGGTAACATACCATCCTGGAATCACATCTGCAACCGCAAAAACGCCTTTCTGCTCGCCTAACATGAATCGCCGGCAACTATTGCTTTCACTATCTTCCTCTGCCCTCCCACCCCACACCCCGCCCCCCCCCCCACTGTACAGCTGAGATGCCCATGGTGCCATGGAATTGGCTCCTGCTGTACTCCCCAGTGGAACCATCCTCCTCTTCTGTCTGGCATTCACCCAATCCGTCTCTGCCTGTGCACTCATTAGCTGCGGGGTGACCACCTCCTGAAACGTGCTATCCTCGTAGCTCTCAGCCTCGCAGCTGCACCACATTGACGCCAGCAGCTGCTCAAGCTCCGAAACCTGGAGTGCGAGCTCCTCCAGCTGATGACACAACCTGCACACATTGTGACCTCCGACGTAAGGGGTGTTCTACGCGGAGTGAACACACGAAAGGCTGCTGGACCGGATAGCATCCATGGACGGGTACTCAAGGAATGTGATCAGCTGGCTGATGTCTTCACCGCCATCTTCAATCTGTCACTGGCCCAGGCAGTAGTCCCTACATGCTTCAAGACCGCTACCATTATTCCTGTGCCAAAAAAAACGGCTGTGACGTGCCTGAACGACTATCGACCTGTCGCACTCACACCCATCATAATGAAGAGTTTCGAGAGACTGGTCCTGGCTCACATCAAAGCCAGTGTTCCCGCCTCTCTTGACCAAAACCAGTTTGCCTATCGTGCAAACAGTTCAACGGAGGATGCAATCACAACTGCTCTACACTCGGCACTGAATCACTTAGAGGGTAAGGAGACCTACATCAGAATGCTGTTCATAGACTACAGCTCAGCATTCAACACTATCATCCCCAACAAGCTGGCCACCAAACTCCAAACTCTTGGCCTGAACACTTCCCTCTGCAACTGGACCCTGGACTTCCTAACAAACAGACCCCAGTCTGTCAAATTAGGTAACCACACCTCCCCCCCGCTGACCCTGAACACGGGGGCCCCACAAGGATGTGTGCTGAGCCCCCTCCTTTACTCCCTCTTCACCCACGACTGTGTGGCTGTTCATGGTTCCAACACCATCATCAAGTTTGCGGATGATGCCACGGTAGTAGGCCAGATCACCAACAACGATGAGTCAGCCTACAGGGAGGAGGTCCAGCATCTCGTGAAGTGGTGCGCCGATAACAACCTGGCCCTTAACATCAAGAAAACCAAAGAAATCATTGTGGACTTCAGGAAGTCTAAAGGCGGAAGTCACACCCCCATCCACATCAATGGGGCTGTGGTGGAAAGGGTGGACAGCTTTAAGTTCCTCGGAGTCCACATCACGGAAGACCTCTCCTGGTCCCTCAATACCTCCCCTCTGATGAAGGCGGCCCAGCAGCGCCTATATTTCCTAAGGAGGCTGAAGGGATGTAACCTGTCACCCCTGATCCTCTCTAACTTTTACCGCTGCACAATAGAGAGCATCCTGACAAACTGTATCACAGTATGGTATGGCAGCTGTAGCTACTATGACCGGAAAGCCCTGCAGCGGGTAGTCAAAACTGCCCAACGCATTACCGGCACCCGGCTACCGACCATAGAGCACATATACCAGAAACGCTGTTTACGGAGGTCACGGTCCATCATCAAAGACCCTACCCACCCCAGCCACAGTCTGTTCACCCTCCTGCCATCTGGGAGACGATACAGATGCATTCGCACCCGTACGACCAGATTTAGGAACAGCTTCTTTCCCAGGGCTGTCAGCCTACTGAACTCCACAAATAAACTCTAAAGCCTGCACATCTGCCAATGCACTTTATTATGGTTATGTTTATGTTAATGTATTACAAGCCAAATGTATATTGAATGTTTAAATGTCTTAATCTAAAAGTACACTCTCGGGAGCCGCAAGCCTACATTTCGTTGTACTGCACTTGTGCACTAACAATGACAATAAAAGTTGATTTGATTTGATTTTGATTTGATTTTGGGAAGCACCCTGGATTAACCACATGGGACAGAATGCGCATTCCACGGGATTGACCTGCCCTGCCATGCCGCTGTTTATTCAACTATTAACTAATTTACAGAAAATTAAGAATAATGAGTACCTAATTCAGGTTATTAATATGTTGTAAAATGTTACTAATTTAATATAGTATTAACTGTTACTAATTTAATGTAGTATCAACTGTTACTAATTTAATATAGTATTAATTGTTACTACTTTAATATAGTTTTAACAGTTACTAATTTAATACAGTATTAAAAGTAACTAATTAAATGGAGTATTAACTGTTACTAATTTAACATATTATTATTATTAACAGTTACTAATTTAACATAGTACTAACAATTACTGATCTCCAAGCTCATGCTCTAACACTAACCAGCAATTTATCCCCGGGCCCTAACTGGAAGAGCAAAAACACGGTGTGACCTTTCCCAACCAGTCAGTTCCCAGTCTTTGTGTCAGTTAATAAGAGCCATCAGTTCAGGGGCTGACTCTGTGATTGTTGTTCCAGTTCTGGTAGATGGCAGATTCCCGGGACTGAGGTTCCAAACTGTCACTGCTCCACAAGCTCCCCAGGCTGGTTAAATGGTAATTTCAGGCTTTATAATCTCCGATTTACATTCACTGTCCAGCACTGTTCACTCGGTTACATTCTTCAATCAATATTTACAAACCTCGTTTCAGGTGCCCATCCCACCGTGGGACAGGGAGAAGTGGAGAGGACAGTTTGTTTTACCGGGGGTGGAAATCCCTGTCACAGGACCCTGGAGATAAAGATCAGAAACTGCACCGGTTACATCGTTTATGAGTTGAAGCCGGCACCCGGGTGTTTCTTTGCTTATTGCACAGGTACAGGGGGGGAGGGCAAAAGTCAGGAACTAGGGGGTGGAGGGAGAATGTCAGGAACTCTGGAGGCAAATGTCAGGAATTCGGGGGACAAAGGTCACAAATTCAGGGGTGCAAAGTTCAGGTACTGGGAGAGGGCAAAGGGCAGGAATTCGGCGGGTGGAAAGGTCAGTAACTCGTGCGGGCAAAGGTCACGAACTCAGGTGGGGAAAGGTCAGGAATTCGGGGGTGCAAATGTCAGGAATTCGGTGGTGCAAAGTTTAGGAAATCGAGGTGGCAAAGGTTAGGAACTAGAATGGCAAAGGCCTAGAACTCGGGGGGGGCAAAGGTCAGGAACTAGGGGGGCAAAGGTCAGGAACTAAGGGGGGCAAAGTTCAGGAATTTGTGGCGCAAAGGTCAGGAATTCAGGGAGAAAATGTCAGGAATTCTCGGGAAAGGCCAAGAACTCATGGAGGGGCAACGTTCAGGAACTCAGGCTGGAGATAAGGTCAGAAACACCGTGTGGGCAAAGTTCAGGAAATCGATGGGGCAAAGGTAAGGAACTCAGTGGGGGGGACAGAGAAGTTCACGAATTTGGGAGGGGCTGGTGGGAGGGAAGGTTAGGAACTTGGGCAGGGGGAGACGTTCAGGAACTCGGGAGACGGGAGAGAAGTACAGGAACTTAGTGGGGGTTGGGGGATGAGGCCAATGAAGGTCAGGATCTTTGTCAGGTGGAGGAGATCAGGGTCGTTGAGATGGGGGGATAGGTCAGGAGCTTTGGCTGGGGTGAGAATGTCAGGAAATTGGGCGAGGGTGACAAGGAGGTAAGGAACATGTTTGCGGGTTGGATAAGGTCTTAACCCGCTTGGGTGAGCCCGGCCTGTTCCAAGTGAGCTCTGTTCAGCCTGGAGTAGGCAGTTAGAATGGCTCGAATTACAATTTGCAACGTAACTCGACAGGGAGGATCTAATTACACATTCCAGAGACACTGCTGGTGAGTCTTGTCCTCCAAGGGGACCAATGAGCAATCAGGACTTGTCCTCCAAGGGGACCAATCAGAGCTTTTGGTGTTGCGAATAAACATGTCCGATTTGAAATAATCCAGAGGTGTGACTCTATAATATCCCTTGTCATCAACAGAAATGAGAAAGTTGCACGCCTTGATGTAAGGGACATAGAATAGAAACATAGAAGATAGGAGCAGGAGTATGCCATTCGGCCCTTCGAGCCTGCTCCGCCATTCAATGTGATCATGGCTGATCATCCAAATTCAGTACCCTGTCCCTGCCTTTTCCCCATATCCCTTGATCCCCCTTTAGCCTCAAGAAATATATCCAACTCTTTCTTAAATATATTTAATGAACTAGCCTCCACCGCCCTCTGTGGCAGAGAATTCCACAGGTTCACCACTCTCTGGGTGAAGGAATTCCTCCTCATTTCAGTCCTAAATGGCTTACCCCTTATCCTTAGACTATGACCCCTGGTTCTGGACTCCCCGGCCATCAGAAACATCCTTCCTGCATCTAGTCTGTCCAGACCTGACAGAATTTTATAGGTTTCGATGAGATCCCCTCTCAATCTTCTAAACTCCAGTGAGTATAAGCCCAATCGACACAATCTCTCCTCATACGTCATTCCTGCCATCCCAGGTATCAGCCTGGTGAATCTTCGCTGCACTCCCTCCATGGCAAGAACGTCCTTCCTCAGGTAAGGTGACCAAAACTGCACACAATACTCAAGGTGCGGTCTCACCAAGGCCCTGTACATCTGTAGCAAGACATCCTTGTTCCTGTAGTCGAACCCTCTTGCTACGAAGGCCAACATACCATTTGCCTTCTTAACCACCTGCTGCACCTGCATGCTTACCTTCAGCGACTGGTGCACAAGGACACCCAGGTCTCTTTGCACTTCCCCTTCTCCCAATCTATTGCCATTCAAATAATAATCTGCCTTCCTGCTTTTGCCACCAAAGTGGATAACCTCACATTTATCCACATTATAGAGCATTTGCCATGTTTCTGCCCAATCACCCAACCTGTCCAAATCGTACTGGAGTTTCCCGACATCCTCCTCGCAGCTTACCCTCCCGCCCAGCTTTGTGTCGTCTGCAAATTTGGAGATATTGCATCCAATTCCCTCGTCCAGATCATTAATATATATTGTGAACAGCTGGGGTCCTAGGACCGATCCTTGCGGTACCCCACTAGTCACTGCCTGCCACTCGGAAAACGACCCGTTTATTCCAACTCTTTGCCTTCTGTCCGCCAAACAGTTCTCTATCCAAGTCAATACCTTGCCCCCAATCCCATGTGCCGTAATTTTGCACGCTAATCTCTTGTGTGGGACCTTATCGAAAGCCTTCTGAAAGTCCAAATACACCACATCCACTGGTTCTCCCTTATCTATTTTACCAGTTACATCCTCAAAAGATTCCAGTAGATTAGTCAAGCTTGATTTATCTTTTGTAAATCCATGTTGACTTTGTCCGATCCTGTCACTGCTTTCCAAGTGCTCTGCTATTACATTTTTATAATAGACTCCAGCATTTTCCCCACTACCGATGTCAGGCTTACCGGTCTATAATTCCCCACTTTTTCTCTACCACCTTTTTGAATAGTGGGGTAACATTTGCTACCCTCCAATCCACGGGTACCGTTCCAGAGACTATCGAGTTCTGCAAGATGACCAGTAATGCATCTACTATCTCTAGGGCCACTTCCTTAAGTACCCTGGGATGTAGACCATCAGGCCCTGGGGATTTATTGGCCTACAGTCCCATCAATTTCCGAACACCATTTTCCTACAAATACTGATTTCTTTCAGTTCCTCTCTTTCATCAGACCCTATGTTCCCCGGCATCTCTGGGAGGTTATTTGTGTCCTCCTTTGTGAAGACAGAACCAAAGTATGTATTTAGTTGGTTTGCCATTTCCTTGTTTCCCATTATAAATTCCCCTGATTCTGACTGTAAGGGACCTACGCTTGACTTCACTAATCATTTTCTCTTCACATATCTATAAAAGCTTTTACAGTCAGTTATTATGTTCCCCACTAGCTTACTCTCATATTCTATTTTCCCTTTCTTAATTAATCCCTTTGTCCTCCTTTGTTGACTCCTAAACTGCTCCCAATCCTCAGGATTATTGCTTTTTCTAGCCAATTTATATGTCCTCTCCTTGGATCTTATGCTATCCCTAATTTTCCTTGTTAGCCACGGTTGAGTCACCTTTTTTGTTTTACTCTTATGCCAAACTGGGATGAACAAATTCTGTAGCTCATCCATTCGGTCTTTGAATGTTTGCCATTGCCTATCCACCGTAAACCCTTTGAGCGCCATTCCCCACTCAATCCTACCCAACTCGCTCCTCAGACCATCGTAGTTTCCTTTATTTAAATTGAGGACTCTTGTCTCTGAGTCAACTACTTCATTCTCCATCTTAATGAAGAATTCGATCATATTATGATTGCTCCGACCCAAGGGGCCTCGTACAACAAGATTGCTAATTAATCCTTTCTCATTACATAATACCCAGTCTAAGATGGCCTGATCTCTGGTTGGTTCCTCGACATATTGGTCCAGGAAACCATCCCGTAAACACTCCAGGAATTCCTCCTCCACAGTATTGTTACTAATTTGGTTGGCCCAATGACACAATGCATAAAGGAACTGGAACACAAAGTGAACTTTTCACCAAAGCTATAGGGAGCCGAATCAGACGCTGTTCTCCGTGTCTATCGGACACTCTGTTCCCTGCGGTGCCCACTGATCACAATAGCAGCCAATGTAGCGCTGGGCACCGCACGCTCCCTCTTCAGGCTTTTCAGGTCACGGGGAATGGGGTTGGATGATTATGGAATTTATAAAGACTGTTGTCGGACATTCTCTGGATTCTAGTACCAGCCTAATGACCTGTTCTGGTGTTCTCCACTCTGCACTCTCCCATGTCTCTCTTCCTTTATTGCAGATCCCAAGACAGTCCCAAATCAGGAACCAGAGGAAAAATCGACTCAAATATCAGCTAACAGTATATCCACTATTCCAGCGGGGTCTGCAGACTCAGGTCTCTGCTTTGTGGGGTCCATTTCAAGCAGCCTGTTCACCCAGTGTAACTGCTGAAATAATCTGTCCTCAGATTTAACCAGTATCTTAATGAGGGGTGCGGGATTTACTGAATGTTCATTGGGTATAAGGAGACCAAGAACAATGGGATGCAGGAGCTGAAGAGAGGTTGAGGAGAAGTGTGAGGGTAGGGGGATGAATTGACTCAGAGGAATGGGTGTAGTGACATAGGGGAGTGGGTGGCAGTGACTGGGGGGAGTGGGCTGCAGTGACTGAGGGGAGTGGGTGGCAGTGACTGAGGGGAGTGGGCTGCAGTGACTGAGGGGAGTGGGATGCAGTGACTGAGGGGAGTGGGTGGCAGTAACTGAGGGGAGTGGGCTGCAGTGACTGAGGGGAGTGGGATGCAGTGACTGAGGGGAGTGGGCTGCAGTGACTGAGGGGAGTGGGTGGCAGTGACTGAGAGGAGTGGGCTGCAGTGACTGAGGGGAGTGGGCTGCAGTGACTAAGGTGTGGAGGCTGCAGTGAGTGAGGAGAGTGGGATGTAGTGACTGAGGGTAGTGGGCTGCAGTGACGGAGGGGAGTGGGTGGCAGTGACTGAGGGGAGTGGGCTGCAGTGACTGAGGGGAGTGGGCTGCAGTGAATGAGTGGAGTGGGCTGCTGTGACTGAGGGGAGAGGGCTGCAGTGATATAGGGGAGTGGGCTGTAGTGACAGGGGAGTGGGCTGCAGTGACTGTGGGGAGTGGGCTGCTGTGACTGAGGGGAGTGGGCTGCTGCGACTGAGGGGAGTGGGCTGCAGTGACTGAGGGGAGTGGGCTGCTGTGACTGAGGGGAGAGGGCTGCAGTGACTGAGGGCAGTGGGCTGCAGTGACTGAGGGGAGTGGGATGCAGTGACTGAGGGGAGTGGGCTGCAGTGACGGGAGTGGGCTGCATGACTGAGGGGAGTGGGCTGCTGTGACTGAGGGGAGTGGGCTGCAGTGACGGAGGGGAGTGGGCTGCAGTGACTGAGGGGAGTGGGCTACTGTGACTGAGGGGAGTGGGCTGCAGTGACTGAGGGGAGTGGGCTGCTGTGACTGAGGGGAGTGGGCTGCTGTGACTGAGGGGAGTGGGCTGCAGTGACTGAGGGGAGTGGGCTGCAGTGACTGAGGGGAGTGGGCTGCAGTGACTGAGGGCAGTGGGCTGCAGAGACTGAGGGGAGTGGGCTGCAGTAACTGAGGGGAGTGTGATACCGTGAATGAGGGGAGTGGGCTACTGTGACTGAGGGGAGTGGGCTGCAGTGACTGAGGGCAGTGGGCTGCAGAGACTGAGGGGAGTGGGCTGCAGTGACTGAGGGGAGTGGGCTGCAGTGACTGAGGGGAGTGGGCTGCAGTGACTGAGGGCAGTGGGCTGCAGAGACTGAGGGGAGTGGGCTGCTGTGACTGAGGGGAGTGTGATGCAGTGAATGAAGGGAGTGGGCTACTGTGACTGAGGGGAGTGGGCTGCAGTGACTGAGGGCAGTGGGCTGCAGAGACTGAGGGGAGTGGGCTGCAGTAACTGAGGGGAGTGTGATACCGTGAATGAGGGGAGTGGGCTGCACTGACTGAGGGGAGTGGGCTGCAGTGACTGAGGGGAGTGTGATGCAGTGACTGAGGGGAGAGGGCTGCAGTGACTGAGGGGAGAGGGCTGCAGTGACTGAGGGGAGTATGATGCAGTGACTGAGGGGAGTGTGATGCAGGGACTGTGGGGAGTGATGCAGTGACCGTGGGGAGTGGGCTGCAGTGACTGAGGGGAGTGTGATGCAGGGACTGTGGGGAGTGATGCAGTGACCGTGGGGAGTGGGCTGCAGTGACTGAGGGGAGTGTGCTGCTGTGACTGAGGGCAGTGTGATGCTGTGACTGAGGGGAGTGTGATGCTGTGACTGAGGGGAGTGTGATGCTGTGACTGAGGGGAGTGTGGTGCTGTGACTGAGGGGAGTGTGATGCAGTGAATGAGGGGAGTGGGCTGCAGTGACTGAGGGGAGTGGGCTGCTGTGACTGAGGGGAGTGTGATGCAGTGACTGAGGGGAGTGATGCAATGACTGAGGGGAGTGGGCTGCAGTGACTGAGGGGAGTGTGACGCTGTGACTGAGGGGAGTGTGATGCTGTGACTGAGGGGAGTGTGGTGCTGTGACTGAGGGGGTGTGATGCAGTGACTGAGGGGAGTGTGATGCAGTGACTGAGGGGAGTGGGCTGCAGTGACTGAGGGGAGTGGGCTGCTGTGGCTGAGGGGAGTGTGAGGCAGTGACTGAGGGGAGTGGGCTGCTGTGACCGAGGGGAGCGGAAGTGGATGATTTTGGTTTATATAAAGACTGGTGTCTGACAATCTCCAGACTCCAGTACCAGCCTGATGACCTGCTCTGACGATCTCCACTCTGCCATCTCCCATGTGTGTCTACCTTTATTACAGATCCAGAGACATCCCCACCTCAGGAACCCGAGGAAGGAACAATGCGAGGGTCCACTGAGCATTCGTCCACTTTTCCAGTAGGGCCTGCCGCCTCAGGTCCCTGTCTTGTGGGGCCAATTCTAAGCAGCCAATGCAACTGCTGAAATCCTCTTTCCCTCAGATTAAAGCAGTCTCTTTCTGAGGGGACTGGGATGTGGAGACTAATGCGTGTGTGATGATGAGACTGAGGGGATTTGGTTGCAGTGACTGAACGAATTGCGATGTAGTGACTGAGGGCAGTGGGATGTAGTGACTGATAGGAATGGGATGCAGTGTCAGAGTGTAATGGGATGTAATGTCAGTGGCATGTGATATAGTGTTTGACTGGAGTGGGATGTCGTGTCTGAGGGGAGTGGGATGTAGTGTCTGAGGGGAGTGGGATGTAGTGTCTGAGGGGAGTGGGATGTAGTGTCTGAGGGGAGTGGGGTGTAGTGTCTGACGGAAGTGGGATGTAGTGTCTGAGGGGAATGGGATGTAGTGCGTGAGGGGAGTGGGATGTAGTGTCTGAGGGGAGTGGGGTGTAGTGTCTGAGGAGTGGGATGTAGTGCCTGAGGGGAGTGGGATGTAGTGCATGAGGGGAGTGGGATGTAGTGCCTGAGGGGAGTGGGATGTAGTATCTGAGGGGAGTGGGATGTAGTGTCTTGAGGCGAGTGGGATGTCGTGTCTGAGGGGAGTGGGATGTCGTGTCTGAGGGGTGTGGGATGTAGTGTCTGAGGGCAGTGGGATGTACTGTGTGAGGGGAGTGGGATGTTGTGTGTGAGGGGAGTGGGATGTAGTGTGTGAGGGGAGTGGGATGTAGTGTGTGAGGGGAGTGGGATGTGGTGTGTGAGGGGAGTGAGATGTAATGTCTGAGGGGAGTGGGATGTAGTGTCAGAGGGGAGTGGGATGTAGTGTCTGAGGGGAGTGGGATGTAGTGACTGAGGGGAGTGGGATGTAGTGTCTGAGGGGAGTGGGATGTAGGGCTAAAAATTCGGTGGCGCCGCGTTTGGGGCGCCAAGCTCATCTGGGCGCTGGAATTTGCGCTCTGGCCAGAGCTGCTTGCGCCCTCCCGATATTCAGTTGGAGCGCCCCAAGAGGGACTCGGGGCGCTGGTCGAGGCTCCCCGCATCCCGCTTGGGGCGCTTGAAATAAAGAATAGATTTGCCTTTCTAATCTAGGCTTTATTAACTTAAAAATCCGGTAGCACATCTTCAACATCCAGTCCCAACTAAAGGCTGGAAAGAACTGAATTTAAGATGGCCATGTCAAATCACATGACATCAACTACCAATGAGATTACAGCATATATCCCAAGGCAGGAAACAAACAACCAATCACAATACTTCTTACTAAACATAAAAAATAATCACCACATTCAACCCTCCTTTTAAAATATACTCCAACCTAAATAACCTTTACAATTTATAATTAATTATTTACAACTAAAACTATGCACAGACAAAATAAAACTATTCAACATGACACAATACTAAGTGAGCAACAACAAATAGTAACATTGCACATAAGTATTAAGTATCTCTCAACTAAAACAATATAATATAATATTTCAACAATTTTAAAACATTACTATCAATTTAAAAGTCTATTTTCAATCGGTCGACTGGATATCTTGTTCGTGTCGACCTTCTTAACCTTGGTGAAATTCCTTGCCCTCGCACACCAGGAGACACAGAAGTATCTTCTGCAGGAAGGCTATCCATATCCCGACTTTCAACGGTTTCCGGATTAGAAATCCCATCAGGAGGTAAACTGGGACGGTCATGAACATCCATCGAGGGCTGACTAATAGAAGTATAATTATCTGCAGTCGGATTGGAAATATTCGTAGTATCTGTAACAGCATCCACATTATCTGAATCATGACTATTGTTAATATCCTCAGAAGAGGGCTGGCCACCACAAGGAGCCAAGTCTTTAATTGAAACGGTACTTTCTTTCCCATCTTGGAATCGAATATGAGCATATTGGAAATTTGCCTCCAACAGCTCCACCTCCTCCACTAAAGGATCATATTTTGACAATCTAACATGGCGTCGAAGCAGCACAGGTCCCTGCATAGTAAGCCATGAAGGTACCGAATATCCCGTAGTAGATCTCCGTGGATAGTTAAAGAGCCTTTCATGGGGGGTCACATTAGTAGCCGTTGAAAGCAATGATCTAATGGAATGCAGGGCATCAGGCAGGACCATTTCCCACTGTGTATTCTTAAGATTCCGGGATGTCAAAGCCAACATAACTGCCTTCCAGATCACCCCATTGTATCGTTTCCATTACCCTGGGGATTATACAGGGTAGTTCTGCAATAGAAATTCCCCGACTCTGAAGGTATTCCTTCAACTGGGAAGACATAAAAGAACATCCCTGATCTGAATGGATATACGCAGGCATCCCAAAGATGACAACAAGTTGAGTCAGACATTTGATAACTGTAGCAGCTGATATATCTGCGCAAGGAAAAGCAAAAGGGAACCTTGAAAACTCATCCACAACAGTAAATATATATCGGTTTTGAGTAGTTGAAGGAAAAGGCCCCTTGAAATCGACGCTCAAACGTTCAAAAGGAGAAGTAGCCTTTATAAGATGAGCTCGTTGAGGCTTAAAGAAATTCGGTTTACACTGAGCACAGATAGAACATGATGAAGTCATCCGCTTGACGTCTTCAACTGAAAAGGGCAAATTCTTACTGCGTACGAAGTGTATCATCCTCGTAACCCCAGGATGGCATAAGGCATTGTGAAGATTAATAAGCGTATCTCCGTGAATCACAGAACAATAAGCCCTCGACAGCGCATCAGCAGCAACATTATCCTTCCCCGACGATAAACTATACCAAAATGGTAACATTCCAACTCAATCCTCCACCTCATTATTTTATCATTCTTAATCTTTCCAAAATGTTTGACATCAAACATAAAGGACACAGACTTTTGATCAGTTTCCAACGTAAAATGTCGCCCCGATAAATAATGTCTCCATTTACGCAATGCTTCTACTACTGCATACGCCTCTTTCTCTATTGAGGAATGCCTTTTTTCACTATTGTTCAAGGTACGTGAGAAAAAGGCCGCAGGTCTTCCATTTTGGTTCAGAGTAGCCCCAATTGCAAAATCAGAAGTGTCCGTCTCAATCACAGAAGGAACCTGCTCATCAATAGAATGCACAACTGCTCCAAGGATATCCTTTTTAAAATTATCAAAACACGTCCTGGCCTTCCATGATAGAGGATATGTCGTAACCCGAATAAGAGGCCGGATCTTCTGTGAAAAATTTGCTATCCAATTAGAATAGTAAGAAAACAGTCCAACAACTCGTTGCAAAGCCTGAGGGGAGTGGGAGGAGGAGACTGAGGGGAGTGGGTGGAGGAGACTGAGGTAAGTGGGAGGAGGAGAGTGAGGGGAGCAGGAGGAGGAGACTGAGGGGAGTGGGAGGAGGAGACTGAGGGGAGTGGGAGGAGGAGACTGAGGGGAGTGGGAGGAGGAGACTGAGGCGAGTGGGAGGAGGAGACTGAGGAGAGCAGGTGGAGGAGACTGATGGGAGTGGGAGGAGGAGACTGAGGGGAGTGGGAGGAGGAGACTGAGGGGAGTGGGAGGAGGAGACTGAGGGGTGCGGGAGGAGGAGACTGAGGGGAGCGGGAGGAGGAGACTGAGTGGAGCGGGAGGAGGAGACTGAGGGGAGTGGGAGGAGGAGACTGAGGGGAGCGGGAGGAGGAGACTGAGGGGAGCGGGAGGAGGAGACTGAGGGGAGCGGGAGGAGGAGACTGAGGGGAGCGGGTGGAGGAGACTGAGGGGAGCGGGAGGAGGAGAATGAGGGGAGCGGGAGGAGGAGACTGAGGGGAGCGGGAGGAGGAGACTGAGGGGAGCGGGAGGCGGAGACTGGGGAGCGGGAGGAGGAGACTGAGGGGAGCGGGAGGAGGAGACTGAGGGGAGCGGGAGGAGGAGACAGCGGAGCGGGAGGAGGAGACTGAGGGGAGCGGGAGGAGGAGACTGAGGGGAGCGGGAGGAGGAGACTGAGGGGAGTGGGAGGAGGAGACTGAGGGGAGCGGGAGGAGGAGACGGATGAGAGCGGGAGGAGGAGACTGAGGGGAGTGGGAGGAGGAGACTGAGGGGAGAGGGAGGAGGAGACTGAGGGGAGTGGGAGGAGCAGACTGAGGGGAGTGGGAGGAGGAGACTGAGGGGAGTGGGAGGAGGAGACTGAGGGGAGTGGGAGGAGGAGACTGAGGGGAGTGGGAGGAGGAGACTGAGGGGAGCGGGAGGAGGTGGCTGAGGGGAGCTGGAGGAGTAGACTGAGGGGAGTGGGAGGAGGAGACTGAGGGGATCTGGAGGAGGGGACTGAGGGGAGCGGGAGGAGGAGACTGAGGGGAGTGGGAGGAGGAGACTGAGGGGAGCGGGAGGAGGAGACTGAGGGGAGCGGGAGGAGGAGACTGAGGGGAGCGGGAGGAGGAGACTGAGGGGAGCGGGAGGAGGAGATTGAGGGGAGCGGGAGGAGGAGACTGAGGGGAGAGGGAAGAGGAGACTGAGGAAGCGGGAGGAGGAGACTGAGGGGAGCGGGAGGAGGAGACTGAGTGGAGATGGAGGACGAGACTGAGGGGAGCGGGAGGAGGAGACTGAGGGGAGCGGGACGAGGAGACTGAGGGGAGCGGGAGGAGGAGACTGAGGGGAGCGGGAGGAGGTGAGTGATGGGAGCGGGAGGAGGAGACTGAGGGGAGCGGGAGGAGGAGACTGAGGGGAGCGGGAGGAGGAGATTGAGGGGAGCGGGAGGAGGAGACTGAGGGGAGCGGGAGGAGGAGACTGAGGGGAGCGGGAGGAGGAGATTCAGGGGAGCGGGAGGAGGAGACTGAGTGGAGCGGGAGGAGGAGACTGAGGGGAGGGGGAGGAGGAGACTGAGGGGAGCTGGAGGAGGAGACTGAGGGGAGCGGGAGGAGGAGACTGAGGGGAGCGGGAGGAGGAGACTGAAGGGAGGGGGAGGAGGAGACTCAGTGGAGCTGGAGGAGGAGACTGAGGGGAGCGGGAGAAGGAGAGTGAGGGGAGCGGGAGGAGGAGACTGAGGGGAGCGGGAGGAGGAGACTGAGGGGAGTGGGAGGAGGTGACTGAGGGGAGCGGGAGGAGGAGACTGAGGGGAGTGGGAGGAGGTGACTGAGGGGAGTGGGAGGTGGAGACTGAGGGGAGTGGGAGGAGGAGACTGAGGGGAGTGGGAGGAGGAGACTGAGGTAAGTGGGAGGAGGAGATTGAGGCGATTGGGAGGAGGAGAGTGAGGGGAGCGGGAAGAGGAGGCTGAGTGGCGTGGGAGGAGGAGACTGATGTGAGTGGGAGGAGGAGTTTGAATGGAGTGGAAGGAGGAGACTGAGGGTAGTGGGATTATGTAATTGAGTGGTTGGGCATGTAGATGTCTGAGCGGAGGGGGATTCAGTAACTGAGGGGTGGGTTATGTCATTATCTGAAGAGAGTGGGATTCAGTAACTTAGGGGTGGGTGATTTACGTGACTGAGGTTAGGGGGATTCAGTAACTGAAATGAGGGGCATATAAGTGTGTGAGGGGATTGAATTTCAGTAACTGAGGGCAGGGTGATGTATGTGTCTGAGGGGAGTGCGTCTCAGTAACAAAGGGGAGGGGGATGTAAGTGATTGTGGGGTGGGGGTTTCAGTAACTGAGGGCAGGGTGATGTATGTGTCTGAGAGGAGTGCGTTACATTAACTGAGGGGAGGGGGATGTAATTGACTGTGGGGAGGGTGTTTCAGTAACTGAGGGGAGGGGGATGTAGTGACTGAGGAGTGTGGGATTTAGTAGTGAGGGGAGGGAGATGTAACTGACTGTGGGGAGTGGGATTCAATAACTGAGGGGAGGTGGATGTAAGTGTCTGATGGGAGATTGATGCAGTGACAGAACGTCATGGGATTGGATGATTCTTGAACGATCCTGATGACCTGTTCGGCTGGTTTCCACTCTGAACTCTCCCATTTCTCTCTTCCTTTATTATAGATCCCGGGACAACCCCAACTCAGGAACCCAAGGAAAAATCGACTCGTGAATCCGCTGACCGCACATCCACTATTCCAGCTGTGTCTGCTGCCTCAGGTATCTGCCTTGTGGGGTCCATTCTACACAGACTGCTCACCCAATGCAGCTGCTGAAATCCACTGACCCCCAGCTTTATCCAGAATCTTACACAGGGGAGAGGATTGAAGTTACTCAGGGCAGTGGGTTTTAGAGACTGATGGGGATGCGATGATCAGACTGAGGGGAGTGGGAGGAGGAGACTGAGGGAAGTGCGAGGAGGAGACTGAGGGGAGCGGGACGAGGAGACTGAGGGGAGCGGGAGGAGGAGACTGAGGGGAGCGGGAGGAGGAGACTGAGGGAAGCAGGACGAGGAGACTGAGGGGAGCGGGAGGAGGAGACTGAGGGAAGCGGGAGGAGGTGAGTGATGGGAGCGGGAGGAGGAGACTGAGGGGAGCGGGAGGAGGAGACTGAGGGGAGCGGGAGGAGGTGATTGAGGGGAGCGGGAGGGGGAGACTGAGGGGAGCGGGAGGAGGAGACTGAGGGGAGCGGGAGGAGGAGATTCAGGGGAGCGGGAGGAGGAGACTGAGGGGAGCGGGAGGAGGAGACTGAGGGGAGGGGGAGGAGGAGACTGAGGGGAGCGGGAGGAGGAGACTGAAAGGAGGGGGAGGAGGAGACTGAGTGGAGCTGGAGGAGGAGACTGAGGGGAGCGGGAGAAGGAGAGTGAGGGGAGCGGGAGGAGGAGACTGAGGGGAGCGGGAGGAGGAGACTGAGGGGAGTGGGAGGAGGAGACTGAGGGGAGTGGGAGGAGGAGACTGAGGGGAGAGGGGGGAGGAGACTGATGGGAGTGGGAGGAAGTGACTGAGGGGAGTGGGAGGAGGAGACTGAGGGGAGTGGGAGGAGGAGACTGAGGGGAGTGGGAGGAGGAGACTGAGGGGAGTGGGAGGAGGTGACTGAGGGGAGTGGGAGGAAAGACTGAGGGGAGCGGTAGGAGGTGACTGAGGGGAGTTGGAGGAGGAGACTGAGGGGAGCGGGAGGAGGAGACTGAGGGGAGCGGGAGGAGGAGACTGAGGGGAGCGGGAGGAGGAGACTGAGGGGAGCTGGAGGAGGAGACTGAGGGGAGCGGGAGGAGGTGACTGAGGGGAGCGGGAGGAGGTGACTGAGGGGAGCGGGAGGAGGAGACTGAGGGGAGTGGGAGGAGGAGACTGAGGGGAGCGGGAGGAGGAGACTGAGGGGAGCGGGAGGAGGAGACTGAGGGGAGCGGGAGGAGGAGACTGAGGGGAGCGGGAGGAGGAGACTGAGGGGAGCGGGAGGAGGAGGCTGAGGGGAGCGGGAGGAGGAGACTGAGGGGAGCGGGAGGAGGAGACTGAGGGGAGCGGGAGGAGGAGACTGAAGTGAGGGGGAGGAGGAGACTGAGTGGAGCTGGAGGAGGAGACTGAGGGGAGCGGGAGAAGGAGAGTGAGGGGAGCGGGAGGAGGAGACTGAGGGGAGCGGGAGGAGGAGACTGAGGGGAGTGGGAGGAGGAGACTGAGGGGAGTGATAGGAGGAGACTGAGGGGAGAGGGGAGAGGAGACTGATGGGAGTGGGAGGAGGTGACTGAGGGGAGCGGGAGGAGGAGACTGAGGGGAGCGGGAGGAGGAGACTGAGGGGAGTGGGAGGAGGAGACTGAGGGGAGCGGGAGGAGGAGACTGAGGGGAGCGGGAGGAGGAGACTGAGGGGAGCGGGAGGAGGAGACTGAGGGGAGCGGGAGGAGGAGACTGAGGGGAGCGGGAGGAGGAGGCTGAGGGGAGCGGGAGGAGGAGACTGAGGGGAGAGGGAGGAGGAGACTGAGGGGAGCGGAAGGAGGAGACTGAGGGGAGCGGGAGGAGGAGACTGAGGGGAGAGGGACGGCGAGACTGAGGGGAGCGGGAGGAGGAGACTGAGGGGAGCGGGAGGAGGAGACTGAGGGGAGTGGGAGGAGGAGACTGAGGGGAGTGGGAGGAGGAGACTGAGGGGAGTGGGAGGAGGAGACTGAGGGGAGTGGGTGGAGGAGACTGAGGTCAGTGGGAGGAGGAGAGTGAGGGGAGCGGGAGGAGCAGACTGAGGGGAGTGGGAGGAGGAGACTGAGGGGAGTGGGAGGAGGAGACTGAGGGGAGTGGGAGGAGGAGACTGAGGGGAGTGGGAGGAGGAGACTGAGGGGAGCGGGCGGAGGAGACTGATGGGAGTGGGTGGAGGAGACTGAGGGGAGTGGGAGGAGGAAACTGAGGGGAGTGGGAGGAGGAGACTGAGGGTTGTGGGAGGAGGAGACTGAGGGGAGCGTGAGGAGGAGACTGAGGGGAGCGTGAGGAGGAGACTGAGGGGAGTGGGAGGAGGAGACTGAGGGGAGCGGGAGGAGGAGACTGAGGGGAGTGGGAGGAGGAGACTGAGGGGAGTGGGAGTTGGAGACTGAGGGGAGTGGGAGGAGGAGACTGAGGGGAGTGGGAGGAGGAGACTGAGGTAAGTGGGAGGAGGAGATTGAGGCGATTGGGAGGAGGAGAGTGAGGGGAGCGGGAAGAGGAGGCTGAGTGGCGTGGGAGGAGGAGACTGAGGGAAGTGCGAGGAGGAGACTGAGGGGAGTGGGAGGAGGAGACTGAGGGGAGTGGGAGGAGGAGACTGAGGGGAGTGGGAGGAGGAGACTGAGGGGAGTGGGAGGACACTGAGGGAAGTGGGAGGAGGAGATTGAGGGAAGTGGGAGGAGACTGAGGGAAGTGGGAGGAGACTGAGGGGAGCGGGAGGAGGAGACTGAGGGGAGTGGGAGGAGGAGACTGAGGGGAGTGGGAGGAGGAGACTGAGGGGAGTGGGAGGAGGAGACTGAGGGGAGTGGGTGGAGGAGACTGAGGTAAGTGGGAGGAGGAGAGTGAGGGGAGCGGGAGGAGGAGACTGAGGGGAGTGGGAGGAGGAGACTGAGGGGAGTGGGAGTAGGAGTCTGAGGGGAGTGGGCGGAGGAGACTGATGGGAGTGGGAGGAGGAGACTGAGGGGTGCGGGAGGAGGAGACTGAGGGGAGCGGGAGGAGGAGACTGAGGGGAGCGGGAGGAGGAGACTGAGAGGAGTGGCAGGAGGAGACTGAGGGGAGCGGGAGGAGGAGACTGAGGGGAGTGGGAAGAGGAGACTGAGGGGAGTGGAAGGTGGAGACTGAGGGGAGTCGGAGGAGGAGACTGAGGGGAGTGGGAGGAGGAGACTGAGGAGAGTGTTATGAGGAGACTGAGGGGAGTGTTATGAGGAGACTGAGGGGAGTGTTATGAGGAGACTGAGGGGAGCGTTATGAGGAGACTGAGGGGAGTGTTATGAGTTGACTGAGGGGAGTGTTATGAGGAGACTGAGGGGTGTGTTGTGAGGAGACTGAGGGGAGTGTTATGAGGAGACTGAGGTGAGTGTTATGAGGAGACTGAGGGGAGTGTTATGAGGAGACTGAGGGGAGTGTTATGAGGAGACTGAGGGGAGCGTTATGAGGAGACTGAGGGGAGTGTTGTGAGGAGACTGAGGGGAGTGTTGTGAGGAGACAGAGGGGAGTGTTATGAGGAGACTGAGGGGAGTGTTGTGAGGAGACTGAGGGGAGTGTTGTGAGGAGACTGAGGGGAGTGTTGTGAGGAGACTGAGGGGAGTGTTATGAGGAGACTGAGGGGAGTGTTGTGAGGAGACTGAGGGGAGTGTTGTGAGGAGACTGAGGGGAGTGTTATGAGGAAACTGAGGGGAGTGTTGTGAGGAGACTGAGGGGAGTGTTATGAGGAGACTGAGGGGATTGTTGTGAGGAGACTGAGGGGAGTGTTGTGAGGAGACCGAGGGGAGTGTTGTGAGGAGACCGAGGGGAGTGTTGTGAGGAGACTGAGGGGAGTGTTGTGAGGAGACTGAGGGCAGTGTTGTGAGGAGACTGAGGGGAGTGTTATGAGGAGACTGAGGGGAGTGTTGTGAGGAGAATGAGGGAAGTGTTGTGAGGAGACTGAGGGGAGTGTTATGAGGAGACTGAGGGGAGTGTTGTGAGGAGACCGAGGGGAGTGTTGTGAGGAGACTGAGGGGAGTGTTGTGAGGAGACTGAGGGGAGTGTTGTGAGGATACTGAGGGGAGTGTTGTGAGGAGACTGAGGGGAGTGTTCTGAGGAGACTGAGTGGAGTGTTATGAGGAGACTGAGGGGAGTGTTGTGAGGAGACTGAGGGGAGTGTTGTGAGGAGACTGAGGGGAGTGTTGTGAGGAGACTGAGGGGAGTGTTGTGAGGAGACTGTGTGGAGTGTTATGAGGAGACTGAGGGGTGTGTTGTCAGGAGACTGAGGGGAGTGTTATGAGGAGACTGAGGGGAGTGCTGTGAGGAGACTGAGGGGAGTGTTGTGAGGAGACTGAGGGGAGTGTTATGAGGAGACTGAGGGGAGCGTTATGAGGAGACTGAGGGGAGTGTTATGAGGAGACTGAGGGGAGCGTTATGAGGAGACTGAGGGGAGTGTTGTGAGGAGACTGAGGGGAGTGTTATGAGGAGTCTCAGGGGAGTGTTATGAGGAGACTGAGGGGAGTGTTGTGAGGAGACTGAGGGGAGTGTTATGAGGAGACTGAGGGGAGTGTTATGAGGAGACCGAGGGGAGTGTTATGAGGAGACTGAGGGGAGTGTTGTGAGGAGACTGAGGGGAGTGTCATGAGGAGACTGAGGGGAGTGTTATGAGGAGACCGAGGGGAGTGTTGTGAGGAGACTGAGGGGAATGTTATGAGGAGACTGAGGGGAGTGTTATGAGGAGACTGAGGGGAGTGTTATGTGGAGACTGAGGGGAGTGTTATGAGGAGACTGAGTGGAGTGTTATGAGGAGACTGAGGGGAGTGTTGTGAGGAGACCGAGGGGAGTGTTATGAGGAGACTGAGGGGAATGTTATGTGGAGACTGAGGGGAGTGTTATGAGGAGACTGAGGGGAATGTTATGAGGAGACTGAGGTGAGTGTTATGAGGAGACTGAGGGGAATGTTATGAGGAGACTGAGGGGAGCGTTGTGAGGAGACTGAGGGGAGTGTTGTGAGGAGACTGAGGGGAGTGTTATGAGGAGACTGAGGGGAGTGTTATGAGGAGACTGAGGGGAGTGTTGTGAGGAGACTGAGGGGAGTGTTGTGAGGAGACTGAGGGGAGTGTTGTGAGGAGACTGAGAGGAGTGTTGTGAGGAGACTGAGGGGAGTGTTGTGAGGAGACTGAGGGGAGTGTTATGAGGAGACTGAGTGGAGTGTTATGAGGAGACCGAGGGGAGTGTTATGAGGAGACAGAGGGGAGCGTTATGAGGAGACTGAGGGGAGTGTTGTGAGGAGACTGAGGGGAGTGTTATGAGGAGACTGAGTGGAGTGTTATGAGGAGACTGAGGGGAGTGTTGTGAGGAGACCGAGGGGAGTGTTATGAGGAGACAGAGGGGAGCGTTATGAGTAGACTGAGGGGAGTGTTGTGAGGAGACTGAGGGGAGTGTTATGAGGAGACTGAGGGGATTGTTGTGAGGAGACTGAGGGGAATGTTATGACGAGTCTGAGGGGAGTGTTATGAGGAGACTGAGGGGAGTGTTGTGAGGAGACTGAGGGGAGTGTTATGAGGAGACTGAGGGGAGTGTTATGAGGAGACTGAGGGGAGTGTTGTGAGGAGACTGAGGGGAGTGTTGTGAGGAGACTGAGGGGAGTGTTGTGAGGAGACTGAGGGGAGTGTTATGAGGAGACTGAGGGGAGTGTTGTGAGGAGACTGAGGGGAGTGTTGTGAGGAGACTGAGGGGAGTGTTGTGAGGAGACTGAGGTGAGTGTTGTGAGGAGACTGAGGGGAGTGTTGTGAGGAGACTGAGGGGAGTGTTGTGAGGAGACTGAGGGGAGTGTTGTGAGGAGACTGAGTGGAGTGTTATGAGGAGACTGAGGGGAGTGTTGTGAGGAGACTGAGGGGAGTGTTGTGAGGAGACTGAGGGGAGTGTTATGAGGAGACTGAGGGGAGTGTTATGAGGAGACTGAGGGGAGCGTTATGAGGAGACTGAGGGGAGCATTATGAGGAGACCGAGGGGAGTGTTGTGAGGAGACTGAGGGGAGTGTTATGAGGAGACTGCGGGGAGTGTTGTGAGGAGACTGAGGGGTGTGTTATGAGGAGACTGAGGAGAGTGTTATGAGGAGACTGAGGGGAGTGTTGTGAGGAGACTGAGGGGAGTGTTGTGAGTAGACTGAGGGGAGTGTTGTGAGGAGACTGAGGGGAGTGTTGTGAGGAGACTGAGGGGAGTGGGCTGAGGATTTCGATCGGATTTGGATGTAGTAATTGAGGGTTGTTTGAAGCATGTGCTGAGGAGAGTGGGATGCAGTGACTGACTGGAGTGGGCTTTAGTGTCTCGGGAGTGCGCTGTTGTGATAGAGGGACAGGCCAAGGTGTGACTGAGTGGAGTGAGGTTATTCTCGCTCGATCATGCTAATCTCCCTCCTGTTTGCTCTCACTCCTCTAACTCCATATCTCTCTCATGACTTCTTTCCCCCTATTCTACCTCCCCTCGCTCTCAGCTATTCTATTTCATGCCTGTTCTCTCTCACTCCTGTGCTGTCTCTGTCTTTATCTCTGTCTTTATCTCTGTCTGTCTGTCTCTCTCTCTGTCTCTCTCTCTGTCTCTCTCTCTGTCTGTCTGTCTCTCTCTCTGTCTCTCTCTCTTTCTCTCTCTCTGTCTCTCTTTCTCTCTCTCTGTCTCTCACTCTCTCTCTCTCTGATTCTCTCTCACTCTCTCTCTCGCTTTCTCTCTGATTCTCTCTCTCTCTCTCTCTGCCTCTCACTCTCTCTCTCTCTGATTCTCTCTCACTCTCTCTCTCTCTCTCTGATTCTCTATCACTCTCTCTCTCTCTCGCTTTCTCTCTCTGATTCTCTCTCTCTCTCATTCTCTGTCTTTCTTGCCTTCTCTCTTTGATACTCTCCCTCTGTCTCTCTCTCGCCTTCTCTCCCTGATTCTCTCTCTCTGTCTCTCTCTCCTTCTCTCTCTGATTCGCTCTGTCTCTCGCTTGCCTTCTCTCTCTCTGTCTCTCTCTTTCCTCTCTCCCTGTTTCTCTCTCGACTTCTCTCCCTGATTCTCTCTCTCTCTCTCTCTTTCCTCTCTCTCTGTTTCTCTCTCGACTTCTCTCCCTGATTCTCTCTCTCTCTCTGTCTCTCTCTCTCTCTTTCCTCTCTCCGTCTCTGTTTCTCTCTCGCCTTCTCTCCCTGATTCTCTCTGTCTCTCTCTCCTCTCTCTGATTCGCTCTGTCTCTCGCTTGCCTTCTCTCTCTCTCTCTCTCTCTCCTCTCTCCCTGTTTCTCTCTCGACTTCTCTCCCTAATTCTCTCTCTCTCTCTGTCTCTCTCTCTCTCTTTCCTCTCTCCCTCTCTGTTTCTCTCTCGCCTTCTCTCCCTGATTCTCTCTCTCTGTCTCTCTCTCCTCTCTCTGATTCGCTCTGTCTCTCGCTTGCCTTCTCCCTCTCTCTCTCTCTTTCCTCTCTCCCTGTTTCTCTCTCGATTTCGCTCCCTGATTCTCACTCTCTCTCTCTCTCTCTTTCTTCTCTCTCTCTGTTTCTCTCTCGCCTTCACTCCCTGAATCTCAATCTCTCTCTCTCTCTTTCTTCTCTCTCTCTGTTTCTCTCTCGCCTTCACTCCCTGAATCTCACTCTCTCTCTCTCTCTTTCCTCTCTCTGTCTGTTTCTCTCTCGCCTTCACTCCCTGAATCTCACTCTCTCTGTCTCTCTCTTCTCCTCCTTGCTCTCTCTCTCTCTCTCTCTCTCTGAGTGATGGGGCAGAGGTGTGAGGTAATGCTGCACAGAGAGACGAGCGATCACATAGGGAGAGGGAACAAAAGCAGGCGAGAGAACGGAGGGCAGAGAATGAATATGCAGAGAGAGCAGCCTGGACACAAGAGGGGTGAGATAAAAAGTGATTAAAAGAGAGGGAAAGGAAAGAGCGAATGTAAAATAGGGGAAAGAGAGCATGAAATAGAGGGGAGCAAGAGTTCTAAATACATCCCGTGACCTGCGCTAACCTCTCAGCATGTTTAACCTTTTGAAGTTGTGACTGTTGTTTTTAGATATGCAGTACAAGCGGATTAATGTGCAGATCACTTCAATGACAAAACTCGATGATGAAACGGTGAAGAGAATCGCTGTGGAGAGGGTGAGAGACTGCACTGCACTGAGAGCAAACACAGGGCGACAGCAGATCGTCCCTCTCGCTGTCTGAATTCACTGATGGACATCAACACATCAGATATGTAACCAGCTCCACTCCCCCCTCTGGATATCATCCTGTCACCCAAACCACCTCATTCACGGAGCTGTGGTACAGAGCAGCTCGAGGGGCTGAATGGGCACCTCCTGTTGTGTAATAGGTTCGAGGGGATGATTGGCCTCCTCCTTCGCCTGTGTAATAGGCTCGAAGGGCTGAATGACCTTCTCCTGGTCCTATGTAGTAGGCTTGAGGGCCTGAATGCCCTCCTCCTTTTCCGTGTAACAGGCTCGAGGGGCTGAATGGGCTCCTCAGGTTCCTGTGTATCAGGATCAAGGGGCTGAATGGCGTCCTCCCCTGTGTGACAGGCTCGAGGGGCTGAATGACCTCCTCCTGTTCCTGTGTAACAGGTTCGAGGGGCTGAATGGCCTCCTCCTGTTCCTGTGTAACTGGATCAAGGGACTGAATGGCCTCCTCCTGTTCCTGTGTAACAGGGTCGAGGGGCTGAATAACCACCTCCTGTTCCTGTGTAACAGGCTCAAGGGGCTGAATGGCCTCCTCCTGTTCCTGTGTAACAGGGTCGAGGGGCTGAATAACCACCTCCTGTTCCTGTGTAACAGGCTCAAGGGGCTGAATTGCCTCCTCCTGTTCCTGTGTAACAGGCTCGAGGGGCTGAATGGCCTCCTCCTGTTCCTGTGTAACAGGCTCGAGGGGCTGAATGGCCTCCTCCTGTTCCTGTGTAACAGGCTCGAGGGGCTGAATGGCCTCCTCCTGTTCCTGTGTAAAAGGCTCGAGGGGCTGAATGGCCTCCTCCTGTTTTTGTGTAACAGGCTCGAGGTGCAAACGGGACTCCTCCTGTTCATGTGTAGCAGGCTCGAGGGCAGAATGGCCTCCTCCTGTTCCTGTGTAACAGGCTCGAGGGGCTGAATGCCCTCATCCTGTTCCTGTGTTGCAGGTTCGAGGGCTGAATGGCCTCCTCCTGTTCCTGTGTAACAGGCTCGAGAGGGCTGAATGGCCTCCTCATGTTCCTGTGTAACAGGCTCGAGGGGCTGAATGACTTGCTGAGGGTAGGATCAGATCACTTTGTCGCTCATTTTCTTTCTCTGTCTGTGTCTCTCTCTCTCCCCCTCTGTCTCTTCCTCTCTCTCTGTATGTCGCTGTTACTCCCCCATTCTATCTCTCACTGTCTCTCTCTCGGCCTGTCTGTCTCTCTCCCTGTTTCTCACACACTCTCTCTCTCTCTCTCTCTGTCCATCTGTCTCTGTCTTTCTCTCTCTGTCTCTGTCGTTCTCTCTCTTTCACTGTCTCTCTCTATCTATCATTCTCTCTCTGTATCTGTCTTTCTCATGAACTGTCTCTCTCTGTCTATCTCTCTCTTGCTCGCTCTCTGTCACTGTATCTATGTATCTCATACACTGTCTATCTCTGTCACTGTCTCTGTCTATCTCTCTCTTGCTCTCTGTCACTGTCTCTGTCTCTATGTTTCTAATACACTGTCTATCTCTGTCACTGTGTCTCTCTGTCTATCTCTCTCTTGCTCTCTCTCTGTCACTGTCTCTGTCTCTATGTTTCTCATACACTGTCTATCTCTGTCACTGTCTCTCTCTGTCTATCTCTCTCTTGCTCTCTCTCTGTCACTGTCTCTGTCTCTGTTTCTCATACACTGTCTATCTCTGTCACTGTCTCTCTCTCTCCATCTCTCTCTTGCTCTCTCTCTGTCACTGTCTCTGTCTCTATGTTTCTCATACACTGTCTATCTCTGTCAATTCAATTCAATTCAATTCAATTCAAATGCTTTATTGGCATGAAAGTTTACAGAGAACCATATTGCCAAAGCTTACATTGCAAAAAGGTACAGTTTTCTAACATTCTGTAGGTGTCAATCGATTTGACATTTGTTGGGTACATACAATATTACTTTTAAACAATATTAATTTTAAACAGTCTTTGTACTTCATTTGGTACGTTCAATATTAATTTTAAACAGTCTTAATTTTAAACAGTCCTCAGGTTGTGACATGTTGTTACATATTTGGCCCCAAGGTATGGTCTGTCTCCTTCTCCTAGGACTAATCTCAATTTTGACAGATCGTCCAATTCCTTGAAATCTGGGGTTGTTTGGCTTAGCTTGTTGAATAATATGTTTCTTGATGTGTTGAATTTTTCGCATTTTAGGAGGAAATGCATTTCTGTTTCAACCTCGCCAGCCAGACATTGATCGCATATTCTATTCTCTCTAGGCTGCCAGGATTTCTTGTATCTGCCTTTTTCAATTTCCAGTTGGTGGTCGCTTAGTCTGTACCTGGTGAGGGTCTGTCTCTGTTTTGTGTCTCTGATGGTCGTGAGGTAGTCTGCCAGTTTATATTCTCTTTTTAGGGCCCGGTAACATTCTAATCTGCTTTGGCTTTCGGTTATTTTGTTCCAATGTTCCAGGTAGGTTTCTTTGCATTTTTTAATGATTTGGTTCACTCGGATTGGTGTTTGGACGGCTGTGTTGGCCTGGGGCTGGTCAGGGTCCGGCTGAGTACTTAGTTTCAGTAGCAGCTGACTCAGGGGACTCTTTTCTGGGTTTAGCAATTGGGTCTGAAAGGCTTTGAAATGAAGGGTGTCTGGGGAGCTAGATTTGAGGTGATTTAGGAAGTTTAGTGCTCGTTTTTGGATGTTTATTATCAGTGGGTATCTGCCTAGTTCGGCTCTGCATGCATTTGTTGGCGTTTTTCTTTGGGTGCGAAGGATGCTTCGGCAGAATTCTGCATGTAGGGCTTCTATTGTGTGTTTTTCCCATTTAGTGTAGCTTTGGTGATTTAGCGGGCCCCATACTTCACTACCGTACAGTGCAATGGGCAGGATTATGCTGTCAAATATTTTGAGCCAGATTTTGATTGGGATTTGGATGTTGTAGAATTTTCTTTTTATTGCATATAGGGCTCTTCGGGCTTTTTCTTTTAGTGCATTCACTGTCACTGTCTCTCTCTGTCTATCTCGCTCTTGCCCTCTCTCTGTCACTGTCTCTGTCTCTATGTTTCTCATACACTGTCTGTCTCTGTCACTGTCACTCTCTCTGTCTATCTCTCTCTTGCTCTCTCTCTGTCACTGTCTCTGTCTCTATGTTTCTCACACACTGTCTCTCTCTGTCACTGTCTCTCTGTCTATCTCTCTCTTGCTCTCTCTCTGTCACTGTCTCTGTCTCTATGTTTCTCATACAATGTCTATCTCTGTCACTGTCTCTCTATCTCTCTCTTGCTCTCTCTCTGTCACTGTCTCTGTCTCTATGTTTCTCATACACTGTCTATCTCTGTCACTGTCTCTTTCTGTCTATCTCTCTCTCGCTCTCTCTCTGTCACTGTCTCTGTCTCTATGTTTCTCATACACTGTCTATCTCTGTCACTGTCTCTTTCTGTCTATCTCTCTCTCGCTCTCTCTCTGTCACTGTCTCTGTCTCTATGTTTCTTATACACTGTCTATCTCTGTCACTGTCTCTCTATCTCTCTCTTGCTCTCTCTCTGTCACTGTCTCTGTCTCTATGTTTCTCATACACTGTCTCTCTCTGTCGCTGTCTCTCTGTCTATCTCTCTCTTGCTCTCTCTCTGTCACTGTCTCTGTCTCTATGTTTCTCATACACTGTCTATCTCTGTCACTGTCTCTTTCTGTCTATCTCTCTCTCGCTCTCTCTCTGTCACTGTCTCTGTCTCTATGTTTCTCATACACTGTCTATCTCTGTCACTGTCTCTCTATCTCTCTCTTGCTCTCTCTCTGTCACTGTCTCTGTCTCTATGTTTCTCATACACTGTTTATCTCTGTCACTGTCTCTCTCTGTCTATCTCTCTCTTGCTCTCTCTCTGTCACTGTCTCTGTCTCTATGTTTCTCATACACTGACTATCTCTGTCACTCTCTCTCTCTGTCTCTCTCTCTCTTGCTCTCTCTCTGTCACTGTCTCTGTCTCAATGTTTCTCATACACTGTCTATCTCTGTCACTGTCTCTCTCTGCCTATCTCTCTCTTGCTCTCTCTCTGTCACTGTCTCTGTCTCTATGTTTCTCATACACTGTCTATCTCTCTTTTGCTCTCTCTCTGTCACTGTCTCTGTTTCTCATACACTGTCTATCTCTGTCATTGTCTCTCTGTCTATCTCTCTCTTGCTCTCTCTCTGTCACTGTCTCTGTCTCTATGTTTCTCATACACTGTCGATCTCTGTCACTGTCTCTCTGCCGATCTCTCTCTTGCTCTCTCTCTGTCACTGTCTCTATGTTTCTCATACACTGTCTATCTCTGTCACTGTCTCTCTCTATCTCTCTCTTGGTCACTGTCTCTGTCTCTATGTTTGTCATACTCTGTCTATCTCTGTCACTGTCTCTCTCTGTCTATCTCTCTCTTGCTCGCTCTCTGTCACTGTCTGTCTCTATGTTTGTCATACACTGTCTATCTCTGTCACTGTCTCTCTCTGTCTATCTCTCTCTTGCTCTCTCTATGTCACTGTCTCTGTCTCTATGTTTCTCATACACTGTCTATCTCTGTCACTGTCTCTCTCTGTCTATCACTCTCTTGCTCTCTCTCTGTCACTGTCTCTGTCTGTATGTTTCTCATACACTGTCGATCTCTGTCACTGTCTCTCTGCCGATCTCTCTCTTGCTCTCTCTCTGTCACTCTCTCTGTCTCTGTTTCTCATACACTGTCTATCTCTGTCACTCTCTCTCTGTCTATTTCTCTCTTGCTCACTGTCACTGTCTCTGTCTCTATGTTTCTCATACACTGTCTATCTCTGTCACTGTCTCTCTCTCTCTATCTCTCTCTCGCTCTCTCTCTGTCACTGACTCTCTCTATCTCTCTCCTGCTCTCTCTCTCTCACTGTCTCTGCCTCTATGTTTCTCATACACTGTCTATCTCTGTCACTGTCTCTCTATCTCTCTCTTGCTCTCTCTCTGTCACTGTCTCTGTCTCTATGTTTCTCATACACTGTCTATCTCTGTCACTGTCTCTCTCTCTGTCCATCTCTCTCTTGCTCTCTCTCTGTCACTGTCTCTGTCTCTATGTTTCTCATACACTGTCGATCTCTGTCACTGTCTCTCTGCCGATCTCTCTCTTGCTCTCTCTCTGTCACTGTCTCTGTTTCTCATACACTGTCTATCTCTGTCACTGTCTCTCTGTCTATCTCTCTCTTGCTCTCTCTCTGTCACTGTCTCTGTCTCTATGTTTCTCATACACTATCGATCACTGTCACTGTCTCTCTGCCGATCTCTCTCTTGCTCTCTCTCTGTCACTCTCTCTGCCTCTGTTTCTCATACACTGTCTATCTCTGTCACTCTCTCTCTGTATATCTCTCTCTTGCTCACTGTCACTGTCTCTGTCTCTATGTTTCTCATACACTGTCTATCTCTGTCACTGTCTCTCTCTCTCTATCTCTCTCTCGCTCTCTCTCTGTCACTGTCTCTCTCTATCTCTCTCTTGCTCTCTCTCTCTCACTGTCTCTGCCTCTATGTTTCTCATACACTGTCTATCTCTGTCACTGTCTCTCTCTCTCTGTCTAGCTCTCTCTTGCTCTCTCTCTGTCACTGTCTCTGTCTCTATGTTTCTCATACACTGTCTATCTCTGTCACTGTCTCTCTCTCTGTCTATCTCTCTCTTGCTCTCTCTCTGTCACTGTCTCTGTCTCTATGTTTCTCATACACTGTCTATATCTGTCACTGTCTCTCTCTCTATATCTCTCTTGCTCTCTCTCTGTCACTGTCTCTTTCTGTCTATCTCTCTCTTGCTCTCTCTCTGTCACTGTCTCTGTCTCTATGTTTCTCATACACTGTCTATCTCTGTCATTGTCTCTCTCTGTCTATCTCTCTTGCTCTCTGTCACTGTCTCTGTCTCAATGTTTCTCAAACACTGTCTATCTCTGTCACTGTCTCTCTCTGTCTATCTCTCCCTTGCTCTCTCTCTGTCACTGTCTCTGTCTCTATGTTTCTCATACACTGTCTATCTATCACTGTCTCTCTCTGTCTATCTGTCTTTTGCTCTCTCTCTGTCCATGTCTCCATCTCTATGTTTCTCATACACTGTCTATCTCTGTCACTGTCTCTCTCTGTCTATCTCTCCCTTGCTCTCTCTCTGTCCATGTCTCTGTCTCTATGTTTCTCATACACTGTCTATCTCTGTCACTGTCTCTCTCTGTCTATCTCTCTTGCCCTCTCTCTGTCACTGTCTCTGTCTCTATGTTTCTCATACACTGTCTATCTCTGTCACTGTCTCTATCTGTCTATCTCTCCCTTGCTCTCTCTCTGTCACTGTCTCTGTCTCTATGTTTCTCATACACTGTCTATCTCTGTCACTGTGTCTCTCTGTCTATCTCTCTCTCGCTCTCTCTCTGTCACTGTCTCTGTCTCTATGTTTCTCATACACTGTCTCTCTCTGTCACTGTCTCTCTCTATCTCTCTCTTGCTCTCTCTGTCACTGTCTCTGTCTCTATGTTTCTCATACATTGTCTATCTCTGTCACTGTCTCTCTCTGTCTATCTCTCTCTTGCCCTCTCTCTGTCACTGTCTCTGTGTCTATGTTTCTCATACACTGTCTATCTCTGTCACTGTCTCTCTCTATCTCTCTCTTGCTCTCTCTCTGTCTCTATGTTTCTCATACACTGTCTAACTCTGTCACTGTCTCTCTCTCTCTTTCTCTCTCTTGCTCTCTCTCTGTCACTGTCTCTGTCTTTGTTTCTCATACACTGTCTATCTCTGTCACTCTCTGATGTGCTATCAATTACTCATAAAAGACTGAGAGTTAAGAGAGTAACTAAAGACTTTTATTAACAAAAGAATGAAGGTCTGCCTCGAGTGGTCGACCGGTCCAGAAATACAAAGGGCTGGGGAGCAGTCACCTTTATACTAGTATCCAGGCATGTACACAGTGGAATACAAGCAGTGGTTTACCACATTCACCCGTTGTTTAAAATTGAGCCCAGCGAGGTTAAGTTTATTAAAAGTTTGTGTATTGGAGTCTCTCCGGAGGTCTTGTCTGCCGCTGTGATCGGCGTGGCGACGGCAGGGGTAGTGGAACTTCCGGCATCGAGTCCTGCGTGGGCTGTGGCACAGGCGTGTCATCCTCGTAGATGTCGAGCGGATCGCGGGGCCCAGGCCTGCCGTCTGCTGGGGCTGGATATCGGATCGTGGGGGGTGGTGGTAGTGAGCAGTGGGTTACTGCGGCCCCCGAGGGTGCAAGGTCTCTTATGGAGACTGTGTCCTCCTGCCCGTCCGTGTATGCAATGTAAGCATACTGGCGGTTGGCGTGGAGGAGGTCGACCCTCTCGACCAGGGGGTCCGTTTTATGGGTCCTCACGTGCCTTCTCAGTAGGACCGGCCCTGGGGCTGTCAGCCATGGCGGTAGCGATGTCCCCGATGTGGACTTCCTTGGGAAGACAAACATTTTCTCATGAGTGGTGGTGTTAGTGGCAGTGCAGAGCAGTGACCGAATAGAGTGGAGCGCATCGGGGAGCACATCCTGCCAGCGGGAGGTTGGAAGGCCCCTAGACTTTAAGGCTAGCAGGGCGGCCTTCCAAACTGTCGCATTTTCTCTTTCCACCTGTCCGTTCCCCCGGGGGTTGTAACTGGTGGTCCTGCTTGTGGCAATACCCCTAGTTAGCAGGTACTGACGGAGTTCGTCGCTCATAAACGATGAGCCCCGGTCGCTATGGATATAGCTGGGGAAACCGAACAGGGTGAAGAGGTCGTTCAGACATTTAATGACCGTGGCACTGGTCATGTCCGGGCAGGGGATGGCGAACGGGAAACGGGAGTACTCATCAATAATATTGAGGAAGTACACATTGCGGTCGGAGGAGGGGAGAGGCCCTTTAAAATCAATGCTCAGGCGCTCGAAGGGGCGAGTGGCTTTTATCAGGTGGGCCCTGTCTGGTCTATAAAAGTGCGGTTTGCACTCAGCGCAGACTTGGCAGTTCCTGGTCATGGTCCTGACCTCCTCAATAGAGTAAGGCAGGTTGCGGGCTTTGATGAAGTGGAAGAACCTGGTGACCCCCGGGTGGCAGAGGTCATTGTGGAGGGCCCGCAGTCTATCGATCTGCGCGCTGGCGCAGGTGCCACGCGATAGCGCATCTGGAGGTTCATTGAGCTTCCCGGGCTGGTACAAGATCTCGTAATTGTAGGTGGAAAGTTCGATTCTCCACCTCAAGATCTTGTCATTTTTGATTTTGCCCCTCTGCTTGTTGTTAAACATGAAAGCAACTGAACAGGGTAAATCGTTTTCCGGCCAGGTAGTGCCTCCAATGACGCACAGCCTCCACAATCGCCTGGGCCTCCTTCTCAACAGCGGAGTGTCTGGTCTCCGGGCCTTGGAGGGTTCGTGAAAAGAAGGCCACGGGTCTCCCCGCCTGATTGAGGGTAGCAGCCAGGGCAAAGTCGGACGCGTCGCTTTCCACCTGGAAGGGGATGGATTCGTCCACTGCGTGCATGGTGGCTTTGGCAATGTCTTCCTTGATACGGTGGAAGGCTAAGCGGGCCTCTGCCGTCAAGGGAAAAGAGGTGGACTTGATCAGCGGATGGGCCTTGTCCGCATAGTAGGGGACCCACTGGGCATAAGAGGAGAAAAACCCTAGGCACCGCTTCAGGGCCTTGAGGCAGTGGGGCAGTGGGAGTTCCATAAGGGGACGCATCCGGTCGGGGTCGGGGCCGATGACTCTGAGTTCCACAACACAGCCAAGGATGGCGAGGCGGTTTGTGCGGAATATGCACTTCTCCTTGTTATATGTCAGGTTCAGGAGTTGGGCGGTGCGGAGGAATTTTTCGAGGTTTGCGTCATGGTCCTGCAAGTCATGGCCGCAGATGGTCACATTGTCCAGATATGGGAAAGTGGCCTGCAACGCATTTTGATCTACCATCCGGTCCATCTCCCTTTGGAAGACGGAGACCCCGTTGGTGACGCCAAAGGGAACCCTAAGGAAGTGGTAGAGGCGGCCGTTTGCCTCAAAGGCAGTATACTGGCGGTCCTCAGGGTGGATAGGGAGCTGGTGGTACGCTGATTTCAGGTCAATGGTCGAGAAGACTCGGTACTGCGCGATCTGGTTGACCATATCAGCTATGCGGGGGAGTGGGTAGGCGTCCAGCAGGGTGTAGTGATTTATTGTCTGGCTGTAGTCAATGACCAGGCGTTGCTTCTCGCCGGTCTTAACAACCACAACCTGGGCTCGCCAGGGGCTGGTGCTGCTCCACTTCGGTTTTAATGAAAACCATGTCCCCGGCACTGTATCGCCTGCTCTTTGTGGCGATGGGCTTACAGTCAGGGGTGAGGTTAGCAAACAGTGGGGGGGGGGTGACTCTGAGTGTGGAGAGGTTGCACCTGGTGCGCGGCGGGCAATTTGGGAGCTGCTGGCTGCGGACTGTGAGTGGGGGTAGGGGTCCACCGTACGCCATCGTAACACTTTTAAGGTGGCACTGAAAATCTAACCCCAGCAGGACGGCAGCGCAGAGGTCGGGCAGGATCAGAAGTTTAAAATGACCGTACACGGTCCCGTCTACTACGAGTGTCACTATGCAGTAGCAGCCGATGTCCGCCGACTGGGACTCGGAGGCCATAGAAATCCGCTGGTGCGCAGGCAGGACTGGGAGAGAGCAACGCCGCACCGTGTCGGGGTGGATGAAGCTCTCTGTGCTCCCAGAGTCAAAAAGGCAGATTGTATCGTGGCCATTTACCTTAATGTCCATTGTGGAACTGGCCAGCTGGTGCAGTCTCGCTTGGTCCAGTGTAACGGATGCCAGCGTAGGGGTCGGTGTGTCGCTGCGGGTATCAGATGAGGCGGTGTTGGGGGCCTGCTGCATTCCGTCTGTACCGGTGGTTCGCACATGGCCGGGGAGGCCCAAGATGGCGGCCCGCATGGCCCACACGTGGCGCAGCTGGGTTTCGGGGTGGCTTTGGCCCTGCAGACGTTAGCGTAGTGTCCCTTCTTCCCGCAGCCCGAGCAGATCGTGTTTTTCGCCGGGCAGCGCGCTCTGGGGTGTTTGGCCTGGCAACAGAAGTAGCATTTCTTGCCTTGGGGCACTGCTGTCTGGCCTTGGGACACTGCTGCGGTAGTTGGGCCGTTGCTGGGGTGTGGCTGGGGTGGCACGGCGCTATGAGGCGGTCCTACCGTGTCCCAGGCTGTCATTCCCCGCGGCGTCCACGGTGCAGAGGAGTAGGCATCCATGCCCCGGTAGGCTGCATCTAATGATAGTGCGAGTTCAGAGGCCTTGTTGAGGTCGAGGTCACTCTGCTCCAACAGTCGCTGTCGGGTGTAATTGGATCTGTGGCCCGCTACAAAATCGTCCCGGATAGGTTCCTCTGTGTACACGGCGGCCTTTACATCCTTACAACCACAGGCCCGGCCAAGCACAGACAGTGCCTGAAGGTATTCCACGGTCGATTCCCCAGGTTGTTGTTTACGACTCCCCAGGAGGTGCCTGGCGTACACTTCGTTCACTGGGCGCGTGTACTGGTCCTTGAGGAGCTTGATAGCGTCCGCGTACGAGGTCGCGTCTTGGATGACCGAGTACACTCGGTGGTTCACTTTGGAGGTCAGGACATCCAGTTTGTCCTCGTCCGATTTGATTGCTGCGGAGGCGGTCAGGAATTTTTCGAAACACTTAAGCCAGTGAGTAAACTTGGTGGATGAGTTCGCCTCCCGATGATCTAAATCCAGGCATGCTGGTGTGAGGATCTTCTCCATTATAAAAATTTTGTTAATAAAATTGATGCGCTATCATTTACTCATAAAAGACTGAGAGTTAAGAGAGTAACTAAAGGCTTTTATTAACAAAAGAATGAAGGTCTGCCTCGAGTGGTCGACCGGTCCAGAAATACAAAGGGCTGGGCAGCAGTCACCATTATACTAGGACTTGTGGGAGGAGTCAGCCGAGGCATGTCCAGGCATGTACACAGTGGAATACAAACAGTGGTTTACCACACTCTCTCTCTGTCTATCTCTCTCTTGCTCACTGTCACTGTCTCTGTCTCTATGTTTCTCATACTCTGTCTATCTCTGTCACTGTCTCTCTGCCGATCTCTCTCTTGCTCTCTCTCTGTCACTGTCTCTGTTTCTATGTTTCTCATACACTGTCTCTGTCTCTCTCTCTCTATCTCTCTCTTGCTCTCTCTCTGTCACTGTCTCTATCTCTATGTTTCTCACACAATGTCTATCTCTGTCACTGTCTCTCTGTCTATCTCTCTCTTGCTCTCTCTCTGTCACTGTCTCTGTCTCTATGTTTCTCATACACTGTCTATCTCTGTCACTGTCTCTCTGTCTACCTCTCTCTTGCTCTCTCTCTGTCACTGTCTCTGTCTCTATGATTCTCATACACTGTCTATCTCTGTCACTGTCTCTCTCTCTCTATCTCTCTCTTGCTCTCTCTGTCACTGTCTCTGTCTCTATGTTTCTCATACACTGTCTATCTCTGTCACTGTCTCCCTCTGTCTCACTCTTGCTCTCTCTCTCTCACTGTCTCTGCCTCTGTTTCTCATACACTGTCTATCTGTCACTGTCTCTCTCTCTCTGTCTATCTCTCTCTTGCTCTCTCTCTGTCACTGTCTCTGTCTCTATGTTTCTCATACACTGTCTATCTATGTCACTGTCTCTCTCTCTATCTCTCTCTTGCTCTCTGTCACTGTCTCTGTCTCTATGTTTCTCATACACTGTCTATCTCTGTCACTGTCTCTCTCTCTATCTCTCTCTTGCTCTCTGTCACTGTCTCTGTCTCTATGTTTCTCATACACTGTCTATCTCTGTCACTGTCTCTCTCTCTCTATCTCTCTCTTGCTCTCTCTCTGTCACTGTCTCTGTCTCTATGTTTCTCATACACTGTCTATCTCTGTCACTGTCTCTCTCTCTATCTCTCTCTTGCTCTCTCTATGTCACTGTCTCTGTCTCTATGTTTCTCATACACTGTCTATCTCTGTCACTGTCTCTCTCTCTCTCTATCTCTCTCTTGCTCTCTCTCTGTCACTGTCTCTGTCTCTATGTTTCTCATACACTGTCTATCTCTGTCACTGTCTCTCTCTGTCTATCTCTCTCTTGCTCTCTCTCTGTCACTGTCTCTGTCTCTATGTTTCTCATACACTGTCTATCTCTGTCACTCTCTCTCTCTGTCTATCTCTCTCTTGCTCTCTTTCTGTCACTGTTTCTGTCTCTATGTTTCTCACACACTGTCTATCTCTGTCACTGTCTCTCTCTGTCTATCTCTCTCTTGCTCTCTCTCTGTCACTGTCTCTGTCTCTATGTTTCTCATACACTGTCTATCTCTGTCACTGTCTCTCTCTCTATCTCTCGCTCCTCTCTCATCTGTCACTGTCTCTGTCTCTATGTTTCTCATACACTGTCTATCTATCTCACTGTCTCTCTCTGTCTCTCTCTCTCTTGCTCTCTGTCACTGTCTCTGTCTCTATGTTTCTCATACACTGTCCATCTCTGTCACTGTCTCTCTCTCTATGTTTCACATACACTGTCTCTCTCTGTCACTGTCTCTCCCTGTCTATCTCTTTCTTGCTCTCTCTCTGTCACTGTCTCTGTTTCTCATACACTGTCTATCTCTGTCACTGTCTCTCTCTCTCTCTCGCTCGCTCGCTCTCTCTCTGTCACTGTCTCTGTCACTGTTTCTCATACACTGTCTATCTCTGTCACTGTCTCTCTATCTCTCTCTTGCTCTCTCTCTGTCACTGTCTCTGTCTCTATGTTTCTCATACACTGTCTATCTCTGTCACTGTGTCTCCCTGTCTATCTCTCTCTTGCTCTCTGTCACTGTCTCTGTCTCTATGTTTCTCATACACTGTCTATCTCTGTCACTGTCTCTCTCTATCTCTCTCTTGCTCTCTCTCTGTCACTGTCTCTGTCTCTATGTTTCACATACACTGTCTATCTCTGTCACTGTCTCTCTCTGTCTATCTCTCTCTTGCTCTCTCTCTGTCACTGTCTCTGTCTCTTTCTCATACACTGTCTATCTCTGTCACTGTCTCTTTCTCTCTCTCTCTCTGTCCCTGTCTCTGTCACTGTTACTCATACACTGTCTACCTCTGTTGCTGTCTCTCCCTGTCTACCTCTCTCTTGCTCTCGCTCTGTCACTGTCTCTCTCTGTCTAACTATCTCATTCTCTCTCTGTCTCTGTCTTTCTCTCTCTGTTACTGTCTCTCTCTGTCTCTCTAATACACTGTCACTCTCTTTCTGCCTCTCTCTATCTTTCTCTCTGTCTATCTCGCTTCCCTCCCTATGCTTGCTGCAACACTCATCCTTTCTCCTGTCTGTGATGCAGGTGAAGTCGATGTTGAAGGATCAATGTGCGAACGAGGAGTTTGATTTGAGTGTGGATGACCTTGAGTGCTCGGTTGTGGAAGAATGAAGGCGACCGACCGTTTCAGCAAGCTCCCGGAGCCCGTGATCCCGTCTCTGTGTGTTTCACAGCCTCGCTCAATTACGGTTCTGCCTCACCTTCAACTTCTTTAACCCAAGGAGACTGTCAGCAAATGGTTAATCTCCAACTAGACGTGTGCTATTCTTATATCGCTATTGATTCCTCTTCATACTGCAGGTGTGTGGGAGCTTGTAGCCTTTGCTGTGTTAAATACCATTCCATTTTTAAGTAGTGACCACTGGACTGCTGAACCAAGACTGACCGTAGAGATCTGGCCCAGTTCAGGAGGAAGTGATCTCCTGCTTAATGAGGGAACTTCATTAAAGACCTACCATTGTGTAGAGATTCCTAAGCTTCAGGGAGCTGTCAGCACTGATAACAGGTGCAAGGGCAACAGATAGTCCTGTTAAAAGGAGAACCTCTGGGTAGATCTCATCTTTTTAATTGGGGTTTCAGCAGAGTTGGGGAAATAGTTGGTTCTGGACTTTACAGAATCAAACATTTAATTATAAGTAAAGATTTTATTTGGTAGAATAGCAATTATGTGTGAAAAAAGCTAAATGCTTGATAAGATAACGAAGTAAATAAGTTATACCGAGCTCATGAGCCCAGTGGAAACAGTAACGACACCAGCTTTATTAACTGAAATTACTGATAAGGGGCGGGTCCTGTGAGATTCTCCTCATCCGGAGTTTTATTCCCGAGGAAGTGGAAAGTGAGATGTTCCCATCTTCACCCGCGTCAGTCAATAGAAGTGTTGTAAAATGACCCATTGATCACCATTCTGTAGTGTAAAGGTGGAAAACTGCACACGTGAGGCAGACATGGCCAGGGCTGTGTAGCTTCTACTGATGGACATTTGGACAAGGAAGTCTGTAGATTAGAAAGTTAGGAATAAAGTGGCAGAGGGTAATGAGGATTTGGATTGCAATGGTTTGAAGGGCCTGACTACTGAGCTCAGAAATGTAATGTATTTGATTCCCTGGCGTTCGGGTGTGTTTGTAATCCCGATCTTTTTAGTGTATGTTTAATTGCTATTGCATGATCTGTATGCTCAATAAATCCTTGAACTTTTAATCTGAACGTTTCAAGAAGCTTATTGATCTTGGAGAAATGGCTTGATCATCTGATCATGAGAAACCTGTGTTGTTTCGGTAAGGAACGCTCGCTGTTAGATGATTGGTGATGTCTGGGATCAGATGGGATACTACAGTAACTGGTGGGCCTGTCCCCCATTCCCAGCACCTCGAGCTGCTCCATTGTATTCTGCTCAATGTGGACACATTGGCAAATCCATCTGACTCAATGGGTTACATAGGAACACAGGATCAGGAGTAGGTGGTTCAGCCCATCGAGCCTGTCCCACATTCAATGAGATCATGGCTCATCTGTATCTTTACCCGATTTGCCCACCTTGGTTCGATATCCCTAAATACCCTTACCTAACACAACATTCCGTTTTGAAATGTGTAACTGAACTCTAACAGCTACATGTTTTTGGGGGAGGGATCTCCAGGTTTCCATTAACTTTTGTGTGAATAATTGCTTCCTGACATCACCCCTGAACGGCCTAGCTCTAATTTTGTGGTTGTGCTCCCTTTTTCTGGACGTAGTTTCTCTCTATCTGCACTATCAACTCCTTTAATCATCTTAAACACCTCAAGTAGATCACCCGTTAACCTTCTACACTTGAGGGAATACATGTCCAGTCTCTGCACCCCTTCCTCATAATTTACCCCTTTTAGCCCCGGTATCATTCTGGTGAATCTGCGCTGCACCCCCTCCAAGGCCAATATATCCTTCCTGAGGTGCGGTGCCCAGAACTGAACAGAGTTTCTCCAGATGGGGTCTGACCAGAGCTTCATACAACTGTAGCATAAATCCAGCTCTCTGTATTTCAGCACCCTTTGAGATAAAGCCTAACATTTCATTAGCCTTGTAATTATTTTACCTAAAAATGAATCTGCGATAATGTTACTGCAGCAAACAGTCAGTCAATCTATGGAACAGGATCCCCAGGGAGATGCTGGAAGCAGATATTCCCTGCACATTCAAGAGACTTCTCTTGCGGAAAGTGTATTAGTAACTTGAGCCATGACGTGTTAAGCGTAGCGTGGCTGGGGAGGAACAGGTGACTTTGGATCTATGGTTCCCAAAGCTCTCCACCACTGGGGGGTTTCCTCATCTCATGTCTGGGTCTGCTGTAGGCTAATTGAATGAGATTGATTGCTGTGATTAGTCAACAACTCCATTATCATTGTACCCCGCGTCTACCAGGATGGGAGAAGGTGAACTAGATGGATCTTGGTTATTGTTCCTCCAGCAATGCCAATGGAATGGACCTGATTTGGTACCAGTTTGGCTCAGATGGGGAAAAAAGTCCCTGATGATCCTTCAACAGCCCACTCTGCTTTGTTCTCCTGCAGGCTTCCACCCAGTTACTCAACTCGCCCCTACGCTGATCTTATAGTCAATGTGAATCCCACCCCCTTTGAGTCACACCTAGCTTAAAGGAAGATGGTTGTGGAGGTCAATGACCTCAGCCACAGGACATCGCTGCTGGAGTGCCTCAGGGCAGTGCCCTAGGCCCAAACATCTTCAGCTGCTTCATGAATGACCTTCCCTCCAACATAAGGTCAGAAGTGGGGATGTTTGCTGTTGATTACCCAGTGCTCAGCTCCATTCGCTACTCCTCTGATAATTAAGCAGTCCGTGCCCACATGCCGCAAGTGCTGGACCACATTCAGGTTGGAGCTAATAAGTGGCAAGTAACTTTCCCGCCACACAAGAGGCATCTCCAACAAGAGAGTGTATAAGCACCACCCCTTGACATTTACTTGCATTACTATCGATGAATCCAACACCAGCAACATCGTGGGTTATCCCACGGCCAGAACCTTAACGGAAACAGCCACATAAATGCTGTAGCTACAAGAGCAGATCAGAGGCTGGGTTTTTCCGAGTGTCTCATTTTGTTTCTCCCCAAATCCTTTCCTCCGTTTACAAGGCAAAAGTCAGGAGTGTGATGGAATGCTCTCCACTTGCCTGGATGAGTGCAGCTCCAACAACACTCAAGAAGGTCGACACCATCCAGGACAAAATATCCTGCTTGTTTGGCACCCCATCCATCACCTTAACATTCACTCCCTCCTCCACCGGCACACCATGGCTGCAGTGTGTACCATCTACAAGATGCACTGCAGCAACTCGCCAAGGCTTCTGTGGCAGCACCTCCGAAACCCGCGACCTCTTCCACATAGAAGGACATGGCAGCAGGCACATGGGTGAACGACCACCTCCCAATCACGCAGGCTGACTTGGAAATATATCGCCATTAATTCAACATCTTTTGGACCAAATCCTGGAATTCTCCCCGCCGCCACCGCCCCCTCCCACCCCGCCTCCCAGCCCCACCACCATAACAGCACTGCGTACTGCAGCGGCTCACCACCGCCTACTCAAGAGCAACTGAGGATGGACAATAAATGATGGCCTTGCCAGCGACGCCCACATCCCGTGATTGAATAAGGAAAAAATGGAAACAGAACAGCTCCCAGCATAGCTCGGCTGGGGCTCAGCATGATCCAGATCACCGCCAATCACGGTTACCCCGCTCCTTGCTTCCATATTTCCACTGGCTCAGCTACATTCCCCGTCGAGTCTAGAATTGTACCCGCGGACGATCTCTAAGACCGTGTGGTTTATATGAGGACAGAGAATAGGAATAAACGGGTAATTTTCAGGTTGGCAGACTGTTATTGTGGGTGCTGCAAGGATCAATGCTGGGGCTTTAGCTATTTACAATCTATATGAATGATTTAGATGAAGGACCGAGTGTAAAGTGTACAAATTTGCTGATGATACAAAGTTAGGTGGGAAAATGAGCTGCGAGGTGGACATAAAGAGCCTGCAAAGGGACATAAACAAGTTAAGTGAGTGGGAAAGAAGGTGGCAGATGGAGTATAATGTGGGGAAGTGTGAGGTTATTCATTTTGGTAGGAAGAATAGAAATAAAGAATATTTTTAAATGTTGGGGAACCTTTAAATGTTGGTGTTCGAAGGGATTTTGGATGTCCTTGTACAAAAAACACTGAAAGTTAACATGCAGGTATAGCCAGCAATTCGCAAGGCTAATAGTATGTTGGCATTTAATACAAGGTGTTGGAGGAAAATTTAAAATGGCACCGTAGTGCCCGCTGAAATACTTGACATTTATTGACATTTTGCAGACACTGGCATAACAGACAGCTGACTTGATCTGCTTGCACCAACTTGTGATATCACTTGTACAGACGTAAGACAGGAACGGCTAGTCAACTGTTGGGGTGAAACTGTAAGAGCGAAAAATTATGTTTAGGAAGGGGGAGGGTGAACAGCCAATGGTCGTGGTCCACATTGGTACCAACGACATAGGTAAAAAGAGGGATGAGGTCCTGCATCAAGAATTTAGGGAGCTAGGTAACAGATTAAAGAGCAGGACCTCAAAGGTTGTAATCTCTGGATTACTCCAAGTGCCACGTGCTAGTAAGTATAGGAATGGGAGGATAGAGCAGATGAATGCGTGGCTAAAGAGTTGGTGTAGGGGGGAGGGTTTTACTTTCCTGGATCACTGGGCCTGCTTCTGGGAAAGGTGGGACTTGTACAAGTCGGACGGGTTGCACCTGAACCAGAGCGGGACAAATATCCTTGCGGGGAGGTTTGCTAGCACTGTTGGGGGGGGTTTAAACTAACTTGGCAGGGGGATGGGATACAGAGGGGAGCTGAAATAGGGGGGGATGTGCTGCCAATTATAGAGAAAAAAACAAGTCAGCTTGGTAGACAGGGCAAATATATAAGGGCAAGGCTGGATGGCATCTATTTTAATGCAAGGAGTCTTGCAAATAAGGCGGATGAACTGAAGGTGTTGATAAACACATGGGAGTATGATATTGTTGCTATCACGGAGACATGGTTGAGGGAAGGGCAAGACTGGCAGCTCAATATTCCGGGGTACAGAATCTTCAGGCGAGACAGAGGGGGAGGTATAAGAGGAGGGGGTGTCGCAATATTAATTAAGGAGTCAATTACTGCAGTAAGGAGGGATGATATATTAGCAGGGTCCTCTAATGAGGCCATATGGGTGGAGCTTAAAAACAAAAAGGGGGCAAGCACTTTGCTGGGAGTGTACTATAGGCCTCCAAACAGTCAGGGGGAGATAGAGGAACAGATATGTAGGCAAATCTCAGAGAAATGTGCAAATAATAGGGTAATAATAATGGGGGATTTCAACTTCCCCAATATTAACTGGGATAGTCAGAGTGTGAAAGGCTCAGAGGGTGTAGAATTCTTAAAGTGCATCCAGGAGAGCTTTTTGAGCCAGCATGTAGAAAGTCCTACAAGAGAGGGGGCGGTACTGGACCTAATTCTAGGGAATGTGGCCGGCCAAGTGGAAAAAGTGCTAGTAGGTGAGCACTTTGGTGATAGTGACCATAATATGGTAAGATTTAAGGTGGCCATGGAAAAGGACAGGGATGGGCCGGAAATAAAGGTTCTAAATTGGGGGAAGGCCGATCTTAATAGGATAAGGCAGGATCTGGCCAAAATGGACTGGGATCAGCTACTTGTAGGAAAATCCGCATCGGAGCAATGGGAGGCTTTCAGAAGGGAGATTGAGATCATACAATGGCAACATGTTCCCGTAAAGGTCAAGGGTGGTTCCAAAAACCACAGGGAGCCTTGGATGTCAGGGGATATACGAGAATGGATTTGGAAAAAAAGGAGGGCTTTTGGTAGATACAAAAGGCTAAAGACGGAGGAAGCCCTAGAGGAGTACAAAAAGTGCAGGGGGATACTTAAAAAAGAAATTAGGAGATCAAGGAGGGGCCATGAAATAACACTGGCGAGCAAAATAAAGGAAAATCCGAAGATGTTTTATAAGTATATTAAGGGTAAGAGGATAACTAGGGAAAAAATAGGGCCCATTAGGGACAAAAGTGGCAATCTGTGTGTGGAGCCGGAAGATGTAGGAGGGGCTCTAAATGAATTTTTTGCATCTGTTTTCACTATGGAGAAGGACGATGTAGACATAGAAATAGGGCGGGGGGACTGTGATATGCTCGAACATATTAACATCGAGAGGGAGGAGGTATTGGCGGTTTTAGCTGGCCTAAAAATGGATAAATCCCCAGGCCCGGATGAAATGTATCCCAGGCTGCTGTGTGAGGCAAAGGAGGAGATTGCGGGGGCTCTAACACATATATTCAGGACCTCTCTGGCCACAGGGGATGTGCCAGAGGACTGGAGAACCGCTAATGTAGTACCATTATTCAAGAAGGGTAGTAGGGAAAAAGCGGGGAACTACAGGCCAGTGAGCCTAACATCAGTGGTAGGAAAATTATTGGAAAAAATCCTGAGGGACAAAATTTGTCTCCACTTGGAGAGGCAAATATTAATCAGGGATAGTCAACATGGCTTTGTCAAGGGAAGATCATGTCTGACTAATTTGATTGAATTTTTTGAGGGGGTGACTAGGTGTGTGGATGAGGGTAACGCAGTGGATGTGGTATACATGGATTTCAGTAAGGCCTTCGATAAAGTCCCGCACAGGAGACTGGTCAAGAAGGTAAGAGCCCATGGAATCCAGGGTGCCTTGGCACATTGGATACAAAACTGGCTTAGTGGCAGAAGGCAGAAGGTGATGGTCGAAGGTTGTTTTTGTGACTGGAAGCCTGTGGCCAGTGGGGTACCACAGGGATCGGTGCTGGGTCCCTTGCTGTTTGTGGTCTACATTAATGACTTGGATATGAATGTAAAGGGTATGATCAGTAAGTTCGCGGATGATACAAAAATTGGTAGGGTGGTAAATAGCGAGGAGGGTAGCCTCAGTCTGCAGGACGATATAGATGGGTTGGTCAGATGGGCGGAACAGTGGCAAATGGAATTTAACCCGGAAAAGTGCGAGGTGATGCACTTTGGGGGGACTAACAAGGCAAAGGAATACACAATGAATGGAAAGACCCTAGGCAAGACGGAGGGTCAGAGGGATCTGGGTGTGCAAGTACACAGATCCCTGAAGGCGGCGGAACAGGTGGATAAGGTGGTAAAAAAGGCATATGGGATACTTGCCTTCATTAGCCGAGGCATTGAATATAAGAGCAAGGAGGTTATGATGGAGCTGTATAAAACACTGGTTAGGCCACAGCTGGAATATTGTGTGCAGTTCTGGTCGCCACACTACAGGAAGGATGTGATCGCGTTAGAGAGGGTGCAGAGGAGGTTCACCAGGATGTTACCAGGGCTGGAGCGCTTCAGCTATGAAGAGAGACTGGGCAGATTGGGTTTGTTTTCCTTGGAGCTGAGGAGGCTGAGGGGGGACATGATTGAGGTGTGCAAAATTATGAGGGGCATAGATAGGATGGATGATGAGGAGCTTTTTCCCTTAGTAGAGGGGTCAATAACTAGGGGGCATAGATTCAAGGTAAAGGGCGGGAGGTTTAGAGGGGATTTGAGAAAGAACTTTTTCACCCAGAGGGTGGTTGGAGTCTGGAACTCACTGCCTGAAAGGGTTGTGGAGGCAGAAACCCTCACAACATTTAAGAAGCATTTGGATGTGCACTTTAAATGCCATAGCATACAAGGCTACGGGCCAAATGCTGGAATATGGGATTAGATTAGACAGGGCTTGATGGCCGGCGCGGACACGATGGGCCGAAGGGCCTCTATCCGTGCTGTATTACTCTATGACTCTATGACTCTATGAACAAGGGAGGTAACGGGTGTTTAAGGGCAGGGTTATGCAACTGGCAGGACATAGGTATCACTGTGAGAATAGGGTTGCGAAATACCAACATGTCACATGAAAGAAGCTAGCTAACAGTAACATAATTAAGTTGTTTGTGAAAGAAGCTAGCTAACGGTATAATAATATAATTAACTTGTTTCTGACAGAATGTGATTAAGGGTTGCTAAGGTATCGGATTGGCCAAAGTTGAAGGATGCTAAAGTACCAGATTGGCCAAGGAATTAATGTAATAACTGCTGGTATGGTACCTTTCCTGTTTTTAAACTGTATAAAAGAAGCTCGGCTACTACTGTAAAACCCAGAAGCTGGCAGCTGAGACCGCGTGGTCTCCTGTTCTTCTTCTCCCAGAGCGCTCTGTACATTAAACTGTGCATTTTTACTTCTCTCAAACTGTTTGGTTGTGTGAGTTTTTTCACGTAAGTCTAAGTTGGGTAATGTGTCGACCTCGTATATCACTTGGCCCGCTCAGAAAGTCTTGCTGCTATTGTACAGGGCTTTCGTGAGACCACACCTGGAGTACTGTGCACAGTTTTGGTCTCCGTACCTAAGGAAGGATATACTTATCTTAGAGGGGGTGTAACGAAGGTTCCCTCGAATGATTCCTTCGATGAGAGGGCTGTCGTATGAGGAGAAATTGAGTAGAATGGGTCTCTACGCTCAGTTGGTTAGAAGAATGAGAGCTGATCTCATTGAAACATATAAGATTCTGAAGGGATTGACAGGGTATACGTTGAGAGGCTGGTTCCCCTGGCTGGAGTGTCTTGAATTAGGGGTCATAATCTCAGCATAAGGGGTCGGCCATTTATGACAGAGATGAGAAGAAATTGTTTCACTCAGAGGGTTGTGAATCTTTGGAATGCTCTAGTTCAGAGGGCTGTGGAATCTCTGTCGTTGAGTATATTCAAGGCTGAAATATGTAGGTTTTTGGACTCTCGTGGAATCAAAGATTATGTGGATATTGCGAGAAGGTGGTATTGAGGTCGAACATCAGCCATGATCTGATATAATGGTGGAGCAGGCTCGAGGGGCCGAATGGCCTACTCCTGCTCATATTTCTTACGTTCTTATAAGGTGTTTCTGGTCCCACTTTCACCCCGCGTCCTGCTTTCCTGGAACAGGATGAAGCATTCTCATCTAACTCTCTCTCTCTCTCTCTTCATCTCGCTCTGCGTCTCTCTCCCTCTCACCCTTTATCTCTCTCTCTCTTTCCCCACTTGGTCCATTTCCCTCTCTCTCTCTCTCTCTCTTTATCTCACTCCCTATGTCCCTGTCTCTTTACTCCTCTTTCTCTGTCTCTCTCTTTCTCAATCTTTCCCGTTCTCTCTCTCTCTCACTCTGACTGGTCTATGCGGAGGGTATTGACAAGATGGCGGACAGGATGGTGGTGCCGGCAGTGGCCATGTTGATGATCACATCAGCGGGATGAGGTCACTTCCTGTGAGACGCACCGAGCCCACATTCCCCGCACAATCGGCGGACCTGAAATCTTAACACCGGCTTCCCCCCATTCCTTTCCAATTCACCATTTCATTCCCTCGTCTCCCATTTATTTCCCTCGTCTCTCATTTCATTCCCCTTCCCACATTTCTTTCCCCCTTCTCCCCCTGTCATTCCTACTTCTCCACAACTGTGCTGTTGGGAGGGTTTAAACTAATTTGGCTGGGAGATTGCCAACAGGATGAAACATTTGAGGAGGAGAAAAAAGGTGCACAGATGACTGGGAGAGGCAAGTAGCACTAGAGTATAGAGTCGTTCAGAAATAGGAGGGATCAGACTGGAGGCAATTGCGAGGCAGTCTATCATGGGGTTGGAGTGCATGTACATAAATGGCGTGTGGTAAATAAGGTTGGTGACCAGCAGGCACAAGTCACCACATGCGAGTATGATACAGTGGCAATAACAGAGACCTGGCTCCAAGAAGGGGCGGATTAGGAACTTAATATTCCTGGCTACAAGCTATTCAGGAAAGATAGGGAAGCATAGAAAGGAGCGTGTGTAGCAGTATTGATTAAAGTAACTATTACAGCACTGGACAGGGATGAGGTAGATGAGGGACCAAAGACAGAATCTATTTGGTTAGAATTAAGCAACAAAAAAGGAGATATTAAGCTTCTCGGTGTACACTGTAGGCCAACAAATAGTGGGAAGGAGATAAATTGAGCAAATTTGCAGGCCAATTGCTGAAAGATGCATGAATTACAGGGTAGTGATAAAGGGAGACTTCAATTATCCTAATATAGTCTGTAATTGAAACAGTGTAAAGGGCAAAGAGGGGGAGGTAATCCTCAAATGTGTACAAGGGAACTTTCCTGGCCAGTCCAACGAGGAAGGAATCAGTGCTGGATCTAGTTCTGGGACATGAACGGAGGAAGTGATGCATGTTTCAGTCGGGGGGGGGGTTACGAGAACAGTGATCATATCATCATAATTGCCCAGGTGCTTTGGAATTGAAGGTTGGTCGGCGAAACAGTTATTGAACAACAGGAGGATTTCAAAGAGGAGGTGGTTCAGCTACAGGCTAGAAATATTCCCATGAGGGGAACTGAAGGGCCTCGAAAGCTCGAGCTCCCTAGATGAAAACAAAAACAACAACTTGCATTTATATAGCGCCTTTAACTTTTTAAAGTAGTTATGTCAGCTGTGGCTCAGTGGGTAGCACTCTCGCCTCTTCTTTGGCTGTAAAGCGCTTTGGGATGTCCTGAGGTCGTGAAAAGCACAATATAAATGCAAGTGTTTCTTTCTTTAAATGTGCCTCTACCACCCATTCAGGCAGTGAATTTCAGAACCGGAGCAACCTCTGGGTGAAAAAATGTTCGCCTCAAATCCCCTTTAATCCTTCTACCAATTACTTTAGCTCTATGCCCTCTGGTTATTGAGCTCATTGCTAGGTGAAATAGGTCCCTCCTAACCACTCTATCTACGCCCCTCATAATTTTATACACCTCAAATTAAATCACCCCTCAGCCCCTCTGCCCCAAAGAAAACAACACCAGCCTATCTAATCTATCAGCACAGCTATAATTCTCCCGTCATGGCAACGTTCTATTAAATCTCCTCTCTATCCTCTCCAGTGCAATCACATCTTTCCTGTAATGTGTGACCAGAACTTTACGCCATACTCTAGCTGTGGCCTAATTAGTGTTTTATGCAGTTGAAGCATAAAATCACTGCACTTATATTCTATGCCACAGCTAACAAAGGAATATATCCCGTATTTCTTCATAACCTTCTCATCTACCTGTCCTTCCTTCAGGGATCTGTGGACCTGCACGCCAAGGCCCCTCACTGCCTCTGCACTTCTCAGTATCCTCCTATTTATTGTGTATTTCCTTACCTCGTTAAACCTCCCCAAATGCATTACCTCACTCTTCTCTAGATTGAATTCCAATTGCAACTTTTCTGCCCACCTGACCAGTCCATTGAAATCTTCCTGCAGCCTACAGCTTTCTTCCTCACTATCAAAAACACAGTCAATTTTTGCATCATCTGCAAACTTCTTAATCATGCCCCCAACATTGAAGTCTAAATCATTGTTGAACACCACAGAAAACAAGGGAACTCGTAATGAGCCCTTTTGAAGTAGTGCCAGAGGATTGGAGGAATGCAAATGGTACACCTCTGTTCAAAAAGGGGGAGAGGGATAAAGCAGGCAACTGCAGGCCAGTCAGCCTAATGTCGCTGGTGGGGAAACCTTTAGACACATTAATCCAGAACAACATGAATTTGCACTTGGAAAAGCATGGGCTAATAAATTTAGGTCAGCAAAGATTTATTAAATGCACATCGTGTTTGACTAACTTGATCTTTGATGAAGTGATGGAGAGGTACGATGAGGATAGTGCGGTTGATGTTGTGTACATGGACTTTCAAAAGACATTGGGTAAAGTACAACATAATAGATGTGTTAGAAAAATTAAAGCCCATTGGATTAAATTGACAGTCGCACCACGGATATGACATTTTCTAAGGGACAGCAAACAGAGAGAAGTGGTGAACGATAGTCCTTGAATTGGAGGGAAATGTGCAGTGGTGTTTCACAACGGTCGGAGTTGGCATCATTGCTCTGTTTGATATATATTAATGAGCAGGGCTTCGGTACACCGGGCATGATTTCAATGTTTGCAGCTGATATAGATCTCAGAAAAGTAATAATTTATGCGAAGGACAGGAGCAGACTTCAGGAGGACATAGACAGACTAGTGAAATGGGCAGACACAGGGCAGATGAAATTGAACACAGAGAAGTGTGAAGTGATAAACTTTGGTCAGAACAATTATATGGAGAGAAAATAGGATCTAAATGGTACAATTTAAAATGGGGTGGAGTAACAGAGAGACATGTGGTGTATGAACACTAATCTTTTGAATTGGAGGACAAGTTATGAAGGCTAATAAAAAAATCTTACAGGAACCTTGGCTTTAATATTAGAAGAATAGTGTAGAAAAGCAAGGAGGTTATGCACACTTTAGGAAGGATGTCAAGGCCTTGGAGAGGCTCCAAAAGAGATTTCTGAGAATAGTTCCAGGGAGGATGGACTTCACTTATGTGGAGAAACTGGAGACGCTGCGATTGTTCTCCTTAGAGCAGAGAATGGTAAGAGGAGATTTGATAGCGGAATTCAAAATCATGAAGGGTTTTTGATGGAGTAAACAAGGAGAAAATGTTTCCAGTGGCAGAAGGGTCAATAAACAGAGGACACAGATTTAAGGTGATTGGCAAAAGAACCAGAGGCGAATGGAGGAAATTGTTTTTCTCAGCGAGATGGTGTGATCTGGAACGCGCTGCCTGAAAGGGCGGTGGAAGCAGATTCAACAGTAACGTTCAAAAGGAAATCGGATAAATCACTTGAAGGGAAATGTTTGCAGTTCTATGGGGCAAGAACAGCGGATTGGGATTAAATGGGTAGTACTACCAAAGAGCCGGCACAAACAAGATGGGACGGATGGCATCCTGTTGTGTTATGATACTGTTTTTTCCACTTTCCCAATTGAATTGCCCTTCCCCTATTTCGTTCCCTTTTCCCCTCCATCTGTCTCCCTTCATCTCCCCTTGCTTTCTTCCTCCCCCATCCACTGACTTTCCACAGTTTGGTTCCCTCTTTGATTGACATCAGTGAAATATATTTGCACAACCATAATTCAGTGTGGTCCGCTCGGCTTTAAGGAGAGCTGATGCCCCCTGCTGTTTCTCATTGGTTCCAGCGCCCCGCAGCGCCTCACTCGACTGTCCGTCAAAGCGATATGACGCAATGACGCTGGTCGGGCAATGACTTTCAGAGATAACAACAGAAAATGCTGGAAAAACTCAGCAGGCCAGGCAACATCCGTGGAGAGAGAAATAGCATCAACGTTTCGGGTCGAAACCCTTCGTCAGGACTGAGAAAACACAGGAAATGAAACAGATTAAAGGCCAGTTTGGGGGCTGGGAAATGGGGGTGAAAGAACAAAAGAGAAGTGCAGAGACATTAAGAGGTATTCAAAACCAGACGAGATGGTGATAGGACTGCTGGAGACAAAAGACAGCTCTAGATTAGGTGTGAAATGCGCTGGCAGAATGAGACAGCTGCAATGTGGGAGAGATATAAAGGGAGAAGGGCACAAAACAATAGTGTGGATAAAAAAATACATGTAAAAATTTAATGGGGGCCGAGGTTATGATCTGAAATTGTTGGAATCGATATTGAGTCCGGAAGGCTGTAAAGTGCCGAATCGGAAGGTGACTTTCAGACGTTTGTTGGGGAATGATGCATTAATGCCAGACTGAACTTGAACAGCAAGGCAGCGCTCCGATTGGACAAAGCACGGCATCGCCCCTCAGCCATTGTTTGGCCCAGTTGTCCATCACAGTGCCAGCGGGAGGCGCGGTCTCAGTGGAGCAGCGACGTGCTGACATTGGTCATAAATAGCAGCAGCCATTTCTTTGGTTCGCCCACCTGTCCATCAGGGGCCGGGTGGGCAGATGCCCCATTGGAACGGTAGCTCAGTGAGGCGCTGCAATGTGGGATAGCAGTTCAACCGAGCCCGTGGAGAGGGGGCAGTTCCTGTGGATCCGTGGGGGCGGCCTTGTTGGTGGAGAAGCCTACGCGGTGAGGTCACCTCTGGGTATGGGGAGGGGGAGGGATGAAGGAGGGAGGTGGAGGGGAGAAGGAGGGTGGGGAGGGAGAAGGAGGGTCCGGAGGGGAGAAGGAGGGAGGGAAGTCGCAGATGAGTGGGCCAGTGAGGGGCAGTGTTGTGGGGCTTGAGGGGGTCGGTGAGATGAAGGGGAGCGGGGCGAGAGAAGTGGGGCAGTGAGGGCCTGGGTGGTGGGGCAGTAAGTGTATGAGTTGGGTGGTGACAGCTGCGCAGTTGGGAGGTGTGGGGGAGGGGATTGGGGAGAGTAGTGGGGTGCTGAGCGGGAGGGGAGGGGCGTGGGTGGGACGGTTGTGGCTGGTGGTGAGGGGGAGAGATCTGGATGGTGAGATGGGGAGTGGGGCGATGAGGGGGAGGGGAGAGAGGCGATGAGGCGGGGGGAGCTGTGGGGTGAAGGATGGTGAAGAGTGGGAAGTGGAGTAGAGAGGGGAGGGGAGTTGGTTGCTGAGTGTGAGGGGATTGGGGCGCTAAGGTGGAGGGCAGTAGGGCAGTGAGTGGGAGGGGAGAGGAATGGTGAGTGGGAGGGCAGTGGGGCAATGTGGGGTTGGGGAGACGGGTGATGAGGGGTTGGGGAGAGGGGAGAATTGGGGGAGGGTAGTCAGTTGGTTAGGAGGAGAATGGGTTGGTGAGGAGTGGGAGGGCATTGGGCAGTGTGGGGACTGGGCGAGATGTTTCGGATGGTGAGGGGGAGGGGAGCAGGTCAGTGAGGGTGAGTGGAGTGTGGTTGAGAGATGACAAGTGGCACGGTGAGTGGAAGTGGAGTGGGGCGCTGAGAGTAATGCAATTGGGAAGGTTACCGGGAAAGGGTGTGGGGTGGTGAGGGAGCAGAGTGGGGCAGTGCTGGATGAGGAGTGGGGTGGTGGTCAGGAGTCGAGTGGGGCAGTTACCAGGGAGGGAAGTGGGAGGGTGACCTTGAGGGGAGTGGACTGCGGAGGGGATTGGGCATGAGGTGTTGAAGGGGAGGGAAGTGGGGCGTTGAGTGGTAGGGGAGTGCAGCGGTCAGGGAGAGGGGAGAGAGGCTGGGAGTGGGGGTGGGGAGTGGTTCCGTGAGGGGATGGGGAGTCAGGCGGTGAGCGGAGGTGGAGTAGGGCAATGAGGGCGAGTGGAGTGGGGTGGTGAAGGGGAGGGGAGTGGCGTGGATATGGTGGAGTGGAGTGGGGAGGTTAGGGGGAGTGGAGAGTAGCATTGATTGGGAGGGTATTAGGGCGATGACAGGGAGCGAAGTGGGGTCGGGCGTTGAGGGGGAGCGGAGAGGGGCGGTGTTTGGGAGGGGTTTGGGGTGATGAGAGGGAGGGGAGTGAGGTGGTGATGGTGAGGGGTGTGGGACAGTAAGTGGAGGGGAGTGGGGCAGTGTGGGGGAGGTGATTGGAGAGGTGAGGTTGTGGTGAGTTGGGCGGTGAGTGGGATATTGAGGGGGAGGGGAGTTGGGCAGTAAGGTTTAGGGGATTGGTTGGCTGAGGGGGAGTGGAGTGGGGATAATCAGTCCAGGTACTAAGGGACTGATGTGAGGTGTACGCGCAGAGTGGGAACTGAGGTAGTGCATTAGTGTGTAGGCCCACACCGGTTAGTGTGGAACTGGATTCGGGTGTAATCCCAGATTGGGTAGTGAGAGTCTGGAGTGTCGTGTAGATCCAGAGCGGGTAGTGAGGGACTGGAGTCAGGTATAATCCAGACCCTGTACTAAATGCCTGGAGTCAGCTGTAGGCCCATGAGCGGATAGTGAGAGACTGGAGTGAGCTGTGGTGCCAGACCCGGCAGTGAGGGATTGGAGTCCGTTGTAGGTCCAGCTCGGGTTGTGAGGGACTGGAGTCAAGTGTAGGCCTAGATTGGGTAGTGAGTGACTGGAGAGAGGAGTTGGCCTATGTTAGAGAAGGTGTAAATGCGCATGTGGTTACTTATAATTCACTCCTTTAATCAATAGCATTAACAACACTGAATGACTGATGTCACAGATTTATTAAGCATAAAATAATTGCACACAACAGCCACTGCTTCCGACAAATCCTTGCGAGTTTTAGCCAGATAATCAAACGTGTTACAGTCCCGAGTTCGCTATACAGATTGATCAGATCTTAACACGGTTTCAGTTCTCGCACCCACTGTTTATACCTTCTGCTTACTCCTTCTACATGACAATTGGCCTGTTTCAATGTTACATCAAGAGGTGTCCTGGATAATGTTTCTGTGAACGCTGATTTAAATTCTGTCCTTGTCCCTACAGATCCCTCACTCCATTTACTTAACTCAACCACCCTAATTTCCCAGTTTCAGGCTCTGGTGTTTCTCAGGAAGGTTCTTATCTGATCTTCATTGACTCCTGCTCTAGCAAATGATTGATTCATAAAAAATCTCATCCTTATTTGAAAATCCCTCCATGCCCTCGACCCCTCCCTCTCTCGGTAGCTTCTTCCACCCCTCCGCGATCGCTGCAATCCTCCATTTCTGTCCTCTTGCGCACCCCCGATTTTAACCACTCCACCATTGGAGGTCTCGGCCCCAAGCTCTGCAATTCCCTCCCTAAACCTCTTCACCTCTCCTGCTGCAAGATCCTCATTAAAACCTGTCCCAATATCTCATGTCGCTCCGCATCAAATGTTGCTGATTTAGGCTCCTGTGAAGCACCTTGGGATGTTTCTCTACGTTAAAGGCGCTGTATAGACGCAAGTTGTTGTTGTAAGGCTTTAAGGCCTCCGTTCTAAGGATTGGGATCTTTCTCTCCACTCTAATCTGATCATTGATACATCGCTGTTTGTGGGAGCTTGCTGTGCACAAATGGGCTGCTACGTTTCCTAAATTACAACTGTGACTACACTTCAAAAAGTACTTCATTGGCTGTTAAGCGCTTTGGACATCCTGAGGCACGATACAGATGCAAATCTTTCTTTCTGTCTATCTTTCTCTCATCAAACAGATGGTTACAACCTTAGTATCACTGTCTGTTTCTCACTGTGTGAAGATGTTCCCACTGAAGAATCTTACTTCCCTACTCAACAAACAAAGGCTCAAAGCGACATTACCACAATATAAAGAAACCCCATCACCAGTATTACATTAACACCTCAGGGCAATCTGATTAAACCTTTCCTTCCAAAACCATTTAAAAGCCCCGTTTACAGACTTTTTAAAACCCTTTTAAATTCCTTATAAATCCCTAAAAAACATTTTAAACGCCTTTTAAATCCTACATTAAACTGCTTTTAAACACCATTAAACCCATTAATAAACTCCTTTTAAACATTTCTAAACACCTTATTAAACTCCTATTCAAAATCTTTTAAACTCCTTATTAAACTCCTTTTAAAACCCATTTAAACCCTTTAATAAACTCCTTTTAAACACCTTTTAAACTCCTTTTAAATTCCTTTTAAAAACCATTTAAACCCCTTAATAAACTCCTTAATAAACTCCTTTTAAACTCCTTTTAAACTCCTTATTAAACTCCTTTTAAAAACCATTTAAACCCTTTAATAAACTCCTTTTAAACACCTTTTAAACTCCTTTTAAATTCCTTTTAAAAACCATTTAAACCCCTTAATAAACTCCTTAATAAACTCCTTTTAAACTCCTTTTAAACTCCTTATTAAACTCCTTTTAAAAACCATTTAAACCCCTTAATAAACTCCTTTTAAACACCTATTAAACTCCTTATTAAACTGCTTTTCGACTCTGTTTAACACATTTTAAATCCTACATTAAACTGCTTTTAAACACCATTAAACCCATTAATAAACTCCTTTTAAACAACTTCTAAACAGTTGAAACTCCTTTTAAAAACCCTTTAAACCCCTTAATAAACTCCTTTTAAACACCTTTTAAACTCCTTATTAAACTCCTTTTAAAAAACATTTAAACCTCTTAATAAACACCTTTTAAACTCCTTTTAAAAACCTTTAAAATCTCTTATTAAACTCCTTTTAAACTCCTTATTAAACTGCTTTTCGACTCTGTTTAACACATTTTAAATCGCTTTTAAACATCGCACACCACCGCTCCTGGACACTGTCCATTAGGAACAATTCAATGAGAAAACTCAACACAACACACCCCAATATTCCCACCCACCTCAGCCCACACACCCCACCATCTGACCGCACTCACCCCACCACTTCAAATCACTGACCCCACCTCACCCCACCCACTGACCCTCACCCCCTGACCCAAATCCCTGACACCACTCCTGACCCCACACAACCCACATCCCAGTCACCTAATCCGCACTCATCACACCCACCTCACCCCACTCACCCAAAACCTGATACCACTCCCTGATACCACTCACCCCATCCCAGCCCCTCGCACCCCCTCACACCACACCTGCCCCTGACCCCACTCACCCCACATCCCATTCACCCCATCCCCCCCACTCCTCCCACCCACCTCATTCCACTCATCCAAAACCTGACACCACCCCCTGACACCACTCACCGCGCCCCAACCCTCACACCACTCATCCCACCCCCACCTCAACACACTGACCCCAGCCCCTGACCACACTCCCTGTGGCCACTCACCCCGGCCCCATAAAACTCACCCATCCCCCACCCCAATCCCCCATCCCTGACAGCACTCAACCCGAATCCCTACCCTATCCCCTGACCCCACTCACCCCACCCATTTCCCACCACAACTCACCTCAACCCCCACCCCACTCCCTGTCCCCACTCACCCAGCCCCCGCCCACCTCACACTATTCACCCCACCCAATCACCCCCATCCTCAACAGCCCCCTCCCCCCCCCCCCCGCTGCTCCTGTACGCTGTCAATGTGCCCAGATTCGGGTTGAAGTTCACCCGCTGTCAATCCCTGATCTGCCGGGTCATTTCCGTTTCTTCTTTCCAGCTTCATCCTCCTGTTCTCCGTGAAACTGCAGCGCGAGTTTCTTGCATGGGAGGTGGTCTTTCAGCATGTCTTGTACCTGGGAATGGACGGATGTCCCTCAGTGAGGTCCGATAGAAAGGTGTTGCAGTTACACCGTACATTAACAGGGGCTCTCAGGAAACATCACCGAGTCCCTAAAACATAGGGAATCTCCTAACATTAACACCAGCGAATCCCCTCCCACTTAAAACCAGGCGACTCCGCTCCCCTTATCATCACGCCATCCACTCCCCTTACACCAGGGAATCCTCTCCCCCTTAACACCAGAGGACTCCCCTCCACTAAACACCAGATCAATCCCCTCCACTTAACACCAGAGGTCGCCCCTCCCCTTAACACCAGGCGACTTCCTCCCTCTTAACACAAGGGGACACCCTCCCTCTTAAGACCAGGGATAGCGCTCCACTTAACAAAAGGGGAATCCGCTATCCTTAACACCAGTCCAACTGGGGATGGTTAATCAATCCCAACTGGGAATGTTCATTGAATGCCAACTGGGGATGGTCAATCAAAGGCAACTGGGAATGTTCAATCAATGCCAACTGGCGATGGTCAATCAATGCCAACTGGGAATGGCCAATTAATGCCAACTGGGGATTGTCAATCAATGCTAAGTAGGGATGATCAAACGATGCCAACTGGGGATGATCAAACGATACCAACTGGGGATGATCAAACGATGCCAACTGGGGATGGTCAATCAATGCCAACTGGGGGTGGTCAATCAATGCTAAGTAGGGATGATCAAACGATGCCAACTGGCGATGGTCAATCAATGCCAACTGTGGATGGTCAATCAATGCCAACTGGGGATGGTCAATCAATGCCAACTGGGAATGGCCAATTAATGCCAACTGGGGATTGTCAATCAATGCTAAGTAGGGATGATCAAACGATGCCAACTAGGGATGATCAAACGATGCCAACTGGGGATAGTCAATCAATGCCAACTGGGGATGGTCAATCAATACTAAGTAGGATGATCAAACGATGCCAAATGGGGATGATCAAACGATGCCAACTGGGGATAGTCAATCAATGCCAACTGGGGATGGTCAATCAATGCTAACTAGGGTTGATCAAACGATGCCAAATGGGGATAGTCAATCAATGCCAACTGGAGATAGTCAATCAATGCCAACTGGGGATGGTCAATCAATGCCAACTGGGGATGGCCAATCAATGCCAACTGGGGATGGTCAATCAATGCCAACTGGTGATGGCCAATCAATGCCAACCGGAGTTGGTCAGTCAATGCCAACTAGGTACGGTCAATCAATGCCAACTGGTGTTGGTCAATGAATGCCATCTGGATTTGGTCAATCAATGACAGCTGGAGTTGGTCAATCATTGTCAACTAGGTACAGTCAATGAATGACAACTGGTGCTGGTCAAATAATGCCAACTGGTGTTGGTCAATCAATGACAGCGGGAGCTGGTCAATCAGTGCTAACTGGTGTTGGTCAGTCAATGACAGCCGGAGTTGGTCAATCAATGCCAACTGGTGTTGGTCAATCAATGCCGGCACACCCGAGAATGAATGAAGAATAACTCCCTCACCTGCCGGAGATAGGCTTCCTTTTTCGCGGGGGTGTCCAGTTTGTTTTTGCCGATGTACATCACTTGGACCTCGGCACTGACCTTCTCACACTCCTCCTTCGACAACTTCAGCACCCCTGGAACATTAAGTGGACAAGGCTTCAGCCGCAATGCCCAAACCCCGCCCAATGCCGAGCAGAGTTAGAGGCAGAAATAAAAACCGGGTACAGGGAGCGGGCATAGAGACGGCAAACCCGGAGTGCAGGTCCAACTGAGGACCTTCTGTTCTGGAAGCTGAACCAGGGAACGTGGATCTGTGTGTACAATTCCAGGCCCAGTCGCTGGTTTCACAAAGCACCCTCTGACCCGACCACCACAATTCTCCACAGCAGCTCGAGAAGGCAGCCCCACAGCTACAAATTCCAGGGCACTGGGGAGGGGCAATAAATGAGGACCCACTCCGGCTCCTAACTCCTCACAGTCAAAAGAAGCACAGCAAATGGGAGGGGGAGTGGTTTCAAAGAAAGAGTGAGAAGTTTGGGGCTCTTTTCTCTAGAAAAGAGAAGGCTGAGGGATTACTGGATAGAGGTCTTTAAAATTCTGAAGGGGTTTCGATATGGTAGATGTAAAGAAGATGTTTCCTTTTGTGGGAGCGTCCAGAACTAGTGCACATACATATAAGATGGCCACTAATAAATCCAACGGGGAATTCAGGAGATACAGGAAACTTTGGTTTATCCGGAGGTTGTATGTCCGGAAACCTCGATCTAACAGCAGAAATCAGCAGCCGTTTTGGTTCGGTTTTTTTTCTTCTCCTAGCATTTTTATAACAGTCAGGCTCTGGAAAGCATCTCTGTAGCTTAGCAACAGCTTCAGAGACGCTTCCAAGGTACGGGCCGAGTATTTACAAGCTGTTGCTAAGCAACAGTGTTTGTTGTCAGATACGGCGATGAAAACCTCTGTATTCCTCAACATTAGCGCTGTTCTATCCGGAAGTTTTGATAGATCGGCAGCAGCTCGGTCCCGTCAGTGCCGGATATCACAAAGTTTCCTGTGCTTCTTTACCCAGAGAGTTGTGAGAATGTGGAACATGCTAACAAAGGGAGTAGTTGAGGTGAATAGCATAGATGCATTTAAGGGAAGCTAGATAAACATATGAGGGAGAGAGGAATAGTAGGATATGTTGATAGCGTTAGATGAACAGAGGTGGCAGGAGGCTCGTGTGGAGTGTAAACCCTGGCATGGACCATTTGGGAAGAATGGCCAGTTCTATTCTACGTAGTTAATATTGGGAGAGACTGGGACTGAACTGTCAAATGATAAAGCAGGATATTTGGGAGGTTCCATAGCTGAATGTCCGAGGGTGTCGTCAGGGACTGAATGTTTCCGGGATTGGACCCTGGAATAGTCTGATTGGATGGGTTCTACCAGAAGCCGGCTGATACCTGGCCTTGAATGTCCCTCCTCTGACGGTTTGCACTCAGCTTCTGATGTCGACCCTCCATTGGCTCCACGACTTGTCGTCTTCACCGAATCTGTAATGAAAGATCAGCCACATGGTAAATGGAGGATGGAGAACGAGCCCTGGGTCAAGAGTGGATCTTCCTGCTCGATCTGGGTCTAGCACAGCGCCGGGCCAGGCATTGAACTGATGGGCACCGAGACAAGAGACATTTCAGGACTGAAGGATCAATAGACAGAGAGAGACAGATAAATATATGTAGAGAGAGACAGACAGAGGGAGAATGAGTTATAGAGACACACAGAGGGAGTCTTGGAAACAGAGAGAGAAAGAGTGAAGGTAGTGACAGAGAGCCAGAGAGAGAGGGAAAAAAGAGGGAGAGAAACTGAATGAGAGGGTCAGAGACAGAAAGAGAGAGAGAGAGAGAAAGAGAAATATATGGGGAGAGAGAGAGACTGGGGATAGAGAGAGAAAGAAAGACGGGGAGACTGAGAGTGTGAGGAAGAGGGAGAAAGATAGCGACAGACACACGGAGAGAGACAGAGAATGATGGAGAGAAAGAAAGACTGATAACGTAAGATAAAGTCGGGGAGGAATGGAGACAGATTGAGAGAGAGAGAAAAAGAGAAATAGGTAGATAGAGAGGGAGACAGAGACAGCCAGAAAAAGAGAGAGAGAGAGACGAAGGAAAAGAGACAAAGAATGAACAGAAAGAGAGAGAGAATGAGCTAGAGAGACAGAGACAAATAAATAGAGACAGAGAGAGAGATAGAGAGTGAGAGAGACAGACAGAGGGAGAGAAAGATAGACAGAGGGTGACAGACAGATATAGAGCGAGAGAGACAGAGAGAGAGAAAGAGAGGGAGTGAAAAAGAGACAGACAGAGAGACAGAGAGACAGGAAGAGAGAGAGAGTTGTAGGGAAAAGCTGACAACCTATTACCCGTCCTGCCATGTGGAACACATAGTGACAAGCAACGAATCATGGGATCCCTCCATCCTCTAATCTGTTTCTTGTTAACATAACGTGCCTTAACTATCACAACAAGGCTCTTGTGTGGCGCTTTATCAAATGACTTGTGAAAATCCATATGCACAAAATATAACATCTCATATCGGGAACCGTCATATCAAGAAAGTTTCCGGTAGAATTATTCCCTCAGATTGTGTCTGGGGGCATTCATTTTGAAGCTGTCCCTTCATACATTGCCGCTATCCCAGATTTTTTGATGTGGGAATAATGGATCTTAGTTCAAGGTTTAGTCCAAGGCAAATATGTCTGCTGCGATTCCGTGTGTTGTAAATCGCATTTCAAACAAAGCACTGGAGTTCATTTCTAGAGTAATTGAATTGGAAAGCAGGGAAGTTATGTTAAATTTACTTAGAACCTTGGTTAACCCACACTTGGAGTACTCTGCACAGTTCTGGTCTCCATATTCCTTGGTTAGAACACACCTGGAGAATTGTGCACTGTTCTGGTCCACATATACTTTGGTTAGACCACACCTGGAGCATTGTGCACTGTTCTGGTCTCTATATACGAAATATGAAAAGGATATAGAGGCACTGGAGAAGGTGCAAAAACAAGGTTTACAAGGATGATCCCAGAACTGGGAAGGTACAACTGTCAGGAATGATTGAAAAGGCTGGGGATTATATTCTCCAGACAAGAGAAGGCTGAGGGGGGACATGATAGAGGTCATTATAATTATGAAGGGTTTCAGAGGTTAGACCAAGTGAGGTTCTTTCCACTTGTGGAGGTGTCAAAAATTAGGGGCCATAAATATAAGATAGTCACTAATATATCTTATAGGGAATTCAGGAGAAACTCCTTTACCCAGAGAGTGGTGAGCATGTGGAGCTCCCTACAAGGAGTAGTTGAGGCGAATATCATGGATGAATTTAAGGGGAAGCTAGATAAATTCGTGGCGGAGAAAGCAATAGGAGTTTGTGCTGATACGGTGAGATGATGCAAGGTGGGAGGATCTATAATAAAGGCCACGAAACACGGGAGAGTGAAGCAGTGGGGGAGCACCGAACACATCATCAGGCTGAAACAGGAGTCCGGAGAATGCCAGACTCCAGGCTTTAAATAACCCAAAGTCATGCGACCCCAGTCACCTGATCCACCACAGCCAACTCCTTAAGTGACGATAACGTACTCCCCCTCAGTCACTACATCACACTCCATTCAGTCACTACATCCCACTCGGCTCAGTCACAGCTGTCCACTTCCCTCAGTCACTGCATCCCACTCCTCTCAGTCACTACATCCCCTCCACTAATTCACTACATCCCACTCCCCTCAGACACTACATCCCACTCCCCTCAGACACTGCATCCCACTCCCCTCATTCACTGCTACCCACTCCACTCAGCCGCTAAATCCCACTCCCCTCAGACACTACATCCCACTCCCCTCAGACACTACATCCCATTCCACATAGCTACGACATCCACTCCCTTCAGACACTACATCCCACACCCCTCAGCTACGACACTCCACTCCCCTCAGACACGACATCCCACTCCCCTCAGCCACTACATCCCACTCCACTCAGACACTACATCCCACTCCCCTCAGACACTACACACCACTCCCCTCAGACACTACATCCCACTCCCTTCAGACACTACATCCCACTCCCCTCAGACACTACATCCCACTCCCCTCAGACACTACACCCCACTCCCCTCAGACACTACATCCCACTCCCCTCAGTCACTACATCCCACTCCCCTCAGACACTACATCCCACTCCCCTCAGACACTTCATCTCACTCCCCTCAGTCACTACATCCCACTCCCCTCAGACACTAAATCCCACTCCCCTCAGTCACTACATCCCACTCCCCTCAGACACTACATCCCACTCCCCTCAGTCACTAAATCCCACTCCCCTCAGACACGACCTCCCACTCTCTTCAGACACTACATCCCACTCCCCTCAGACACTACATCCCACTCCCCTCAGTCACTACATCCCACTCCCCTCAGACACTACATCCCACTCCCCTCAGACACTACATCCCACTCCCCTCAGACACTACATCCCACTCCCCTCATACGCTACATCCCACTCCCCTCAGTCACTACATCATACTCCCCTCAGACACTACATCCCACTCCCCTCAGACACTACATCCCACTCCCCTCAGACACTACACCCCACTCCCCTCAGACACTACATCCCACTCCCCTCAGACACTACATCCCACTCCCCTCAGACACGACATCCCATTCCCCATAGCTACTACATCCCACTCCCTTCAGACACTACATCCCACACCCCTCAGCTACGACACTCCACTCCCCTCAGACACTACATCCCACTCCCCTCAGCCACTACATCCCACTCCCCTCAGACACTACATCCCACTCCACTCAGACACTACACCCCAGTCCCCTCAGACAATACACACCACTCCCCTTAGACACTACATCCCACTCCCTTCAGACACTACATCCCACTCCCCTCAGACACTACATCCCACTCCCCTCAGACACTACACCCCACTCCCCTCAGACATTACATCTCACTCCCCTCAGTCACTACATCCCACTCCCCTCAGACCCTACATCCCACTCCCCTCAGTTACTACATCCCACTCCCCTCAGACACGACCTCCCACTCCCCTCAGACACTACATCCCACTCCCCGCAGACCCTACATCACACTCCCCTCAGACACTACATCCCACTGCCCTCAGACACTACATCCCACTCCCCTCAGACACTACATCCCACTCCCCTCAGACACTACATCCCACTACCCTCTGACACTACATCCCACTCCCCTCAGACACTACATCCCACTTCCCTCAGACATTACATCCCACTCCCCTCAGTCACTACATCCCACTCCCCTCAGACACTACATCCCACTCCCCTCAGACACTACATCCCACTCCCCTCAGACACTACATCCCACTCCCCTCAGACACTACATCCCACTCCCCTCAGACACTACATCCCACTCCCCTCAGTCACAACATCCCACTCCCCTCAGACACTACATCCCACTCCCCTCAGACACGACATCCCACTCCCCTCAGACACTACATCCCACTCCCCTCAGACACTACATCCCACTCCCCTCAGACTCTACATCCCACTCACCTCAGACACTACATCCCACTCCCCTCAGACACTACATCCCACTCCCCTCAGACACGACATCCCACTCCCCTCAGACACTACATCCCACTCACCTCAGACACTACATCCCACTCCCCTCAGACACGACATCCCACTCCCCTCAGACACAACATCCCAATCCCCTCAGAAACGACATCCCACTCCCCTCAGACACTACACCCCAGTCCCCTCAGATACTACATCCCACTCCCCTCGGACACTACATCCCACTCCCCTCAGACACTACAACCCACTCCCCTCAGAAACTGCATTCCACTCCCCTCAGGCACTACATCCCACTCCCCTCAGACACTACATCCCACTCCCCGCAGACACTACATTACACTCCCCTCATTCACGACATCACACTCCCCTCATTCACGACATCACACTCCCCTCATTCACTGCATCACACTCCCCTCATTCACTGCATCACACTCCCCTCATTCACTACATCACACTCCCCTCAATCACTACATCACACTCCCCTCATTCACTACATCACACTCCCCTCATTCACTGCATCACACTCCCCTCATTCACTACATCACACTCCCCTCAATCACTACATCATGTCCTCATTCACTACATCACACTCCCCTCATTCACTACATCACACTCCAATCATTCACTGCATCACACTCTCAACATTCACTACATCACACTCCCCTCATTCACTACATCACACTCCCCTCATTCACTACATCACACTCCCCTCATTCACTACATCCCACTCCCCTCATTCACTACATCACACTCCCCTCATTCACTACATCACACTCCCCTCATTCACTACATCACACTCCCCTCATTCACTACATCACACTCCCCTCTTTCACTACATCACACTCCCCTCTTTCACTACATCACACTCCCCTCATTCACTACATCACACTCCCCTCATTCACTACATCTCACTCCCCTCATTCACTCCATCACACTCCCCTCATTCACCACATCACACTCCCCTGAGTCACTACATCACACTCCCCTCATTCACTACATTACACTCCCCTCATTCACTACATCACACTCCCCTCATTCACTACATCACACTCCCCTCATTCACTACTTCACACTCCCCTCATTCACTACATCACACTCCCCTCATTCACTACATCGCACTCACCTCATTTACTACATCGCACTCCCCTCATTCACTACATCGCACTCCCCTCATTCACTACATCACACTCCCCTCATTCACTACATCACACTCCCCTCATTCACGACATCACCCTCCCCTCATTCACTACATCACACACCCCTCATTCACTACATCACACTTCCCTCAGTCACTACATCACACTCCCCTCATTCACTACATCACACTCCCCTCATTCACTGCATCACACTCCCCTCATTCACTGCATCACACTCCCCTCAATCACTACATCATGTCCTCATTCACGACATCCCACTCCCCTCAGCCACTACATTCCACTTCCCTTATTCACAAAATACCAGTCCCATGATTCAACCCATCCCATTGCCCCAATCAGTACATCATCTCTCCTCAGACATTACATCGCACACCCCTTATTCAGTAATTTCACTCCCCTCAGTCACTACATCCTAATCGCCTAAGTCACTACATCTCACACTCCTTAGTTACAAATTCCCATCCCCTCAGTCAGTGCATATCGCTCCCCTAAGTCACTACATCGTACTCCGCTCAGTCACTATATGCCGCAAACAAATCTTTAAGTCACTATAACGTACTCCACATCAGTCCCTACATCACAATCCATTCAGTCACTATAGCCCACATCCTTGAGTCAATATATCCCACTCCCCTCAGTCACCGCATCCCACTCCCCTCAGCAATTGCATTCCAATTCCCTCATTCACAACATCCCACTCCCAAGATTAATCACATCCCACTCTCCCAATCACTGCATCGCCTCTACTCAGTCACTGCATCGCCCAGCCCTCAGTCACAAATTCCACTCCCCTCAGTCACTAATTCCTCTCCCTTCAGTCACTACATCCTAATCGCCTCAGTCACCTTATCCCACTCCCTTTAGTCACTAATTCCACGCCCCTCAGTCACTGCATACCACTCCCCTAATCACTGCCTCGCACTTCCTTCAGTCACTACATCGCACTCCCCTCAGTCACTATATACCACTCCCCTCAGACATTGCCCCCCAATACCCTCAGGCAATGCCTCCCACTCCCCTCAGTCACTGCATGAAAATCCCCTCGGTCTCCTCATCCCACTGTCCACTCATCCCACAACCCTCTCTCATTACATCCCACTCCCCTCAATAAGAGCCTGGATGAATCTGAGTGACTGAAGATTCCAGCAGTTACAATGGGTGAACAGTCTCTGTAGAATGGGCCCCACAAATCAGATACCTGAGTTAGCAGAACCCGCGGGAATAGTGGATGTTCGGTCAGCGGATTTGCGAGTCGAATGTTCCTCGGGTTCCTGAGTTGGGGCTGTCTCGTGATCTGTAAAAATGAAGAGAGACATGGGAGAGTGCCGAGTGGAGAACACCAGAACAGTTCATCAGGCTGGTGCAAGAGCCCAGAAAATGTCAGACTTCAGTCTTTATATAACACAAAAACAACCAATCCTATTCCCCTCAGTGACTACATCCCACCCCCCTCAGTTATTACATCCCACACCTCTCAGCCAATACATCGCACACCTGTCAGTTACTGCGTCCCACTCCCCTCAGTCACTGCAACCCACTCCCCTCAGTAATTGCCTCCCTCTCACCTCGGTCACTGCATCCCACTCCCCTCCATCACTGCATCCCAATACCCAGAGTGACTGAATCCCACTCCCTTGAATCCCCTCAGCCCTGAAATACAACTAGCCTCATTCTCTTCTTCCCCCTACCTTCAGCCACCTCGTCCCACTCCATTCAGTCTCCCCATCCCACTCGCATCAGACTGCTCATCTCACTCCCTTCACATTCCTCTTCCCACTACCCTCAGACCCCTCATCCCAAGATTCTCAGTCGCCTCATCCCACTCCCCTCCGTCTAGTCATCCCAAACACCGCCCCCCAATCAGTGTGTTCATATCATTCTCCTCAGGCTCCTCATCCCACTTCCCTGAGACGACTCATCACATTACACTCCGATTCCTCATCCCACTCCCCTCAATCTCCTGATCCCGCACACCTCAGTCGCTGCATCCCAATCCCCTCAGTCACCTGCTCCAGCACACCTCTTTCGAAGCATCCCACTCCCATCAATCACAACATCTAACTCCGCTTGGTCTCCTCATCCCACTCCCCTCCTTCATTACATCCCACGCACCTCAACAAGATACTGGATGAATCTGAGGGACTGAGGATCTCAGCAGATACATTGAGTAAACAGTCTGTGTAGAATGGATGCCACAAGGCAGATACCTGAGGTTGCAGACCCAGCTTGGAGAGAAGATAAATGTTCAGCGGATTCTCGAGTGGATTGTTCCGCGGGTTCCTGAATTGGGGATGTCTCTGGATCTGTAATAAAAAAGAAAGACATGGGAGGGTGCACATTGGACAACACCCGAATAGGTCATCAGTCTGGTACTCGGAGAATGTCCAACACCAGTCTTTATATAAGAATCATCCAATCACATTCTTCTAGGTCACTACACCACACTCCCCTCGTTCACCACATCACACTCCCCTCATTCACGACATCACACTCCTCTCATTCACTACATCACACTCCCCTCATTCACTACATCACACTCCCCTCATTCAGTACATCACACTCCCCTCGTTCACTTCCTCCCACTCCCCTTATTCACAACATCACACTCCCCTCATTCACTACATCACACTCGCCTCAGACACTACATCACACTCCCCTCATTCACTACATCAAACTCCCCTCATTCACGACATTACACTCCCCTCATTCACTACATCAAACTCCCCTCATTCACTACATCACAGTCCCCTCATTCACTACGTCACACTCCCCTCATTCACTACATTACACTCCCCTCATTCACGACATCAAACTCCCCTCATTCACTACATCACACTCCCCTCATTCACGACATTACACTCCCCTCATTCACGACATCACACTCCCCTCATTCACGACATCACACTCCCCTCATTCACTGCATCACACTCCCCTCATTCACTGCATCACACTCCCCTCATTCACTACATCACACTCCCCTCAATCACTACATCACACTCCCCTCATTCACTACATCACACTCCCCTCATTCACTGCATCACACTCCCCTCATTCACTACATCACACTCCCCTCAATCACTACATCATGTCCTCATTCACTACATCACATTCCCTCATTCACTACATCACACTCCAATCATTCACTGCATCACACTCTCAACATTCACTACATCACACTCCCCTCATTCACTACATCACACTCCCCTCATTCACTACATCACACTCCCCTCATTCACTACATCCCACTCCCCTCATTCACTACATCACACTCCCCTCATTCACTACATCACACTCCCCTCATTCACTACATCACACTCCCCTCATTCACTACATCACACTCCCCTCTTTCACTACATCACACTCCCCTCTTTCACTACATCACACTCCCCTCATTCACTACATCACACTCCCCTCATTCACTACATCTCACTCCCCTCATTCACTCCATCACACTCCCCTCATTCACCACATCACACTCCCCTCAGTCACTACATCACACTCCCCTCATTCACTACATTACACTCCCCTCATTCACTACATCACACTCCCCTCATTCACTACATCACACTCCCCTCATTCACTACTTCACACTCCCATCATTCACTACATCGCACTCACCTCATTTACTACATCGCACTCCCCTCATTCACTACATCGCACTCCCCTCATTCACTACATCACACTCCCCTCATTCACTACATCACACTCCCCTCATTCACGACATCACCCTCCCCTCATTCACTACATCACACACCCCTCATTCACTACATCACACTTCCCTCAGTCACTACATCACACTCCCCTCATTCACTACATCACACTCCCCTCATTCACTGCATCACACTCCCCTCATTCACTACATCACACTCCCCTCAATCACTACATCATGTCCTCATTCACTACATCACACTCCCCTCATTCACTCCATCACACTCCCCTCATTCACTACATCACCCTCCCCTCATTCACTACATCACACACCCGTCATTCACTACATCACACTTCCCTCAGTCACTACATCACACTCCCCTCATTCACTACATCACACTCCCCTCATTCACTACATCACACTCCACTCATTCACTGCATCGCACTCCCCTCATTCACTACATCACACTCCCCTAATTCACTACTTCACACTCCCCTCATTCACTACATCAAACTCCCCTCATTCACTACATCACACTCCCCTCATTCACTCCATCACACTCCCCTCATTCACTACATCACACACCCTTCATTCACGACATCACACTCCCCTCATTCACTCCATCACACTCCGCTCATTCACTACATCACACTCCCCTCATTCACTACATCACACTCCCCTCATTCACTACATCGCACTCCCCTCATTCACTACATCGCACTCCCCTCATTCACTGCATCACACTCCCCTCATTCACTACATCACACTGCCCTCATTCACTCCATCACACTCCCCTCATTCACGACATCGCACTCCCCTCATTCAGTGCATCACACTCCCCTCATTCACTACATCACACTGCCCTCATTCACTCCATCACACTCCCCTCATTCACTACATCACACTCCCCTCATTCACTACATCGCACTCCCCTCATTCACTACATCGCACTCCCCTCATTCACTCCATCACACTCCCCTCATTCACTACATCACACTCCCCTCATTAACTACATCACACTCCCCTCATTCACTACATCACACTCCCCTCATTCACTGCATCACACTCCCCTCATTCACTACATCACACTCCCCTCATTCACAACATCACACTCCCCTCATTCACTACATCGCACTCCCCTCTTTTACTACATCACACTCCCCTCATTCACTGCATCACACTCCCCTCATTCACAACATCACACTCTCCTCATTCACTACATCGCACTCCCCTCTTTTACTACATCACACTCCCCTCATTCACTACATCACACTCCCCTCATTCACTACATCGCACTCCCCTCTTTTACTACATCACACTCCCCTCATTCACTACATCACACTCCCCTCATTCACTACATCACACTCCCCTCATTCACGACATCACACTCCCCTCATTCCCTCCATCACACTCCCCTCATTCACTCCATCACACTCCCCTCATTCACGACATCACACTCCCCTCATTCACTACATCACACTCCCCAGATTCACTACATCACACTCCCCTCATTCACTAAATCACACTCCGCTCATTCACTACATCACACTCCCCTCATTTACTACATCACACTCCCCTCATTCACTACATCACACTCCCCTCATTCACTACATCACACTCGCCTCATTCACTCCATCACACTCCCCTCATTCACTCCATCACACTCCCCTCATTCACTACATCACTCTCCCCTCATTCACTACATCACACTCCCCTCATTCACTACATCACACTCCCCTCATTCACTACATCGCACTCCCCTCTTTTACGACATCACACTCCCCTCATTCACTGCATCACACTCCCCTCATTCACTACATCACACTCCCCTCATTCACTCCATCACACTCCCCTGATTCACTACATCACACTCCCCTCATTCACTACATCACACTTCCCTCATTCACTACATCACACTCCCCTCATTCACTACTCCACACCCCCCTCATTCACTACATCTCACTCCCCTCATTCACTACATCACTCTCCCCTCATTCACTACATCACACTCCCCTCATTCTCTACATCACACTCCCCTCATTCACTCCATCACACTCCCCTGATTCACTACATCACACTCCCCTCATTCACTACATCACACTTCCCTCATTCACGACATCACACTCCCCTCATTCACTACTTCACACCCCCCTCATTCACTACATCACACTCCCCTCATTCACTACATCACACTCCGCTCATTCTCTACATCACACACCCCTCATTCACTACATGACACTCCCCTCATTCACTACATCACACTTACCTCATTCACTACATCAGACTCCCCTCATTCACTACATCACACTCCCCTCATTCACTACATCACACTCCCCTCAATCGCTACATCACACTCCCCTCATTCACTACATCACACTCCCCTCAATCACTATATCACACACCCCTCATTCACTACATCACACTCCCCTCAATCACTACATCACACTCCCCTCATTCACTACATCACACTCCCCTCATTCACTACATCACACGCCCCTCATTCACATCACACTCCCCTCATTCACTACATCACACTCCCCTCATTCACTACATCCCACTCCACTCATTCACTACATCACACTCCCCTCATTCACTACATCACACTGCCCTCATTCACTGCATCACACTCCCCTCATTCACTACATCACTCCACTCATTCACTACATCACACTCCCCTCAATCACTACATCCCACTCCCTTAATTCACTACATCACACTCCCCTCATTCACTACAGCACACTCCCCTCAATCACTACATCCCACTCCCCTCATTCACTACATCACACTCCCCTCATTCACTACATCACACTCCCCTCATTCACTACATCACACTGCCCTCATTCACTGCATCACACTCCCCTCATTCACTACATCACACTCCCCTCATTCAGTGCATCACTACCCTCATTCACTACATCACACTCCCCTCATTCACTACATCACACTCTCCTCATTCACTACAGCACACTCCCCGCATTCACTACATCACACTCCCCTCATTCACTACATCACACTCGCCTCATTCACTACATCACACTCCCCTCATTCACTACATCACACTCACCTCATTCACTACATCACACTCCCCTCAATCACTACATCCCACTCCCCTCATTCACTACATCACACTCCCCTCATTCACTACATCACACTCCCCTCATTCACTACATCACACTCACCTCATTCACTACATCACACTCCCCTCATTCACTACATCTCACTCCCATCATTCAGTACATCACACTCCCCTCATTCACTATATCACACTCCCCTCATTCACTACATCACACTCCCTCATTCACGACATCACACTCCCCTCATTCACTACCTCACTCTCCCCTTATTCACTGCATCACACTCGCTCATTCACTACATCACAGTCCCCTCATTCACTACATCACAGTCCCCGCATTCACTACATCACACTCCCCTCATTCACGACATCACACTCCCCTCATTCACTACATCACACTCCCCGCTTTCACTACATCACACTCCCCTCATTCACTACATCCCACTCCCCTCATTCACTACATCCCACTCCCCTCATTCACTACATCACACTCCCCTCATTCACTACATCATCTCCTCATTCACTACATCACACTCCCCTCATTCACTACATCACACTCCCCTCATTCACTGCATCCCACTCCCCTCATTCACTACATCACACTCCCCTCATTCACTACATCATCTCCTCATTCACTACATCACACTCCCCTCAATCACTACATCACATTCCCCTCATTCACGACATCACACTCCCATCATTCAGTACATCACACTCCCCTCATTCACTATATCACACTCCCCTCATTCACTACATCACACTCCCCTCATTCACTATATCACACTCCCCTCATTCACTGCATCACACTCCCCTCATTTTCTGCATCAAACTCACCTCATTCACTACATCACACTCACCTCATTCACTACATCACACTCCCCTCATTCACTACATCACACTCCCATCATTCAGTACATCACACTCCCCTCATTCACTACATCACAGTCCCCTCATTCACGACATCACACTCCCCTCATTCACTACATCCCACTTCCCTCATTCACTACATCACACTCCCCTCATTCACTACATCGCACTCCCCTCATTCACTACATCACACTCCCCTCATTCATGCATTACATTCCCCTCACTCACTACATCACACACACCTAATTCACTACATCGCACTCCCCTCATTCACTACATCACACTCCCCTCATTCATGCATTACATTCCCCTCATTTACTACATCGCACTCCCCTCATTCACTACATCACACTCCCCTCATTCATGCATTACATTCCCCTCACTCACTACATCACACACACCTCATTCATTTCATCACACTCCCCTCATTCACTGCACTACACTCCCCTCATTCACCACATCACACTCCCCTCATTCACTACATTACACTCCCTTCATTCACTACATCACACTCCCCTCACTCACTACATCACACTCCCCTCATTCACTACATCACACTCCCCTTAATAACAACATCTCACTCCCCTCAATCACTACATCACAATCTCCTCATTCACTACATCACACTCCTCTCATTCAGTACATCACACTTCCCTCATTCACTCCATCACACTCCCCTCAATCACTACATCACACTCCCCTCATTCACTACAACACACTCCCCACATTCACTATATCACACTCCCCTCATTCACTACATCACAGTCCCCTCATTCACTACATCACACTCCCCTCATTCACTACATCACTCTCCCCTCATTCACTACATCACACGCCCCTCATTCGCTACATCACACTCCCCTCAATCACTACATCGCACTCCCCTCATTCACTACATCACACTCTCCTCATTCACTACATCACACTCCCCTCATTCACTACATCACACTCCCCTCATTCACTACATCACACTCCCCTTATTCACTACATCACAATCTCCTCATTCATTACTTCACACTCCCCTCATTCAGTACATCACACTTCCCTCATTCACTCCATCACACTCCGCTCAATCACTACATCACACTCCCCTCATTCACTACATCACACTCCCCACATTCACTATATCACACTCCCCTCATTCACTACATCACACTTTCTCACATTCGCTACATCACACTCCCCTCATTCACTACATCACGCTCCACTCATTCACTAGATCACAGTCCCCTCAATTACTACATCACACTCCCCTCATTCACTACATCACACTCCCCTCATTCACTACATCACAATCCCCTCATTCACTGTATCACATTCCCCTAATTCACTACATCACACTCCCCTCATTCACTGCATCACACTTCCCTCATTCACTACTACACACTCCCCTCATTCACTACATCACACTCCCCTCATTCACTACATCACACTCCCCTCATTCACTACATCAGACTCCCCTCATTCACTACATCACAATCCCCTCATTCACTGTATCACATTCCCCTCATTCACTACATCACACTCCCCTCATTCACTACATCACATTCCCCTCATTCAATACATCACACTCCCCTCATTCACTACATCACACTCCCCTCATTCACTACATCACAATCTCCTCATTCATTACTTCACACTCCCCTCATTCAGTACATCACACTTCCCTCATTCACGCCATCACACTCCCCTCAATCACTACATCACACTCCCCTCATTCACTCCATCACACTCCCCTCAATCACTACATCACACTCCCCTCATTCACTACATCACACTCCACTCAATCACTACATCACACTCCCGTCATTCACTACATCACACTCCCCTCATTCACTACATCACACTCCCCTCATTCACTACATCACACTCCCCTCATTCACTACATCACACTCTCCTCATTCACTACATCACGCTCCCCTCATTCACTACATCACACTCCCCTCATTCACTACATCACACTCCCCTCATTCACTACATCACACTCCCCTCATACACTACATCACACTCCCCTCATTCACTACATCACACTCCCCTCATTCACTACATCACAATCTCCTCATTCATTACTTCACACTCCCCTCATTCAGTACATCACACTTCCCTCATTCACGCCATCACACTCCCCTCAATCACTACATCACACTCCCCTCATTCACTCCATCACACTCCCCTCAATCACTACATCACACTCCCCTCATTCACTACATCACACTCCCCTCAATCACTACATCACACTCCCGTCATTCACTACATCACTCTCCCCTCATTCACTACATCACACTCCCCTCATTCACTACATCACACTCCCCTCATTCACTACATCACACTCTCCTCATTCACTACATCACGCTCCCCTCATTCACTACATCACACTCCCCTCATTCACTACATCACACTCCCCTCATTCACTACATCACTCTCCCCTCATACACTACATCACACTCCCCTCATTCACTACATCACACTCCCCTCATTCACTACATCACACTCCCCTCATACACTACATCACACTCTCCTCATTCACTACATCACACTCCCCTCAATCACTACATCACAATCTCCTCATTCACTACATCACACTCCCCTCAATCACTACATCACACTCCACTCATTCACTACATTACACTCCCCTCATTCACTACATCACACTCCCCTGATTCACTACATCACACTCCCCTCATTCACTACATCACATTCCCCTCATTCACTGCATCACACTCCCCTCATTCACTGCATCACACTCCCCTCATTCACTACATCACACTCCCCTCATTCACTACATCACACTCCCCTCATTCAGTACATCAATCTCTCCTCATTCACTACATCGCACTCCCCTCACTCACTACATCGCACTCCCCTCAATCATTGCTTCACACTCCCCTCATTCACTACATCACACTCCCCTCATTCACTACATCACACTCCCCTCATTCACAACATCACACTCCCCTCATTCACTACATCACACTCCCCTCATTCACTACATCACACTCCACTCATTCACTACATCACACTCCCCTCATTCACTACATCACACTCCCCTCATTCACATCACACTCCCCTCATTCACTACATCACACTCCCCTCAATCACTACATCCCACTCCCCTCAATCACTACATCACACTCCCCTCATTAACGACATCACACTCCACTCATTCACTACATCACACTGCCTTCATTCACTGCATCACACTCCCCTCATTCACTACATCACACTCCCCTCATTCACTGCATCACACTCCCCTCATTTGCTGCATCACACTCCCCTCATTCACTACATCCCACTCCCCTCATTCACTACATCACACTCCCATCATTCAGTACATCACACTCCCCTCATTCACTACATCCCACTCCCCTTATTCACTGCATCACACTCCCCTCATTCACAACATCACACTCCCCTCATTCACTACATCACAGGCCCCTCATTCACTACATCACAGTCCCCGCATTCACTACATCACACTCCCCTCTTTCACTACATCACACTCCCCTCATTCACTACATCACACTCCCCTCATTCACTACATCACACTCCCCTCATTCACTACATCATCTCCTCATTCACTACATCACACTCCCCTCATTCACTACATCCCACTCCCCTCATTCACTATATCCCACTCCCCTCATTCACTACATCCCACTCCCCTCATTCACTACATCACACTCCCCTCATTCACTACATCATCTCCTCATTCACTACATCACACTCCCCTCATTCACTACATCCCACTCCCCTCATTCACTACATCACACTCCCCTCATTCACTACATCACACTCCCCTCATTCACTACATCATCTCCTCATTCACGACATCAGACTCCCCTTATTCACTACATCACACTCCCCTCATTCACAACATCCCACTCCCCTCAGACACTACATCCCACTCCCCTCAGGCAGTCCATCTTACTACCCTCAGTCACTACATCCCACTCCCCTCAGATACTGCATCCCACTCCCCTGACACTACATCCCACTTCCCTCAGACACTACATCCCACTCCCCTCAGTCACTACATCCCACTCCCCTCAGTCACTACATCCCACTCCCCTCATGCACTACATCTCACTCCCCTCAGACACTTCATCTCACTGCCCTCAGACACTACATCCCACTTCCCTCAGACACTGCATCCCACTCCCCTCATTCACTACATCACACTCCCTCATTCACTACATCACACTCCCCTCATTCATTACATCACACTCTCCTCATTAACTACATCATACTCCCCTCATTCACTACATCACACTCCCCTCATTCACTACATCACACTCCCCTCATTCACCACATCCCACTCTCCTCATTCATTACATCACACTCCCCTCGCTCACTACATCACACTCCCCTCATTCACTACATCACATTCCCCTCATTCACTACATCACACTCCCCTCCTTCATTACATCACACTCCCCTCATTCATTACATCCCACGCCCCTCATTCACTGCATCACACTCCCCTCATTCACTACATCACACTCCCCACATTCACTACGTCCCACGCCCCTCATTCACTACATGACACTCCCCTCATTCACTGCATCACTCTCCCCTCAATCACTACATCACACTCCCCTCATTCACTACATCACACTCCCCTCATTCAGTACATCCCATTCCCCTCATTCCCTACATCACACTCCTCTCATTCACTACATCTCACCCCCCTCATTCACTGCATCACTCTCCCCTCAATCACTACATCACACTCCCCTCTTTCACTACATCACACTCCCCTCATTCACTACATCACACTCCCCTCATTCACTACATCTCACTCCCCTCATTCACTCCATCACACTCCCCTCATTCACCACATCACACTCCCCTCAGTCACTACATCACACTCCCCTCATTCACTACATTACACTCCCCTCATTCACTACATCACACTCCCCTCATTCACTACATCACACTCCCCTCATTCACTACTTCACACTCCCATCATTCACTACATCGCACTCACCTCATTTACTACATCGCACTCCCCTCATTCACTACATCGCACTCCCCTCATTCACTACATCACACTCCCCTCATTCACGACATCACCCTCCCCTCATTCACTACATCACACACCCCTCATTCACTACATCACACTTCCCTCAGTCACTACATCACACTCCCCTCATTCACTACATCACACTCCCCTCATTCACTGCATCACACTCCCCTCATTCACTACATCACACTCCCCTCAATCACTACATCATGTCCTCATTCACTACATCACACTCCCCTCATTCACTCCATCACACTCCCCTCATTCACTACATCACCCTCCCCTCATTCACTACATCACACACCCGTCATTCACTACATCACACTTCCCTCAGTCACTACATCACACTCCCCTCATTCACTACATCACACTCCCCTCATTCACTACATCACACTCCACTCATTCACTGCATCGCACTCCCCTCATTCACTACATCACACTCCCCTAATTCACTACTTCACACTCCCCTCATTCACTACATCAAACTCCCCTCATTCACTACATCACACTCCCCTCATTCACTCCATCACACTCCCCTCATTCACTACATCACACACCCTTCATTCACGACATCACACTCCCCTCATTCACTCCATCACACTCCGCTCATTCACTACATCACACTCCCCTCATTCACTACATCACACTCCCCTCATTCACTACATCGCACTCCCCTCATTCACTACATCGCACTCCCCTCATTCACTGCATCACACTCCCCTCATTCACTACATCACACTGCCCTCATTCACTCCATCACACTCCCCTCATTCACGACATCGCACTCCCCTCATTCAGTGCATCACACTCCCCTCATTCACTACATCACACTGCCCTCATTCACTCCATCACACTCCCCTCATTCACTACATCACACTCCCCTCATTCACTACATCGCACTCCCCTCATTCACTACATCGCACTCCCCTCATTCACTCCATCACACTCCCCTCATTCACTACATCACACTCCCCTCATTAACTACATCACACTCCCCTCATTCACTGCATCACACTCCCCTCATTCACTACATCACACTCCCCTCATTCACTGCATCACACTCCCCTCATTCACTACATCACACTCCCCTCATTCACAACATCACACTCCCCTCATTCACTACATCGCACTCCCCTCTTTTACTACATCACACTCCCCTCATTCACTGCATCACACTCCCCTCATTCACAACATCACACTCTCCTCATTCACTACATCGCACTCCCCTCTTTTACTACATCACACTCCCCTCATTCACTACATCACACTCCCCTCATTCACTACATCGCACTCCCCTCTTTTACTACATCACACTCCCCTCATTCACTACATCACACTCCCCTCATTCACTACATCACACTCCCCTCATTCACGACATCACACTCCCCTCATTCCCTCCATCACACTCCCCTCATTCACTCCATCACACTCCCCTCATTCACGACATCACACTCCCCTCATTCACTACATCACACTCCCCAGATTCACTACATCACACTCCCCTCATTCACTAAATCACACTCCGCTCATTCACTGCATCACACTCCCCTCATTTACTACATCACACTCCCCTCATTCACTACATCACACTCCCCTCATTCACTACATCACACTCGCCTCATTCACTCCATCACACTCCCCTCATTCACTCCATCACACTCCCCTCATTCACTACATCACTCTCCCCTCATTCACTACATCACACTCCCCTCATTCACTACATCACACTCCCCTCATTCACTACATCGCACTCCCCTCTTTTACGACATCACACTCCCCTCATTCACTGCATCACACTCCCCTCATTCACTACATCACACTCCCCTCATTCACTCCATCACACTCCCCTGATTCACTACATCACACTCCCCTCATTCACTACATCACACTTCCCTCATTCACTACATCACACTCCCCTCATTCACTACTCCACACCCCCCTCATTCACTACATCTCACTCCCCTCATTCACTACATCACTCTCCCCTCATTCACTACATCACACTCCCCTCATTCTCTACATCACACTCCCCTCATTCACTCCATCACACTCCCCTGATTCACTACATCACACTCCCCTCATTCACTACATCACACTTCCCTCATTCACGACATCACACTCCCCTCATTCACTACTTCACACCCCCCTCATTCACTACATCACACTCCCCTCATTCACTACATCACACTCCGCTCATTCTCTACATCACACACCCCTCATTCACTACATGACACTCCCCTCATTCACTACATCACACTTACCTCATTCACTACATCAGACTCCCCTCATTCACTACATCACACTCCCCTCATTCACTACATCACACTCCCCTCAATCGCTACATCACACTCCCCTCATTCACTACATCACACTCCCCTCAATCACTATATCACACACCCCTCATTCACTACATCACACTCCCCTCAATCACTACATCACACTCCCCTCATTCACTACATCACACTCCCCTCATTCACTACATCACACGCCCCTCATTCACATCACACTCCCCTCATTCACTACATCACACTCCCCTCATTCACTACATCCCACTCCACTCATTCACTACATCACACTCCCCTCATTCACTACATCACACTGCCCTCATTCACTGCATCACACTCCCCTCATTCACTACATCACTCCACTCATTCACTACATCACACTCCCCTCAATCACTACATCCCACTCCCTTAATTCACTACATCACACTCCCCTCATTCACTACAGCACACTCCCCTCAATCACTACATCCCACTCCCCTCATTCACTACATCACACTCCCCTCATTCACTACATCACACTGCCCTCATTCACTGCATCACACTCCCCTCATTCACTACATCACACTCCCCTCATTCAGTGCATCACTACCCTCATTCACTACATCACACTCCCCTCATTCACTACATCACACTCTCCTCATTCACTACAGCACACTCCCCGCATTCACTACATCACACTCCCCTCATTCACTACATCACACTCGCCTCATTCACTACATCACACTCCCCTCATTCACTACATCACACTCACCTCATTCACTACATCACACTCCCCTCAATCACTACATCCCACTCCCCTCATTCACTACATCACACTCCCCTCATTCACTACATCACACTCCCCTCATTCACTACATCACACTCACCTCATTCACTACATCACACTCCCCTCATTCACTACATCTCACTCCCATCATTCAGTACATCACACTCCCCTCATTCACTATATCACACTCCCCTCATTCACTACATCACACTCCCTCATTCACGACATCACACTCCTCATTCACTACCTCACTCTCCCCTTATTCACTGCATCACACTCGCTCATTCACTACATCACAGTCCCCTCATTCACTACATCACAGTCCCCGCATTCACTACATCACACTCCCCTCATTCACGACATCACACTCCCCTCATTCACTACATCACACTCCCCGCTTTCACTACATCACACTCCCCTCATTCACTACATCACACTCCCCTCATTCACTACATCCCACTCCCCTCATTCACTACATCCCACTCCCCTCATTCACTACATCACACTCCCCTCATTCACTACATCATCTCCTCATTCACTACATCACACTCCCCTCATTCACTACATCACACTCCCCTCATTCACTGCATCCCACTCCCCTCATTCACTACATCACACTCCCCTCATTCACTACATCATCTCCTCATTCACTACATCACACTCCCCTCAATCACTACATCACATTCCCCTCATTCACGACATCACACTCCCATCATTCAGTACATCACACTCCCCTCATTCACTATATCACACTCCCCTCATTCACTACATCACACTCCCCTCATTCACTATATCACACTCCCCTCATTCACTGCATCACACTCCCCTCATTTTCTGCATCAAACTCACCTCATTCACTACATCACACTCACCTCATTCACTACATCACACTCCCCTCATTCACTACATCACACTCCCATCATTCAGTACATCACACTCCCCTCATTCACTACATCACAGTCCCCTCATTCACGACATCACACTCCCCTCATTCACTACATCCCACTTCCCTCATTCACTACATCACACTCCCCTCATTCACTACATCGCACTCCCCTCATTCACTACATCACACTCCCCTCATTCATGCATTACATTCCCCTCACTCACTACATCACACACACCTAATTCACTACATCGCACTCCCCTCATTCACTACATCACACTCCCCTCATTCATGCATTACATTCCCCTCATTTACTACATCGCACTCCCCTCATTCACTACATCACACTCCCCTCATTCATGCATTACATTCCCCTCACTCACTACATCACACACACCTCATTCATTTCATCACACTCCCCTCATTCACTGCACTACACTCCCCTCATTCACCACATCACACTCCCCTCATTCACTACATTACACTCCCTTCATTCACTACATCACACTCCCCTCACTCACTACATCACACTCCCCTCATTCACTACATCACACTCCCCTTAATAACAACATCTCACTCCCCTCAATCACTACATCACAATCTCCTCATTCACTACATCACACTCCTCTCATTCAGTACATCACACTTCCCTCATTCACTCCATCACACTCCCCTCAATCACTACATCACACTCCCCTCATTCACTACAACACACTCCCCACATTCACTATATCACACTCCCCTCATTCACTACATCACAGTCCCCTCATTCACTACATCACACTCCCCTCATTCACTACATCACTCTCCCCTCATTCACTACATCACACGCCCCTCATTCGCTACATCACACTCCCCTCAATCACTACATCGCACTCCCCTCATTCACTACATCACACTCTCCTCATTCACTACATCACACTCCCCTCATTCACTACATCACACTCCCCTCATTCACTACATCACACTCCCCTTATTCACTACATCACAATCTCCTCATTCATTACTTCACACTCCCCTCATTCAGTACATCACACTTCCCTCATTCACTCCATCACACTCCGCTCAATCACTACATCACACTCCCCTCATTCACTACATCACACTCCCCACATTCACTATATCACACTCCCCTCATTCACTACATCACACTTTCTCACATTCGCTACATCACACTCCCCTCATTCACTACATCACGCTCCACTCATTCACTAGATCACAGTCCCCTCAATTACTACATCACACTCCCCTCATTCACTACATCACACTCCCCTCATTCACTACATCACAATCCCCTCATTCACTGTATCACATTCCCCTAATTCACTACATCACAGTCCCCTCATTCACTGCATCACACTTCCCTCATTCACTACTACACACTCCCCTCATTCACTACATCACACTCCCCTCATTCACTACATCACACTCCCCTCATTCACTACATCAGACTCCCCTCATTCACTACATCACAATCCCCTCATTCACTGTATCACATTCCCCTCATTCACTACATCACACTCCCCTCATTCACTACATCACATTCCCCTCATTCAATACATCACACTCCCCTCATTCACTACATCACACTCCCCTCATTCACTACATCACAATCTCCTCATTCATTACTTCACACTCCCCTCATTCAGTACATCACACTTCCCTCATTCACGCCATCACACTCCCCTCAATCACTACATCACACTCCCCTCATTCACTCCATCACACTCCCCTCAATCACTACATCACACTCCCCTCATTCACTACATCACACTCCCCTCAATCACTACATCACACTCCCGTCATTCACTACATCACACTCCCCTCATTCACTACATCACACTCCCCTCATTCACTACATCACACTCCCCTCATTCACTACATCACACTCTCCTCATTCACTACATCACGCTCCCCTCATTCACTACATCACACTCCCCTCATTCACTACATCACACTCCCCTCATTCACTACATCACACTCCCCTCATACACTACATCACACTCCCCTCATTCACTACATCACACTCCCCTCATTCACTACATCACAATCTCCTCATTCATTACTTCACACTCCCCTCATTCAGTACATCACACTTCCCTCATTCACGCCATCACACTCCCCTCAATCACTACATCACACTCCCCTCATTCACTCCATCACACTCCCCTCAATCACTACATCACACTCCCCTCATTCACTACATCACACTCCCCTCAATCACTACATCACACTCCCGTCATTCACTACATCACTCTCCCCTCATTCACTACATCACACTCCCCTCATTCACTACATCACACTCCCCTCATTCACTACATCACACTCTCCTCATTCACTACATCACGCTCCCCTCATTCACTACATCACACTCCCCTCATTCACTACATCACACTCCCCTCATTCACTACATCACTCTCCCCTCATACACTACATCACACTCCCCTCATTCACTACATCACACTCCCCTCATTCACTACATCACACTCCCCTCATACACTACATCACACTCTCCTCATTCACTACATCACACTCCCCTCAATCACTACATCACAATCTCCTCATTCACTACATCACACTCCCCTCAATCACTACATCACACTCCACTCATTCACTACATTACACTCCCCTCATTCACTACATCACACTCCCCTGATTCACTACATCACACTCCCCTCATTCACTACATCACATTCCCCTCATTCACTGCATCACACTCCCCTCATTCACTGCATCACACTCCCCTCATTCACTACATCACACTCCCCTCATTCACTACATCACACTCCCCTCATTCAGTACATCAATCTCTCCTCATTCACTACATCGCACTCCCCTCACTCACTACATCGCACTCCCCTCAATCATTGCTTCACACTCCCCTCATTCACTACATCACACTCCCCTCATTCACTACATCACACTCCCCTCATTCACAACATCACACTCCCCTCATTCACTACATCACACTCCCCTCATTCACTACATCACACTCCACTCATTCACTACATCACACTCCCCTCATTCACTACATCACACTCCCCTCATTCACATCACACTCCCCTCATTCACTACATCACACTCCCCTCAATCACTACATCCCACTCCCCTCAATCACTACATCACACTCCCCTCATTAACGACATCACACTCCACTCATTCACTACATCACACTGCCTTCATTAACTGCATCACACTCCCCTCATTCACTACATCACACTCCCCTCATTCACTGCATCACACTCCCCTCATTTGCTGCATCACACTCCCCTCATTCACTACATCCCACTCCCCTCATTCACTACATCACACTCCCATCATTCAGTACATCACACTCCCCTCATTCACTACATCCCACTCCCCTTATTCACTGCATCACACTCCCCTCATTCACAACATCACACTCCCCTCATTCACTACATCACAGTCCCCTCATTCACTACATCACAGTCCCCGCATTCACTACATCACACTCCCCTCTTTCACTACATCACACTCCCCTCATTCACTACATCACACTCCCCTCATTCACTACATCACACTCCCCTCATTCACTACATCATCTCCTCATTCACTACATCACACTCCCCTCATTCACTACATCCCACTCCCCTCATTCACTATATCCCACTCCCCTCATTCACTACATCCCACTCCCCTCATTCACTACATCACACTCCCCTCATTCACTACATCATCTCCTCATTCACTACATCACACTCCCCTCATTCACTACATCCCACTCCCCTCATTCACTACATCACACTCCCCTCATTCACTACATCACACTCCCCTCATTCACTACATCATCTCCTCATTCACGACATCAGACTCCCCTTATTCACTACATCACACTCCCCTCATTCACAACATCCCACTCCCCTCAGACACTACATCCCACTCCCCTCAGGCAGTCCATCTTACTACCCTCAGTCACTACATCCCACTCCCCTCAGATACTGCATCCCACTCCCCTGACACTACATCCCACTTCCCTCAGACACTACATCCCACTCCCCTCAGTCACTACATCCCACTCCCCTCAGTCACTACATCCCACTCCCCTCATGCACTACATCTCACTCCCCTCAGACACTTCATCTCACTGCCCTCAGACACTACATCCCACTTCCCTCAGACACTGCATCCCACTCCCCTCATTCACTACATCACACTCCCTCATTCACTACATCACACTCCCCTCATTCATTACATCACACTCTCCTCATTAACTACATCATACTCCCCTCATTCACTACATCACACTCCCCTCATTCACTACATCACACTCCCCTCATTCACCACATCCCACTCTCCTCATTCATTACATCACACTCCCCTCGCTCACTACATCACACTCCCCTCATTCACTACATCACATTCCCCTCATTCACTACATCACACTCCCCTCCTTCATTACATCACACTCCCCTCATTCATTACATCCCACGCCCCTCATTCACTGCATCACACTCCCCTCATTCACTACATCACACTCCCCACATTCACTACGTCCCACGCCCCTCATTCACTACATGACACTCCCCTCATTCACTGCATCACTCTCCCCTCAATCACTACATCACACTCCCCTCATTCACTACATCACACTCCCCTCATTCAGTACATCCCATTCCCCTCATTCCCTACATCACACTCCCCTCATTCACTACATCTCACCCCCCTCATTCACTGCATCACTCTCCCCTCAATCACTACATCACACTCCTCTCATTCACTACATCACACTCCCCTCATTCAGTACATCCCATTCCCCTCATTCCCTACATCACACTCCCCTCATTCACTAAATCCCACGCCCCTCATTCACTACATGACACTCCCCTCATTCACTACATCCCACTCCCCTCATGCACTACATCACACTCCACTCATTCACTACATCACACTCCCCTCAATCACTAAATCACACTCCCCTCATTCACTACATCACACTCCCCTCATTCACTACATCACACTCTCCTCATCACTACATCCCACTCCCCTCATTCACGACATCCCACTCCCCTCATTCACAACATCACACTCCACTCATTCACTACATCACACTCCCCTCAATCACTACATCACACTCCCCTCAATCACTAAATCACACTCCCCTCATTCACTACATCACACTCCCCTCATTCACTACATCCCACTCCCCTCATCACTACATCCCACTCCCCTCATTCACTACATCACAGTCCCCTCATTCACTGCATCAGACTCCCCTCATTCACTACATCACACTCCCCTCATTCACTGCATCACACTCCCCTCATTCACTACATCCGACTCCCCTCAGACACTACATCCCACTCCCCTCAGACACTACATCCCACTCCCCTGAGACACTACATCCCACTCCCCTCAGACACTACATCTCACTCCCCTCAGACACTACATCCCACTCCCCTCAGACACTACATCCCACTCCCCTCAGACACAACATCACACTCCCCTGACACTACATCCCACTTCCCTCAGACACTACATCCCACTCCCCTCATTCACTACATCACACTCCCCTCAGTCACTACATCCCACTCCCCTCAGACACTACATCCCACTCCCCTCAGGCACTACATCTCACACCCCTCAGACACTACATCTCACTCCCCTCAGACACTACATCCCACTTCCCTCAGACACTACTTCCCACTCCCCTCATTCACTACATCACACTCCCTCATTCACTTCATCATACTCCCCTCATTCACTACATCACACTCTCCTCATTCACTACATCACACTCCCCTCATTCACTGCATCACTCTCCCCTCATTCACTACATCACGCTCCCCTCATTCACTACATCACGCTTCCCTCATTCACTACATCACACTCCCCTCATTCACTACATCCCACACCCCTCATTCACTACATCACACTCCCCTCATTCACTACATCACACTCCCCTCATACACTACATCACACTCCCCTCATTCACTACATCACACTCCCCTCATTCACTACATCACACTCCCCTCATTCACTACATCACTCTCTCCTCATTCACTACATCACACTCCCCTCAATCACTACATCACAATCTCCTCATTCACTACATCACACTCCCCTCAATCACTACATCACACTCCACTCATTCACTACATTACACTCCCCTCATTCACTACATCACACTCCCCTGATTCACTGCATCACATTCCCCTCATTCACTGCATCACACTCCTCTCATTCACTACATCGCACTCCCCTCATTCACGACATCACACTCCCCTCATTCACTACATCACACTCCCCTCATTCAGCACAGCAATCTCTCCTCATTCACTAGATCGCACTCCCCTCATTCACTACATCGCACTCCCCTCAATCATTGCTTCACACTCCCCTCATTCACTACATCACACTCCCCTCATTCACTACATCACACTCCCCTCATTCACTACATCACACTCCCCTCATTCACTACATCACACTCCACTCATTCACTACATCACACTCCCCTCATTCACTACATCACACTCCCCTCATTCACATCACACTCCCCTCATTCACTGCATCACACTCCCCTCAATCACTACATCCCACTCCCCTCAATCACTACATCACACACCCTCATTAACGACATCACACTTCCCTCATTCACTACATCACACTGCCCTCATTAACTGCATCACACTCCCCTCATTCACTACATCACACTCCCATCAATCACTACATCCCACTCCCCTCAATCACTACATCCCACTCCCCCCATTCACTAAATCACACTCCCCTCAATCGCTACATCACACTCCCCTCATTCACTACATCACACTCCCCTCATTCACTACATCACACTCCCCTCATTCACTACATCACACTGCCCTCATTCACTACATCACACTCCCCTCATTCACTACATCACACTCCCCTCATTCACTACATCACACTGCCCTCATTCACTACATCACACTCCCCTCATTCACTGCATCACACTCCCCTCATTTGCTGCATCACACTCCCCTCATTCACTACATCCCACTCCCCTCATTCACTACATCACACTCCCATCATTCAGTACATCACACTCCCCTCATTCACTACATCCCACTCCCCTTATTCACTGCATCACACTCCCCTCATTCACAACATCACACTCCCCTCATTCACTACATCACAGTCCCCTCATTCACTACATCACAGTCCCCGCATTCACTACATCACACTCCCTTCTTTCACTACATCACACTCCCCTCATTCACTACATCACACTCCCCTCATTCACTGCATCACACTCCCCTCATTCACTACATCCCACTCCCCTCATTCACTACATCACACTCCCCTCATTCACTACATCATCTCCTCATTCACTACATCCCACTCCCCTCATTCACTACATCCCACTCCCCTCATTCACTACATCCCACTCCCCTCATTCACTACATCACACTCCCCTCATTCACTACATCATCTCCTCATTCACTACATCACACTCCCCTCATTCACTACATCCCACTCCCCTCATTCACTACATCACACTCCCCTCATTCACTACATCACACTCCCCTCATTCACTACATCATCTCCTCATTCACGACATCACACTCCCCTTATTCACTACATCACACTCCCCTCATTCACAACATCCCACTCCCCTCAGACACTACATCCCACTCCCCTCAGGCAGGACATCTCACTACCCTCAGTCACTACATCCCACTCCCCTCAGATACAACATCCCACTCCCCTGACACTACATCCCACTTCCCTCAGACACTGCATCCCACTCCCCTCAGTCACTACATCCCACTCCCCTCAGTCACTACATCCAACTCCCCTCATGCACTACATCTCACTCCCCTCAGACACTACATCTCACTGCCCTCAGACACTACATCCCACTTCCCTCAGACACTACATCCCACTCCCCTCATTCACTACATCACACTCCCTCATTCACTACATCACACTCCCCTCATTCATTACATCACACTCTCCTCATTAACTACATCATACTCCCCTCATTCACTACATCACACTCCCCTCATACACTACATCACACTCCCCTCATTCACCACATCCCACTCTCCTCATTCATTACATCACACTCCCCTCGCTCACTACATCACACTCCCCTCATTCACTACATCACACTCCCCTCATTCACTACATCACACTCCCCTCATTCATTACATCACACTCCCCTCATTCACTACATCCCACGCCCCTCATTCACTGCATCACACTCCCCTCATTCACTACATCACAATCCCCACATTCACTACATCACACTCTCCTCATTCACTGCATCACTCTCCCCTCAATCACGACATCACACTCCCCTCATTCACTACATCACACTCCCCTCATTCAGTACATCCCATTCCCCTCATTCCCTACATCACACTCCCCTCATTCACTACATCTCACCCCCCTCATTCACTGCATCACTCTCCCCTCAATCACTACATCACACTCCCCTCATTCACTACATCACACTCCACTCATTCAGTACATCCCATTCCCCTCATTCCCTACATCACACTCCCCTCATTCACTAAATCCCACGCCCCTCATTCACTACATGACACTCCCCTCATTCACTACATCCCACTCCCCTCATGCACTACATCACACTCCACTCATTCACTTCATCACACTCCCCTCAATCACTACATCACACTCCCCTCAATCACTAAATCACACTCCCCTCATTAACTACATCACACTCCCCTCATTCACTACATCCCACTCCCCTCATCACTACATCCCACTCCCCTCATTCACTACATCCCACTCCCCTCATTCACTACATCACACTCCAGTCATTCACTACATCACACTCCCCTCAATCACTACATCACACTCCCCTCAATCACTAAATCACACTCCCCTCATTCACTACATCACACTCCCCTCATTCACTACATCCCACTCCCCTCATCACTACATCCCACTCCCCTCATTCACTACATCACAGTCCCCTCATTCACTGCATCAGACTCCCCTCATTCACTACATCACACTCCCCTCATTCACTGCATCACACTCCCCTCATTCACTACATCCGACTCCCCTCAGACACTACATCCCACTCCCCTCAGACACTACATCTCACTCCCCTGAGACACTACATCCCACTCCCCTCAGACACTACATCTCACTCCCCTCAGACACTACATCCCACTCCCCTCAGACACTACATCCCACTCCCCTCAGACACAACATCACACTCCCCTGACACTACATCCCACTTCCCTCAGACACTACATCCCACTCCCCTCATTCACTACATCACACTCCCCTCAGTCACTACATCCCACTCCCCTCAGACACTACATCCCACTCCCCTCAGGCACTACATCTCACTCCCCTCAGACACTACATCTCACTCCCCTCAGACACTACATCCCACTTCCCTCAGACACTACTTCCCACTCCCCTCATTCACTACATCACACTCCCTCATTCACGACATCATACTCCCCTCATTCACTACATCGCACTCTCCTCATTCACTACATCACACTCCCCTCATTCACTACATCACTCTCCCCTCATTCACTACATCACGCTCCCCTCATTCACTACATCACGCTTCCCTCATTCACTACATCACACTCCCCTCATTCACTACATCCCACACCCCTCATTCACTACATCACACTCCCCTCATTCATTACATCACACTCCCCTCGCTCACTACATCACACTCCCCTCATTCACTACATCACACTCCCCTCATTCACTACATCACACTCCCCTCATTCATTACATCACACTCCCCTCATTCACTACATCCCACGCCCCTCATTCACTGCATCACACTCCCCTCATTCACTACATCACACTCCCCACATTCACTACGTCCCACGCCCCTCATTCACTACATGACACTCCCCTCATTCACTACATCCCACTCCCCTCATTCACTACATCACACTCCCCTCATTCACTGCATCACTCTCCCCTGAATCACTACATCACACTCCCCTCATTCACTACATCACACTCCCCTCATTCAGTACATCCCAATCCCCTCATTCCCTACATCACACTCCCCTCATTCACTACATCTCACCCCCTCATTCACTGCATCACTCTCCCCTCAATCACTACATCACACTCCCCTCATTCACTACATCACACTCCCCTCATTCAGTACATCCCATTCCCCTCATTCCCTACATCACACTCCCCTCATTCAATAAATCCCACGCCCCTCATTCACTACATGACACTCCCCTCATTCACTACATCCCACTCCCCTCATGCACTACATCACACTCCACTCATTCACTGCATCACACTCCCCTCAATCACTACATCACACTCCCCTCAATCACTAAATCACACTCCCCTCATTCACTACATCACACTCCCCTCATTCACTACATCCCACTCCCCTCATCACTACATTCCACTCCCCTCATTCACTACATCCCACTCCCCTCATTCACTACATCACACTCCACTCATTCACTACATCACACTCCCCTCAATCACTACATCACACTCCCCTCAATCACTAAATCACACTCCCCTCATTCACTACATCACACTCCCCTCATTCACTACATCCCACTCCCCTCATCACTACATCCCACTCCCCTCATTCACTACATCACAGTCCCCTCATTCACTGGATCAGACTCCCCTCATTCACGACATCACACTCCCCTCATTCACTGCATCACACTCCCCTCATTCACTACATCCGACTCCCCTCAGACACTACATCCCACTCCCCTCAGACACTACATCCCACTCCCCTGAGACACTACATCCCACTCCCCTCAGACACTACATCTCACTCCCCTCAGACACTACATCCCACTCCCCTCAGACACTACATCCCACTCCCCTCAGACACAACATCACACTCCCCTGACACTACATCCCACTTCCCTCAGACACTACATCCCACTCCCCTCATTCACTACATCACACTCCCCTCAGTCACTACATCACTCTCCCCTCATTCACTACATCACGCTCCCCTCATTCACTACATCACGCTTCCCTCATTCACTACATCACACTCCCCTCATTCACTACATCCCACACCCCTCATTCACTACATCACACTCCCCTCATTCACTACATCACGCTCCCCTCATTCACTACATCACACTCCCCTCGTTCACTACATCACACTCCCCTCATTCACTACATCACACTCCCCTCATTTACTACATCACATTCCCCTCATTCACTACATCACGCTCCCCTCATTCACTACATCACTCTCCCCTCATTCACTACATCACACTCCCCTCATTCACGACATCCCACGCCCCTCATTCACTACATCACACTCATCTTATTCACAACATCACACTCCACTCATTCACTACATCCCACGCCCCTCATTCACTACATGACACTCCCCTCATTCACTACATCCCACTCCCCTCATTCACTACATCACACTCCCCTCATTCACTACATCACACTCCACTCATTCACTACATCACGCTCCTCTCAATCACTACATCACACTCCCCTCAATCACTACATCACACTCCCCTCATTCACTACCTCACACTCCCCTCATTCACTACATCTCACTGCCCTCATTCACTGCATCACACTCCCTTCACTCACTACATCTCACTCCCCTCATTCACTACATCACAGTTCCCTCATTCACTACATCAGACTCCCCTCATTCACTACATCACACACCACACATTCACTACATTACACTCCCCTCATTCACTACAACACACTCCCCTCATTCACTACATCACACTCCTCTCATTCACTACAACACACTCCACTCACTCACTACATCACACTCCCCTCATTCACTACATCACACTCCCCTCATTCACTACAACACACTCCCCTCATTCACTACATCACACTCCCCTCATTCACTACATCAAACTCCATTCATTCACTACATCACACTCCCCTCATTCACTACATCACACTCCCCTCATTCACTACATCACACTCCCCTCATTCACTACATCACACCCCCTCATTCACTCCATCAAACTCCCCTCATTCACTGCATCCCACTCCCCTCATTCACTACATCACACTCCCCTCAGTCACTACATCACACTCCCCTCAGTCACTACATCACACTCCTCTCATTCACTACATCACACTCCCCTCATTCACTACATCTCACTCCCCTCATTCACTACATCACACTCCCCTCATTCACTACATCACACTCCCCTCATTCACTACATCACACTCCCCTCAATCACTGCATCACACTCCACTCATTCACTACATCGCACTCCCCTCATTCACTACAGCGCACTCAGCTCATTCACTCCATCACACTCCCCTCATTCACTACATCACACTCCCCTCATTCACTACATCACACTCCCCTCATTCACTACAACACACTCCCCTCATTCACTACATCACACTCCCCTCTTTCACTACATCACTCTCAACTCATTCACTACATCACACTCCCCTCTTTCACTGCATCCCACTCCCCTCATTCACTACATGGCACTCCCCTCAGTCACTACTCACACTCCTCTCATTCACTGCATCACACTCCACTCATTCACTACATCACACTCCCCTCATTCACTGCATCACTCTCCCCTCATTCACTGCATCACTCTCCCCTCATTCACTACATCACACTCCCCTCATTCACTACATCGCACACCCCTCATTCACTGCATCACACTCCCCTCATTCACTGTGTCACACTCCCCTCATTCATGACATCACACTGCCCTCAATCACTACATCACACCCCCTCATTCACAACATCCCACTCCCCTCAGACACTACATCCCACTCCCCTCAGACACTACATCCCACTCCCCTCAGGCAGTGCATCTCACTCCCCTCAGTCACTACATCCCACTCCCCTCAGTCACTACATCCCACTCCCCTGACACTACATCCCACTCCCCTGACACTACATCCCACTTCCCTCAGTCACTACATCCCACTCCCCTCAGTCACTACATCCCACACCCCTCAGACACTACATCCCACTCCCCTCAGGCACTGCATCTCACTCCCCTCAGACACTACATCTCACTCCCCTCATTCACTACATCACACTCCCTCATTCACTACATCACACTCCCCTCATTCACTACAACACACTCCCCTCATTCACTACATCACACTCCCCTCATTCACTACATCACACTCCATTCATTCACTACATCACACCCCCCTCATTCACTACATCACACTCCCCTCATTCACTACATCACACTCCCCTCATTCACTACATCACACCCCCGCATTCACTACATCACACTCCCCTCATTCACTGCATCCCACTCCCCTCATTCACTACATCACACTCCCCTCAGTCACTACATCACACTCCCCTCAGTCACTTCATCACACTCCCCTCATTCACTACATCACACTCCCCTCATTCACTGCATCTCACTCCCCTCATTCACTACATCACACTCCCCTCATTCACTACATCACACTCCCCTCATTCACTACATCACACTCCCCTCAATCACTGCATCACACTCCACTCATTCACTACATCGCACTCCTCTCATTCACTACAGCGCACTCCGCTCATTCACTCCATCACACGCCCCTCATTCACTACATCACACTCCCCTCATTCACTACATCACACTCCCCTCATTCACTACATCACACTCCCCTCATTCACGACAACACACTCCCCTCATTCACTACATCACACTCCCCTCTTTCACTACATCACTCTCAACTGATTCACTACATCACAATTCCTTCATTCACTACATCACACTCCCCTCATTCACTGCATCCCACTCCCCTCATTCACTACATCACACTCCCCTCAGTCACTACTCACACTCCTCTCATTCACTGCATCACACTCCACTCATTCACTACATCACACTCCCCTCATTCACTGCATCACTCTCCCCTCATTCACTGCATCACACTCCCCTCATTCACTACATCACACTCCCCTCATTCACTCCATCGCACACCCCTCATTCACTGCATCACACTCCCCTCATTCACTGCGTCACACTCCCCTCATTCATGACATCACACTGCCCTCAATCACTACATCACACTCCCCTCATTCACAACATCCCACTCCCCTCAGACAGTACATCCCACTCCCCTCAGACACTACATCCCACTCCCCTCAGGCAGTACATCTCACTCCCCTCATCACTACATCCCACTCCCCTCAGTCACTACATCCCACTCCCCTGACACTACATCCCACTCCCCTGACACTACATCCCACTTCCCTCAGTCACTACATCCCACTCCCCTCAGTCACTACATCCCACACCCCTCAGACACTACATCCCACTCCCCTCAGGCACTGCATCTCACTCCCCTCAGACACTACATCTCACTCCCCTCATTCACTACATCACACTCCCTCATTCACTACATCACACTCCCCTCATTCACTACATCACACTCCCCTCATTCACTACATCCCACGCCCCTCATTCACTACATCACATTCCCCTCATTCACTACATCACACTCCCCTCATTCACTACATCACACTCCCCTCGTTCACTACATCACACTCCCCTCATTCACTACATCACACTCCCCTCATTCACTACATCACAGTCCCCTCAGACACTACATCACACTCCCCTGAGAAACTACATCCCACTCCCCTCAGACACTACATCTCACTCCCCTTAGACACTGCATCCCACTCCCCTCAGACACTACATCCCACTCCCCTCAGACACAACATCACACTCCCCTGACACTACATCCCACTTCCCTCAGACACTACATCCCACTCCCCTCATTCACTACATCACACTCCCCTCAGTCACTACATCCCACTCCCCTCAGACACTACATCCCACTCCCCTCAGGCACTACATCTCACTCCCCTCAGACACTACATCTCACTCCCCTCAGACACTACATCCCACTTCCCTCAGACACTACTTCCCACTCCCCTCATTCACTGCATCACACTCCCTCATTCACTACATCATACTCCCCTCATTCACTACATCACACTCTCCTCATTCACTACATCACACTCCCCTCATTCACTACATCACTCTCCCCTCATTCACAACATCACGCTCCCCTCATTCACTACATCACACTCCCCTCATTCACTACATCACAGTCCCCTCATTCACTACATCACACTTCCCTCATTCACTACATCACACTCCCCTCATTCACTACATCCCACGCCCCTCATTCACTACATCACACTCCCCTCATTCACTACATCACGCTCCCCTCATTCACTACATCACACTCCCCTCGTTCACTACATCACACTCCCCTCCTTCACTACATCACACTCCCCTCATTCACTACATCACATTCCCCTCATTCACTACATCACACTCTCCTCATTCACTACATCACACTCCCCTCATTCACTACATCCCACGCCCCTCATTCACTACATCACACTCATCTTATTCACTACATCACACTCCACTCATTCACCACATCCCACGTCCGTCATTCACTACATGACACTCCCCTCATTCACTACATCCCACTCCCCTCATTCACTACATCACACTCCACTCATTCACTACATCACACTCCCCTCAATCACTACATCACACTCCCCTCAATCACTACATCACACTCCCCTCATTCACTACATCACACTCCCCTCATTCACTACATCCCACTCCCCTCATTCACTACATCCCACTCCCCTCATTCACTACATCACACTCCACTCATTCACTACATCACGCTCCTCTCAATCACTACATCACACTCCCCTCAATCACTACATCACACTCCCCTCATTCACTACCTCACACTCCCCTCATTACTACATCTCACTGCCCTCATTCACTGCATCACACTCCCTTCACTCACTACATCTCACTCCCCTCATTCACTACATCACAGTTCCCTCATTCACTACATCACACTCCCCTCATTCACTACAACACACTCCCCTCATTCACTGCATCACACTCCCCTCTTTCACTACATCACTCTCAACTCATTCACTACATCACACCCCCTTCATTCACTACATCACACTCCCCTCATTCACTGCATCCCACTCCCCTCATTCACTACATGGCACTCCCCTCAGTCACTACTCACACTCCTCTCATTCACTGCATCACACTCCACTCATTCACTACATCACACTCCCCTCATTCACTGCATCACTCTCCCCTCATTCACTGCATCACACTCCCCTCATTCACTACATCACACTCCCCTCATTCACTACATCGCACACCCCTCATTCACTGCATCACACTCCCCTCATTCACTGTGTCACACTCCCCTCATTCATGACATCACACTGCCCTCAATCACTACATCACACTCCCCTCATTCACAACATCCCACTCCCCTCAGACACTACATCCCACTCCCCTCAGACACTACATCCCACTCCCCTCAGGTAGTGCATCTCACTCCCCTCAGACACTACATCCCACTCCCCTCAGTCACTACATCCCACTCCCCTGACACTACATCCCACTCCCCTGACACTACATCCCACTTCCCTCAGTCACTACATCCCACTCCCCTCAGTCACTACATCCCACACCCCTCAGACACTACATCCCACTCCCCTCAGGCACTGCATCTTACTCCCCTCAGACACTACATCTCACTCCCCTCATTCACTACATCACACTCCCTCATTCACTACATCACACTCCCCTCATTCACTACAACACACTCCCCTCATTCACTACATCACACTCCCCTCATTCACTACATCACACTCCATTCATTCACTACATCACACTCCCCTCATTCACTACATCACACTCCCCTCATTCACTACAACACACTCCCCTCATTCACTACATCACACTCCCCTCTTTCACTACATCACTCTCAACTCATTCACTACATCACACCCCCTTCATTCACTACATCACACTCCCCTCATTCACTGCATCCCACTCCCCTCATTCACTACATGGCACTCCCCTCAGTCACTACTCACACTCCTCTCATTCACTGCATCACACTCCACTCATTCACTACATCACACTCCCCTCATTCACTGCATCACTCTCCCCTCTTTCACTGCATCACACTCCCCTCATTCACTACATCACACTCCCCTCATTCACTACATCGCACACCCCTCATTCACTGCATCACACTCCCCTCATTCACTGTGTCACACTCCCCTCATTCATGACATCACACTGCCCTCAATCACTACATCACACTCCCCTCATTCACAACATCCCACTCCCCTCAGACACTACATCCCACTCCCCTCAGACACTACATCCCACTCCCCTCAGGCAGTGCATCTCACTCCCCTCAGACACTACATCTCACTCCCCTCAGTCACTACATCCCACTCCCCTGACACTACATCCCACTCCCCTGACACTACATCCCACTTCCCTCAGTCACTACATCCCACTCCCCTCAGTCACTACATCCCACACCCCTCAGACACTACATCCCACTCCCCTCAGGCACTGCATCTCACTCCCCTCAGACACTACATCTCACTCCCCTCATTCACTACATCACACTCCCTCATTCACTACATCACACTCCCCTCATTCACTACAACACACTCCCCTCATTCACTACATCACACTCCCCTCATTCACTACATCACACTCCATTCATTCACTACATCACACCCCCTCATTCACTACATCACACTCCCCTCATTCACTGCATCCCACTCCATTCATTCACTACATCACACCCCCCTCATTCACTACATCACACTCCCCTCATTCACTACATCACACCCCCTCATTCACTACATCACACTCCCCTCATTCACTGCATCCCACTCCCCTCATTCACTACATCACACTCCCCTCAGTCACTACATCACACTCCCCTCAGTCACTACATCACACTCCCCTCATTCACTACATCACACTCCCCTCATTCACTGCATCACACTCCCCTCATTCACTACATCACACTCCCCTCATTCACTACATCACACTCCCCTCAATCACTGCATCACACTCCACTCATTCACTACATCGCACTCCTCTCATTCACTACAGCGCACTCCGCTCATTCACTCCATCACACGCCCCTCATTCACTACATCACACTCCCCTCATTCACTACATCACACTCCCCTCATTCACTACATCACACTCCCCTCATTCACGACAACACACTCCCCTCATTCACTACATCACACTCCCCTCTTTCACTACATCACTCTCAACTCATTCACTACATCACACCCCCTTCATTCACGACATCACACTCCCCTCATTCACTGCATCCCACTCCCCTCATTCACTACATCACACTCCCCTCAGTCACTACTCACACTCCTCTCATTCACTGCATCACACTCCACTCATTCACTACATCACACTCCCCTCATTCACTGCATCACTCTCCCCTCATTCACTGCATCACACTCCCCTCATTCACTACATCACACTCCCCTCATTCACTCCATCGCACACCCCTCATTCACTGCATCACACTCCCCTCATTCACTGCGTCACACTCCCCTCATTCATGACATCACACTGCCCTCAATCACTACATCACACTCCCCTCATTCACAACATCCCACTCCCCTCAGACACTACATCCCACTCCCCTCAGACACTACATCCCACTCCCCTCAGGCAGTACATCTCACTCCCCTCAGACACTACATCCCACTCCCCTCAGTCACTACATCCCACTCCCCTGACACTACAGCCCACTCCCCTGACACTACATCCCACTTCCCTCAGTCACTACATCCCACTCCCCTCAGTCACTACATCCCACACCCCTCAGACACTACATCCCACTCCCCTCAGGCACTGCATCTCACTCCCCTCAGACACTACATCTCACTCCCCTCATTCACTACATCACACTCCCTCATTCACTACATCACACTCCCCTCATTCACTACATCACACTCCCCTCATTCACTACATCACACTCCCCTCGTTCACAACATCACACTCCCCTCATTCACTACATCACACTCCCCTCATTCACTACATCACAGTCCCCTCAGACACTACTTCACACTCCCCTGAGACACTACATCCCACTCCCCTCAGACACTACATCTCACTCCCCTTAGACACTGCATCCCACTCCCCTCAGACACTACATCCCACTCCCCTCAGACACAACATCACACTCCCCTGACACTACATCCCACTTCCCTCAGACACTACATCCCACTCCCCTCATTCACTACATCACACTCCCCTCAGTCACTACATCCCACTCCCCTCAGACACTACATCCCACTCCCCTCAGGCACTACATCTCACTCCCCTCAGACACTACATCTCACTCCCCTCAGACACTACATCCCACTTCCCACAGACACTACTTCCCACTCCCCTCATTCAGTGCATCACACTCCCTCATTCACTACATCATACTCCCCTCATTCACTACATCACACTCTCCTCATTCACTACATCACACTCCCCTCATTCACTACATCACTCTCCCCTCATTCACTACATCACGCTCCCCTCATTCACTACATCACGCTTCCCTCATTCACTACATCACACTCCCCTCATTCACTACATCCCACGCCCCTCATTCACTACATCACACTCCCCTCATTCACTACATCACGCTCCCCTCATTCACTACATCACACTCCCCTCGTTCTCTACATCACACTCCCCTCCTTCACTACATCACACTCCCCTCATTCACTACATCACATTCCCCTCATTCACTACATCACACTCTCCTCATTCACTACATCACACTCCCCTCATTCACTACATCCCACGCCCCTCATTCACTACATCACACTCATCTTATTCACTACATCACACTCCACTCATTCACCACATCCCACGCCCCTCATTCACTACATGACACTCCCCTCATTCACTACATCCCACTCCCCTCATTCACTACATCACACTCCACTCATTCACTACATCACACTCCCCTCAATCACTACATCACACTCCCCTCAATCACTACATCACACTCCCCTCATTCACTACATCACACTCCCCTCATTCACTACATCCCACTCCCCTCATTCACTACATCCCACTCCCCTCATTCACTACATCACACTCCACTCATTCACTACATCACGCTCCTCTCAATCACTACATCACACTCCCCTCAATCACTACATCACACTCCCCTCATTCACTACCTCACACTCCCCTCATTCACTACATCTCACTGCCCTCATTCACTGCATCACACTCCCTTCACTCACTACATCTCACTCCCCTCATTCACTACATCACAGTTCCCTCATTCACTACATCACACTCCCCTCATTCACTACAACACACTCCCCTCATTCACTACATCACACTCCCCTCTTTCACGACATCACTCTCAACTCATTCACTACATCACACCCCCTTCATTCACTACATCACACTCCCCTCATTCACTGCATCCCACTCCCCTCATTCACTACATGGCACTCCCCTCAGTCACTACTCACACTCCTCTCATTCACTGCATCACACTCCACTCATTCACTACATCACACTCCCCTCATTCACTGCATCACTCTCCCCTCATTCACTGCATCACACTCCCCTCATTCACTACATCACACTCCCCTCATTCACTACATCGCACACCCCTCATTCACTGCATCACACTCCCCTCATTCACTGTGTCACACTCCCCTCATTCATGACATCACACTGCCCTCAATCACTACATCACACTCCCCTCATTCACAACATCCCACTCCCCTCAGACACTACATCCCACTCCCCTCAGACACTACATCCCACTCCCCTCAGGTAGTGCATCTCACTCCCCTCAGACACTACATCCCACTCCCCTCAGTCACTACATCCCACTCCCCTGACACTACATCCCACTCCCCTGACACTACATCCCACTTCCCTCAGTGACTACATCCCACTCCCCTCAGTCACTACATCCCACACCCCTCAGACACTACATCCCACTCCCCTCAGGCACTGCATCTTACTCCCCTCAGACACTACATCTCACTCCCCTCATTCACTACATCACACTCCCTCATTCACTACATCACACTCCCCTCATTCACTACAACACACTCCCCTCATTCACTACATCACACTCCCCTCATTCACTACATCACACTCCATTCATTCACTACATCACACCCCCCTCATTCACTACATCACACTCCCCTCATTCACTACATCACACTCCCCTCATTCACTACATCACACCCCCTCATTCACTACATCACACTCCCCTCATTCACTGCATCCCACTCCCCTCATTCACTACATCGCACACACCTCATTCACTGCATCACACTCCCCTCATTCACTGCGTCACACTCCCCTCATTCATGACATCACACTGCCCTCAATCACTACATCACACTCCCCTCATTCACAACATCCCACTCCCCTCAGACACTACATCCCACTCCCCTCAGACACTACATCCCACTCCCCTCAGGCAGTACATCTCACTCCCCTCAGACACTACATCCCACTCCCCTCAGTCACTACATCCCACTCCCCTCATTCACTACATCACACTCCCCTCATTCACTACATCACGCTCCCCTCATTCACTACATCACGATCCCCTCATTCACTACATCACACTCCTCTCATTTACTGCATCCCACGCCCCTCATTCACTACATCACACTCATCTTATTCACTACATCACACTCCCCTCATTCACTACATCCCACGCCCCTCATTCACTACATGACACTCCACTCATTCACTACATGACACTCCACTCATTCACTACATCACACCCCACTCATTCACTACATCACACTCCCCTCAATCACTACATCACACTCCCCTCAATCACTACATCACACACCCCTCATTCACTACATCACACTCCCCTCATTCACTACATGCCACTCCCCTCATTCACTACATCCCACTCCCCTCATTCACTACATCACACTCCACTCATTCACTACATCACACTCCCCTCAATCACTACATCACACTCCCCTCAATCACTACATCACACTCCCCTCATTCACTACATCACACTCCCCTCATTCACTACATCCCACTCCCTTCATTCACTGCATCACACTCCCCTCATTCACGACATCTCACTGCCCTCATTCACTGCCTCACACTCCCCTCACTCACTACATCTCACTCCCCTCATTCACTACATCACAGTCCCCTCATTCACTACATCAGACTCCCCTCATTCACTGCATCACACTCCACATATTCACTACATCACACTCCCCTCATTCACGACAACACACTCCCCTCATTCACTACATCACACTCCTCTCATTCACTACAACACACTCCACTCATTCACTACAACACACTCCCCTCATTCACTACATCACACTCCCCTCATTCACTACATCACACTCCATTCATTCACTACATCACACCCCCCTCATTCACTACATCACACTCCCCTCATTCACTACATCACACTCCCCTCATTCACGACATCACACCCCCCTCATTCACTACATCACACACCCCTCATTCACTGCATCCCACTCCCCTCATTCACTACATCACACTCCCCTCAGTCACTACAACACACTCCCCTCATTCACTACATCACACTCCCCTCTTTCACTACATCACACGCCCCTCATTCACTACATCACACTCCACTCATTCACTGCATCACACTCCCCTCATTCACTACATCACACTCCCCTCAGTCACTACATCACACTCCTCTCATTCACTGCATCACACTCCACTCATTCACTACATCACACTCCCCTCATTCACTACATCACACTCCCCTCAGTCACTACATCACACTCCTCTCATTCACTGCATCGCACTGCACTCATTCACTACATCACACTCCCCTCATTCACTGCATCACTCTCCCCTCATTCACTGCATCACACTCCCCTCATTCACTACATCACACTCCCCTCATTCACTACATCGCACACCCCTCATTCACTGCATCACACTCCCCTCATTCACTGCATCACACTCCCCTCATTCATGACATCACACTGCCCTCAATCACTACATCACACTCCCCTCATTCACTACATCACACTCCCCTCAGACACTACGTCTCACTCCCCTCAGACACTACATCCCACTCCCCTCAGTCACTACATCCCACTCCCCTGACACTACATCCCACTCCGCTGACACTGCATCCCACTTCCCTCAGTCACTACATCCCACTCCCCTCAGTCACTACATCCCACTCCCCTCAGACAATACATCCCACTCCCCTCAGGCACTACATCTCACTCCCCTCAGACACTACATCTCACTCCGCTCAGACACTAAATCCCACTTCCCTCAGACACTACATCCCACTCCCCTCATTCACTACATCACACTCCCTCATTCACTACATCACACTCCCCTCATTCACTACATCACACTCCCCTCATTCACTACATCACACTCCCCTCATTCACTACATCCCACTCCCTTCATTCGCTGCATCACACTCTCCTCATTCACGACATCTCACTGCCCTCATTCACTGCATCACACTCCTCTCACTCACTACATCTCACTCCCCTCATTCACTCCATCACAGTCCCCTCATTCACTACATGAGACTCCCCTCATTCACTGCATCACACTCCCTTCACTCACTACATCTCACTCCCCTCATTCACTACATCACAGTTCCCTCATTCACTGCATCACACTCCCCTCATTCACTACAACACACTCCCCTCATTCACTACATCACACTCCCCTCTTTCACTACATCACTCTCAACTCATTCACTACATCACACCCCCTTCATTCACTACATCACACTCCCCTCATTCACTGCATCCCACTCCCCTCATTCACTACATGGCACTCCCCTCAGTCACTACTCACACTCCTCTCATTCACTGCATCACACTCCACTCATTCACTACATCACACTCCCCTCATTCACTGCATCACTCTCCCCTCATTCACTGCATCACACTCCCCTCATTCACTACATCACACTCCCCTCATTCACTACATCGCACACCCCTCATTCACTGCATCACACTCCCCTCATTCACTGTGTCACACTCCCCTCATTCATGACATCACACTGCCCTCAATCACTACATCACACTCCCCTCATTCACAACATCCCACTCCCCTCAGACACTACATCCCACTCCCCTCAGACACTACATCCCACTCCCCTCAGGTAGTGCATCTCACTCCCCTCAGACACTACATCCCACTCCCCTCAGTCACTACATCCCACTCCCCTGACACTACATCCCACTCCCCTGACACTACATCCCACTTCCCTCAGTCACTACATCCCACTCCCCTCAGTCACTACATCCCACACCCCTCAGACACTACATCCCACTCCCCTCAGGCACTGCATCTTACTCCCCTCAGACACTACATCTCACTCCCCTCATTCACTACATCACACTGCCTCATTCACTACATCACACTCCCCTCATTCACTACAACACACTCCCCTCATTCACTACATCACACTCCCCTCATTCACTACATCACACTCCATTCATTCACTACATCACACCCCCCTCATTCACTACATCACACTCCCCTCATTCACTACATCACACTCCCCTCATTCACTACATCACATCCCCTCATTCACTACATCACACTCCCCTCATTCACTGCATCCCACTCCCCTCATTCACTACATCGCACACACCTCATTCACTGCATCACACTCCCCTCATTCACTGCGTCACACTCCCCTCATTCATGACATCACACTGCCCTCAATCACTACATCACACTCCCCTCATTCACAACATCCCACTCCCCTCAGACACTACATCCCACTCCCCTCAGACACTACATCCCACTCCCCTCAGGCAGTACATCTCACTCCCCTCAGACACTACATCCCACTCCCCTCAGTCACTACATCCCACTCCCCTCATTCACTACATCACACTCCCCTCATTCACTACATCACGCTCCCCTCATTCACTACATCACGATCCCCTCATTCACTACATCACACTCCTCTCATTTACTGCATCCCACGCCCCTCATTCACTACATCACACTCATCTTATTCACTACATCACACTCCCCTCATTCACTACATCCCACGCCCCTCATTCACTACATGACACTCCACTCATTCACTACATGACACTCCACTCATTCACTACATCACACCCCACTCATTCACTACATCACACTCCCCTCAATCACTACATCACACTCCCCTCAATCACTACATCACACACCCCTCATTCACTACATCACACTCCCCTCATTCACTACATGCCACTCCCCTCATTCACTACATCCCTCTCCCCTCATTCACTACATCACACTCCACTCATTCACTACATCACACTCCCCTCAATCACTACATCACACTCCCCTCAATCACTACATCACACTCCCCTCATTCACTACATCACACTCCCCTCATTCACTACATCCCACTCCCTTCATTCACTGCATCACACTCCCCTCATTCACGACATCTCACTGCCCTCATTCACTGCCTCACACTCCCCTCACTCACTACATCTCACTCCCCTCATTCACTACATCACAGTCCCCTCATTCACTACATCAGACTCCCCTCATTCACTACATCACACTCCACATATTCACTACATCACACTCCCCTCATTCACGACAACACACTCCCCTCATTCACTACATCACACTCCTCTCATTCACTACAACACACTCCACTCATTCACTACAACACACTCCCCTCATTCACTACATCACACTCCCCTCATTCACTACATCACACTCCATTCATTCACTACATCACACCCCCCTCATTCACTACATCACACTCCCCTCATTCACTACATCACACTCCCCTCATTCACGACATCACACCCCCCTCATTCACTACATCACACACCCCTCATTCACTGCATCCCACTCCCCTCATTCACTACATCACACTCCCCTCAGTCACTACAACACACTCCCCTCATTCACTACATCACACTCCCCTCTTTCACTACATCACACGCCCCTCATTCACTACATCACACTCCACTCATTCACTGCATCACACTCCCCTCATTCACTACATCACACTCCCCTCAGTCACTACATCACACTCCTCTCATTCACTGCATCACACTCCACTCATTCACTACATCACACTCCCCTCATTCACTACATCACACTCCCCTCAGTCACTACATCACACTCCTCTCATTCACTGCATCGCACTGCACTCATTCACTACATCACACTCCCCTCATTCACTGCATCACTCTCCCCTCATTCACTGCATCACACTCCCCTCATTCACTACATCACACTCCCCTCATTCACTACATCGCACACCCCTCATTCACTGCATCACACTCCCCTCATTCACTGCATCACACTCCCCTCATTCATGACATCACACTGCCCTCAATCACTACATCACACTCCCCTCATTCACTACATCACACTCCCCTCAGACACTACGTCTCACTCCCCTCAGACACTACATCCCACTCCCCTCAGTCACTACATCCCACTCCCCTGACACTACATCCCACTCCGCTGACACTGCATCCCACTTCCCTCAGTCACTACATCCCACTCCCCTCAGTCACTACATCCCACTCCCCTCAGACAATACATCCCACTCCCCTCAGGCACTACATCTCACTCCCCTCAGACACTACATCTCACTCCCCTCAGACACTAAATCCCACTTCCCTCAGACACTACATCCCACTCCCCTCATTCACTACATCACACTCCCTCATTCACTACATCACACTCCCCTCATTCACTACATCACACTCCCCTCATTCACTACATCACACTCCCCTCATTCACTACATCCCACTCCCTTCATTCGCTGCATCACACTCTCCTCATTCACGACATCTCACTGCCCTCATTCACTGCATCACACTCCTCTCACTCACTACATCTCACTCCCCTCATTCACTCCATCACAGTCCCCTCATTCACTACATGAGACTCCCCTCATTCACTACATCACACTCCACACATTTACTACATCACACTCCCCTCATTCACTACAACACACTCCCCTCATTCACTACATCAGACTCCCCTCATTCACTACAACACACTCCACTCATTCACTACATCACACTCCCCTCATTCACTACATCACACGCCCCTCATTCACTACAACACACTCCCCTCATACACTACATCACACTCCCCTCATTCACTACATCACACCACATTCATTCACTACATCACACCCCCCTCAGTCACTACATCACACTCCCCTCATTCACTACATCACACTCCCCTCATTCACTACATCACACCCCCCTCATTCACTGCATCACACTCCCCTCATTCACTGCATCCCACTCCCCTCATTCACTACATCACACTCCCCTCAGTCACTACATCACACTCCCCTCATTCACTGCATCACACTCCCCTCATTCACTACATCCGACTCCCCTCAGACACTACATCCCACTCCCCTTAGACACTACATCCCACTCCCCTGAGACACTACATCCCACTCCCCTCAGACACTACATCTCACTCCCCTCAGACACTACATCCCACTCCCCTCAGACACTACATCCCAGTCCCCTGACACTACATCCCACTTCCCTCAGACACTACATCCCACTCCCCTCATTCACTACAACCCACTCCCCTCAGTCACTACATCCCACTCCCCTCAGACACTACATCCCACTCCCCTCAGGCACTACATCTCACTCCCCTCAGACACTACATCTCACTCCCCTCAGACACTACATCCCACTTCCCTCAGACACTACTTCCCACTCCCCTCATTCACTACATCACACTCTCCTCATTCACTACATCACACTCCCCTCATTCACTACATCACACTCCCCTCATTCACTACATCACGCTCCCCTCATTCACTACATCACGCTCCCCTCATTCACTACATCACACTCCCCTCATTCACTACATCACACTCCCCTCATTCACTACATCACACTCCCCTCATTCACGACATCACGCTCCCCTCATTCACTACATCACGCTCCCCTCATTCACTACATCACACTCCCCTCATTCACTGCATCCCACGCCCCTCATTCACTACATCACACTCATCTTATTCACTACATCACACTCCCATCATTCACTACATCCCACGCCCCTCATTCACTACATGACACTCCACTCATTCACTACATGACACTCCACTCATTCACTACATCACACTCCACTCATTCACTACATCACACTCCCCTCAATCACTACATCACACTCCCCTCAATCACTACATCACACTCCCCTCATTCACTACATCACACTCCCCTCATTCACTACATCCCACTCCCCTCATTCACTACATCCCACTCCTCTCATTCACTACATCACACTCCACTCATTCACTACATCACACTCCCCTCAATCACTACATCACACTGACCTCAATCACTACATCACACTCCCCTCATTCACTACATCACACTCCCCTCATTCACTACATCCCACTCCCTTCATTCACTGCATCACACACCCCTCATTCACTACATCTCACTGCCCTCATTCACTGCCTCACACTCCCCTCACTCACTGCATCTCACTCCCCTCATTCACTACATCACAGTCCCCTCATTCACTACATCAGACTCCCCTCATTCACTACATCACACTCCACATGTTCACTACATCACACTCCCCTCATTCACGACAACACACTCCCCTCATTCACTACATCACACTCCTCTCATTCACTACAACACACTCCACTCATTCACTACATCACACTCCCCTCATTCACTACATCACACTCCCCTCATTCACTACAACACACTCCCCTCATTCACTACATCACACTCCCCTCATTCACTACATCACACTCCCCTCATTCACTACAACACACTCCCCTCATTCACTACATCACACTCCCCTCATTCACTACATCACTCTCCATTCATTCACTACATCACACCCCCCTCATTCACTACATCACACTCCCCTCATTCACTACATCACACTCCCCTCATTCACTACATCACACCCCCCTCATTCACTACATCACACTCCCCTCATTCACTGAATCCCACTCCCCTCATTCACTACATCACACTCCCCTCAGTCACTGCATCACACTCCTCTCATTCACTGCATCACACTCCACTCATTCACTACATCACACTCCCCTCATTCACTACATCACACTCCCCTCAGTCACCACATCACACTCCTCTCATTCACTGCATCACACTCCACTCATTCACTACATCACACGCCCCTCATTCACTGCATCCCACTCCCCTCATTCACTACATCACACTCCCCTCAGTCACTACATCACACTCCTCTCATTCACTGCATCACACTCCACTCATTCACTAAATCACACTCCCCTCATTCACTGCGTCACTCTCCCCTCATTCACTGCATCACACTCCCCTCATTCACTACATCACACTCCCCTCATTCACTACATCGCACACCCCTCATTCACTGCATCACACTCCCCTCATTCACTGCATCACACTCCCCTCATTCATGACATCACACTGCCCTCAATCACTACATCACACTCCCCTCATTCACTACATCACACTCCCCTCAGACACTACGTCTCACTCCCCTCAGACACTACATCCCACTCCCCTCAGTCACTACATCCCACTCCCCTGACACTACATCCCACTCCCCTCAGTCACTACGTCACACTCCCCTCATTCACTGCATCACACTCCCCTCATTCACTACATCCGACTCCCCTCAGACACTACATCCCACTCCCCTTAGACACTACATCCCACTCCTCTGAGTCACTACATCTCACTCCCCTCAGACACTACATCTCACTCCCCTCAGACACAACATCCCACTCCCCTCAGACACTACATCCCAGTCCCCTGACACTACATCCCACTTCCCTCAGACACTACATCCCACTCCCCTCATTCACTACATCCCACTCCCCTCAGTCACTACATCCCACTCCCCTCAGACACTACATCCCACTCCCCTCAGGCACTACATCTCACTCCCCTCAGACACTACATCTCACTCCCCTCAGACACTACATCCCACTTCCCTCAGACACTACTTCCCACTCCCCTCATTCACTACATCACACTCTCCTCATTCACTACATCACACTCCCCTCATTCACTACATCACACTCCCCTCATTCACTACGTCACGCTCCCCTCATTCACTACATCACGCTCCCCTCATTCACTTCATCACACTCCCCTCATTCACTACAACCCACGCCCCTCATTCACTACATCACACTCCCCTCATTCACTACATCATGCTCCCCTCATTCACTACTTCACACTCCCCTCATACATTACATCACACTCCCCTCGTTCACTACATCACACTCCCCTCATTCACTACATCACACTCCCCTCATTCACTACATCACGCTCCCCTCATTCACTACATCACGCTCCCCTCATTCACTACATCACACTCCCCTCATTCACTGCATCCCACGCCCCTCATTCACTACATCACACTCATCTTATTCACTACATCACACTCCCATCATTCACTACATCCCACGCCCCTCATTCACGACATGACACTCCACTCATTCACTACATGACACTCCACTCATTCACTACATCACACTCCACTCATTCACTACATCACACTCCACTCATTCACTACATCACACTCCCCTCAATCACTACATCACACTCCCCTCAATCACTACATCACACTCCCCTCATTCACTACATCACACTCCCCTCATTCACTACATCCCACTCCCCTCATTCACTACATCCCACTCCCCTCATTCACTACATCACACTCCACTCATTCACTACATCACACTCCCCTCAATCACTACATCACACTCCCCTCAATCACTACATCACATTCCCCTCATTCACTACATCACACTCCCCTCATTCACTACATCCCACTCCCTTCATTCACTGCATCACACTCCCCTCATTCACTACATCTCACTGCCCTCATTCACTGCCTCACACTCCCCTCACTCACTACATCTCACTCCCCTCATTCACTACATCACACTCCCCTCATTCACTACATCAGACTCCCCTCATTCACTACATCACACTCCACATATTCACTACATCACACTCCCCTCATTCACTACAACACACTCCCCTCATTCACTACATCACACTCCCCTCATTCACTACATCCCACTCCCCTCATTCACTACATCACACTCCCCTCATTCACTGCATCCCACTCCCCTCATTCACTACATCACACTCCCCTCAGTCACTACAACACACTCCCCTCATTCACTACATCACACTCCCCACTTTCACTACATCACACGCCCCTCATTCACTACATCACACTCCCCTCAGTCACTACATCACACTCCCCTCATTCACTGCACCACACTCCCCTCATTCACTACATCCGACTCCCCTCAGACACTACATCCCACTCCCCTTAGACACTACATCCCACTCCCCTGATACACTACATCCCACTCCCCTCAGACACTACATCTCACTCCCCTCAGACACTACATCCCACTCCCCTCAGACACTACATCCCAATCCCCTGACACTACATCCCACTTCCCTCAGACACTACATCCCACTCCCCTCATTCACTACATCCCACTCCCCTCAGTCACTACATCCCACTCCCCTCAGACACTACATCCCACTCCCCTCAGGCACTACATCTCACTCCCCTCAGACACTACATCTCACTCCCCTCAGACACTACATCCCACTTCCCTCAGACACTACTTCCCACTCCCCTCTTTCACTACATCACACTCTCCTCATTCACTACATCACACTCCCCTCATTCACTACATCACACTCCCCTCATTCACTACATCACGCTCCCCTCATTCACTACATCACGCTCCCCTCATTCACTACATCACACTCCCCTCATTCACTACAACCCACGCCCCTCATTCACTACATCACACTCCCCTCATTCACTACATCATGCTCCCCTCATTCACTACATCACACTCCCCTCATACACTACATCACACTCCCCTCATTCACTACATCACACTCCCCTCATTCACTACATCACACTCCCCTCATTCACGACATCACGCTCCCCTCATTCACTACATCATGCTCCCCTCATTCACTACATCACACTCCCCTCATTCACTGCATCCCACGCCCCTCATTCACTACATCACACTCATCTTATTCACTACATCACACTCCCATCATTCACTACATCCCACGCCCCTCATTCACTACATGACACTCCACTCATTCACTACATGACACTCCACTCATTCACTACATCACACCCCACTCATTCACTACATCACACTCCCCTCAATCACTACATCACACTCCCCTCAATCACTACATCACACACCCCTCATTCACTACATCACACTCCCCTCATTCACTACATGCCACTCCCCTCATTCACTACATCCCTCTCCCCTCATTCACTACATCACACTCCACTCATTCACTACATCACACTCCCCTCAATCACTACATCACACTCCCCTCAATCACTACATCACACTCCCCTCATTCACTACATCACACTCCCCTCATTCACTACATCCCACTCCCTTCATTCACTGCATCACACTCCCCTCATTCACGACATCTCACTGCCCTCATTCACTGCCTCACACTCCCCTCACTCACTACATCTCACTCCCCTCATTCACTACATCACAGTCCCCTCATTCACTACATCAGACTCCCCTCATTCACTACATCACACTCCACATATTCACTACATCACACTCCCCTCATTCACGACAACACACTCCCCTCATTCACTACATCACACTCCTCTCATTCACTACAACACACTCCACTCATTCACTACAACACACTCCCCTCATTCACTACATCACACTCCCCTCATTCACTACATCACACTCCATTCATTCACTACATCACACCCCCCTCATTCACTACATCACACTCCCCTCATTCACTACATCACACTCCCCTCATTCACGACATCACACCCCCCTCATTCACTACATCACACACCCCTCATTCACTGCATCCCACTCCCCTCATTCACTACATCACACTCCCCTCAGTCACTACAACACACTCCCCTCATTCACTACATCACACTCCCCTCTTTCACTACATCACACGCCCCTCATTCACTACATCACACTCCACTCATTCACTGCATCACACTCCCCTCATTCACTACATCACACTCCCCTCAGTCACTACATCACACTCCTCTCATTCACTGCATCACACTCCACTCATTCACTACATCACACTCCCCTCATTCACTACATCACACTCCCCTCAGTCACTACATCACACTCCTCTCATTCACTGCATCGCACTGCACTCATTCACTACATCACACTCCCCTCATTCACTGCATCACTCTCCCCTCATTCACTGCATCACACTCCCCTCATTCACTACATCACACTCCCCTCATTCACTACATCGCACACCCCTCATTCACTGCATCACACTCCCCTCATTCACTGCATCACACTCCCCTCATTCATGACATCACACTGCCCTCAATCACTACATCACACTCCCCTCATTCACTACATCACACTCCCCTCAGACACTACGTCTCACTCCCCTCAGACACTACATCCCACTCCCCTCAGTCACTACATCCCACTCCCCTGACACTACATCCCACTCCGCTGACACTGCATCCCACTTCCCTCAGTCACTACATCCCACTCCCCTCAGTCACTACATCCCACTCCCCTCAGACAATACATCCCACTCCCCTCAGGCACTACATCTCACTCCCCTCAGACACTACATCTCACTCCCCTCAGACACTAAATCCCACTTCCCTCAGACACTACATCCCACTCCCCTCATTCACTACATCACACTCCCTCATTCACTACATCACACTCCCCTCATTCACTACATCACACTCCCCTCATTCACTACATCACACTCCCCTCATTCACTACATCCCACTCCCTTCATTCGCTGCATCACACTCTCCTCATTCACGACATCTCACTGCCCTCATTCACTGCATCACACTCCTCTCACTCACTACATCTCACTCCCCTCATTCACTCCATCACAGTCCCCTCATTCACTACATGAGACTCCCCTCATTCACTACATCACACTCCACACATTTACTACATCACACTCCCCTCATTCACTACAACACACTCCCCTCATTCACTACATCAGACTCCCCTCATTCACTACAGCACACTCCACTCATTCACTACATCACACTCCCCTCATTCACTACATCACACGCCCCTCATTCACTACAACACACTCCCCTCATACACTACATCACACTCCCCTCATTCACTACATCACACCACATTCATTCACTACATCACACCCCCCTCAGTCACTACATCACACTCCCCTCATTCACTACATCACACTCCCCTCATTCACTACATCACACCCCCCTCATTCACTGCATCACACTCCCCTCATTCACTGCATCCCACTCCCCTCATTCACTACATCCCACTCCCCTTAGACACTACATCCCACTCCCCTGAGACACTACATCCCACTCCCCTCAGACACTACATCTCACTCCCCTCAGACACTACATCCCACTCCCCTCAGACACTACATCCCAGTCCCCTGACACTACATCCCACTTCCCTCAGACACTACATCCCACTCCCCTCATTCACTACAACCCACTCCCCTCAGTCACTACATCCCACTCCCCTCAGACACTACATCCCACTCCCCTCAGGCACTACATCTCACTCCCCTCAGACACTACATCTCACTCCCCTCAGACACTACATCCCACTTCCCTCAGACACTACTTCCCACTCCCCTCATTCACTACATCACACTCTCCTCATTCACTACATCACACTCCCCTCATTCACTACATCACACTCCCCTCATTCACTACATCACGCTCCCCTCATTCACTACATCACGCTCCCCTCATTCACTACATCACACTCCCCTCATTCACTACAACCCACGCCCCTCATTCACTACATCACACTCCCCTCATTCACTACATCATGCTCCCCTCATTCACTACATCACACTCCCCTCGTTCACTACATCACACTCCCCTCATTCACTACATCACACTCCCCTCATTCACTACATCACACTCCCCTCATTCACGACATCACGCTCCCCTCATTCACTACATCACGCTCCCCTCATTCACTACATCACACTCCCCTCATTCACTGCATCCCACGCCCCTCATTCACTACATCACACTCATCTTATTCACTACATCACACTCCCATCATTCACTACATCCCACGCCCCTCATTCACTACATGACACTCCACTAATTCACTACATGACACTCCACTCATTCACTACATCACACTCCACTCATTCACTACATCACACTCCCCTCAATCACTACATCACACTCCCCTCAATCACTACATCACACTCCCCTCATTCACTACATCACACTCCCCTCATTCACTACATCCCACTCCCCTCATTCACTACATCCCACTCCTCTCATTCACTACATCACACTCCACTCATTCACTACATCACACTCCCCTCAATCACTACATCACACTGACCTCAATCACTACATCACACTCCCCTCATTCACTACATCACACTCCCCTCATTCACTACATCCCACTCCCTTCATTCACTGCATCACACACCTCTCATTCACTACATCTCACTGCCCTCATTCACTGCCTCACACTCCCCTCACTCACTGCATCTCACTCCCCTCATTCACTACATCACAGTCCCCTCATTCACTACATCAGACTCCCCTCATTCACTACATCACACTCCACATGTTCACTACATCACACTCCCCTCATTCACTACAACACACTCCCCTCATTCACTACATCACACTCCTCTCATTCACTACAACACACTCCACTCATTCACTACATCACACTCCCCTCATTCACTACATCACACTCCCCTCATTCACTACAACACACTCCCCTCATTCACTACATCACACTCCCCTCATTCACTACATCACACTCCCCTCATTCACTACAACACACTCCCCTCATTCACTACATCACACTCCCCTCATTCACTACATCACTCTCCATTCATTCACTACATCACACCCCCCTCATTCACTACATCACACTCCCCTCATTCACTACATCACACTCCCCTCATTCACTACATCACACCCCCCTCATTCACTACATCACACTCCCCTCATTCACTGAATCCCACTCCCCTCATTCACTACATCACACTCCCCTCAGTCACTGCATCACACTCCTCTCATTCACTGCATCACACTCCACTCATTCACTACATCACACTCCCCTCATTCACTACATCACACTCCCCTCAGTCACCACATCACACTCCTCTCATTCACTGCATCACACTCCACTCATTCACTACATCACACGCCCCTCATTCACTGCATCCCACTCCCCTCATTCACTACATCACACTCCCCTCAGTCACTACATCACACTCCTCTCATTCACTGCATCACACTCCACTCATTCACTAAATCACACTCCCCTCATTCACTGCGTCACTCTCCCCTCATTCACTGCATCACACTCCCCTCATTCACTACATCGCACTCCCCTCATTCACTACATCGCACACCCCTCATTCACTGCATCACACTCCCCTCATTCACTGCATCACACTCCCCTCATTCATGACATCACACTGCCCTCAATCACTACATCACACTCCCCTCATTCACTACATCACACTCCCCTCAGACACTACGTCTCACTCCCCTCAGACACTACATCCCACTCCCCTCAGTCACTACATCCCACTCCCCTGACACTACATCCCACTCCCCTCAGTCACTACGTCACACTCCCCTCATTCACTGCATCACACTCCCCTCATTCACTACATCCGACTCCCCTCAGACACTACATCCCACTCCCCTTAGACACTACATCCCACTCCTCTGAGTCACTACATCTCACTCCCCTCAGACACTACATCTCACTCCCCTCAGACACAACATCCCACTCCCCTCAGACACTACATCCCAGTCCCCTGACACTACATCCCACTTCCCTCAGACACTACATCCCACTCCCCTCATTCACTACATCCCACTCCCCTCAGTCACTACATCCCACTCCCCTCAGACACTACATCCCACTCCCCTCAGGCACTACATCTCACTCCCCTCAGACACTACATCTCACTCCCCTCAGACACTACATCCCACTTCCCTCAGACACTACTTCCCACTCCCCTCATTCACTACATCACACTCTCCTCATTCACTACATCACACTCCCCTCATTCACTACATCACACTCCCCTCATTCACTACGTCACGCTCCCCTCATTCACTACATCACGCTCCCCTCATTCACTTCATCACACTCCCCTCATTCACTACAACCCACGCCCCTCATTCACTACATCACACTCCCCTCATTCACTACATCATGCTCCCCTCATTCACTACTTCACACTCCCCTCATACATTACATCACACTCCCCTCGTTCACTACATCACACTCCCCTCATTCACTACATCACACTCCCCTCATTCACTACATCACGCTCCCCTCATTCACTACATCACGCTCCCCTCATTCACTACATCACACTCCCCTCATTCACTGCATCCCACGCCCCTCATTCACTACATCACACTCATCTTATTCACTACATCACACTCCCATCATTCACTACATCCCACGCCTCTCATTCACGACATGACACTCCACTCATTCACTACATGACACTCCACTCATTCACTACATCACACTCCACTCATTCACTACATCACACTGCACTCATTCACTGCATCACACTCCCCTCAATCACTACATCACACTCCCCTCAATCACTACATCACACTCCCCTCATTCACTACATCACACTCCCCTCATTCACTACATCCCACTCCCCTCATTCACTACATCCCACTCCCCTCATTCACTACATTACACTCCACTCATTCACTACATCACACTCCCCTCAATCACTACATCACACTCCCCTCAATCACTACATCACATTCCCCTCATTCACTACATCACACTCCCCTCATTCACTACATCCCACTCCCTTCATTCACTGCATCACACTCCCCTCATTCACTACATCTCACTGCCCTCATTCACTGCCTCACACTCCCCTCACTCACTACATCTCACTCCCCTCATTCACTACATCACACTCCCCTCATTCACTACATCAGTCTCCCCTCATTCACTACATCACACTCCACATATTCACTACATCACACTCCCCTCATTCACTACAACACACTCCCCTCATTCACTACATCACACTCCCCTCATTCACTACATCCCACTCCCCTCATTCACTACATCACACTCCCCTCATTCACTGCATCCCACTCCCCTCATTCACTACATCACACTCCCCTCAGTCACTACAACACACTCCCCTCATTCACTACATCACACTCCCCTCTTTCACTACATCACACGCCCCTCATTCACTACATCACACTCCCCTCAGTCACTACATCACACTCCCCTCATTCACTGCACCACACTCCCCTCATTCACTACATCCGACTCCCCTCAGACACTACATCCCACTCCCCTTAGACACTACATCCCACTCCCCTGATACACTACATCCCACTCCCCTCAGACACTACATCTCACTCCCCTCAGACACTACATCCCACTCCCCTCAGACACTACATCCCAATCCCCTGACACTACATCCCACTTCCCTCAGACACTACATCCCACTCCCCTCATTCACTACATCCCACTCCCCTCAGTCACTACATCCCACTCCCCTCAGACACTACATCCCACTCCCCTCAGGCACTACATCTCACTCCCCTCAGACACTACATCTCACTCCCCTCAGACACTACATCCCACTTCCCTCAGACACTACTTCCCACTCCCCTCTTTCACTACATCACACTCTCCTCATTCACTACATCACACTCCCCTCATTCACTACATCACACTCCCCTCATTCACTACATCACGCTCCCCTCATTCACTACATCACGCTCCCCTCATTCACTGCATCACACTCCCCTCATTCACTACAACCCACGCCCCTCATTCACTACATCACACTCCCCTCATTCACTACATCATGCTCCCCTCATTCACTACATCACACTCCCCTCATACACTACATCACACTCCCCTCATTCACTACATCACACTCCCCTCATTCACTACATCACACTCCCCTCATTCACGACATCACGCTCCCCTCATTCACTACATCATGCTCCCCTCATTCACTACATCACACTCCCCTCATTCACTGCATCCCACGCCCCTCATTCACTACATCACACTCATCTTATTCACTACATCACACTCCCATCATTCACTGCATCCCACGCCCCTCATTCACTACATGACACTCCACTCATTCACTACATGACACTCCACTCATTCACTACATCACACTCCACTCATTCACTACATCACACTCCCCTCAATCACTACATCACACTCCCCTCAATCACTACATCACACTCCCCTCATTCACTACATCACACTCCCCTCATTCACTACATCCCACTCCCCTCATTCACTACATCCCACTCCTCTCATTCACTACATCACACTCCACTCATTCACTACATCACACTCCCCTCAATCACTACATCACACTCACCTCAATCACTACATCACACTCCCCTCATTCACTACATCACACTCCCCTCATTCACTACATCCCACTCCCTTCATTCACTGCATCACACTCCCCTCATTCACTACATCTCACTGCCCTCATTCACTGCCTCACACTCCCCTCACTCACTACATCTCACTCCCCTCATTCACTACATCACAGTCCCCTCATTCACTACATCAGACTCCCCTCATTCACGACATCACACACCACATGTTCACTACATCACACTCCCCTCATTCACTACAACACACTCCCCTCATTCACTACATCACACTCCTCTCATTCACTACAACACACTCCACTCATTCACTACATCACACTCCCCTCATTCACTACATCACACTCCCCTCATTCACTACATCACACTCCCCTCATTCACTACAACACACTCCCCTCATTCACTACATCACACTCCATTCATTCACTACATCACACCCCCCTCATTCACTACATCACACTCCCCTCATTCACTACATCACACTCCCCTCATTCACTACATCACACCCCCCTCATTCACTACATCACACTCCCCTCATTCACTGCATCCCACTCCCCTCATTCACTACATCACACTCCCCTCAGTCACTACATCACACTCCTCTCATTCACTGCATCACACTCCACTCATTCACTACATCACACTCCCCTCATTCACTACATCACACTCCCCTCAGTCACTACATCACACTCCTCTCATTCACTGCATCACACTCCACTCATTCACGACATCACACGCCCCTCATTCACTGCATCCCACTCCCCTCATTCACTACATCACACTCCCCTCAGTCACTACATCACACTCCTCTCATTCACTGCATCACACTCCACTCATTCACTACATCACACTCCCCTCATTCACTGCGTCACTCTCCCCTCATTCACTGCATCACACTCCCCTCATTCACTACATCACACTCCCCTCATTCACTACATCGCACACCCTTCATTCACTGCATCACTCCCCTCATTCACTGCATCACACTCCCCTCATTCATGACATCACACTGCCCTCAATCACTACATCACACTCCCCTCATTCACTACATCACACTCCCCTCAGACACTACGTCTCACTCCCCTCAGACACTACATCCCACTCCCCTCAGTCACTACATCCCACTCCCCTGACACTACATCCCACTCCCCTCAGTCACTACATCACACTCCCCTCATTCACTGCATCACACTCCCCTCATTCACTACATCCAACTCCCCTCAGACACTACATCCCACTCCCCTTAGACACTACATCCCACTCCTCTGAGTCACTACATCCCACTCCCCTCAGACACTACATCTCACTCCCCTCAGACACAACATCCCACTCCCCTCAGACACTACATCCCAGTCCCCTGACACTACATCCCACTTCCCTCAGACACTACATCCCACTCCCCTCATTCACTACATCCCACTCCCCTCAGTCACTACATCCCACTCCCTTCAGACACTACATCCCACTCCCCTCAGGCACTACATCTCACTCCCCTCAGACACTACATCTCACTCCCCTCAGACACTACATCCCACTTCCCTCAGACACTACTTCCCACTCCCCTCATTCACTACATCACACTCTCCTCATTCACTACATCACACTCCCCTCATTCACTACATCACACTCCCCTCATTCACTCCGTCACGCTCCCCTCATTCACTACATCACGCTCCCCTCATTCACTACATCACACTCCCCTCATTCACTACAACCCACGCCCCTCATTCACTACATCACACTCCCCTCATTCACTACATCATGCTCCCCTCATTCACTACATCACACTCCCCTCATACATTACATCACACTCCCCTCGTTCACTACCTCACACTCCCCTCATTCACTACATCACACTCCCCTCATTCACTACATCACACTCCCCTCATTCACTACATCACGCTCCCCTCATTCACTATATCACGCTCCCCTCATTCACTACATCACACTCCCCTCATTCACTGCATCCCACGCCCCTCATTCACTACATCACACTCATCTTATTCACTACATCACACTCCCATCATTCACTACATCCCACGCCCCTCATTCACTACATGACACTCCACTCATTCACTACATGACACTCCACTCATTCACTACATCACACTCCCCTCATTCACTACATCACACTCCATTCATTCACTACATCACACCCCCCTCATTCACTACATCACACTCCCCTCATTCACTACATCACACTCCCCTCATTCACTACATCACACTCCCCTCATTCACTACAACACACTCCATTCATTCACTACATCACACCCCCCTCATTCACTACTTCACACTCCCCTCATTCACTACATCACACCCCCCTCATTCACTACATCACACTCCCCTCATTCACTGCATCCCACTCCCCTCATTCACTACATCACACTTCCCTCAGTCACTACAACACACTCCCCTCATTCACTACATCACACTCCCCTCTTTCTCTACATCACACGCCCCTCATTCACTACATCACACTCCCCTCATTCACTACATCACACTCCCCTCATTCACTACATCACACTCCCCTCAGTCACTACATCACACTCCTCTCATTCACTGCATCACACTCCACTCATTCACTACATCACACTCCCCTCATTCACTACATCACACTCCCCTCAGTCACTACATCACATTCCTCTCATTCACTGCATCACACTTCACTCATTCACTACATCACACGCCCCTCATTCACTGCATCCCACTCCCCTCATTCACTACATCACACTCCCCTCAGTCACTACATCACACTCCTCTCATTCACTGCATCACACTCCTCTCATTCACTACATCACACTCCCCTCATTCACTGCATCACTCTCCCCTCATTCACTGCATCACACTCCCCTCATTCACTACATCACACTCCCCTCATTCACTACACCGCCCACCCCTCATTCACTTCATCACACTCCCCTCATTCACTGCATCACACTCCCCTCATTCATGACATCACACTGCCCTCAATCACTACATCACGCTCCCCTCATTCACTACATCACACTCCCCTCAGACACTACGTCTCACTCCCCTCAGACACTACATCCCACTCCCCTCAGTCACTACATCCCACTCCCCTGACACTACATCCCACTCCCCTGACACTACATCCCACTTCCCTCAGTCACTACATCCCACTCCCCTCAGTCACTACATCCCACTCCCCTCATTCACTACATCACACTCCACTCATTCACTACATCACACACCCCTGAATCACTACATCACACTCCCCTCAATCACTACATCACACTCCCCTCATTCACTACATCACACTCCCCTCATTCACTACATCCCACTCCCTTCATTCACTGCATCACACTCCCCTCATTCACTACATCTCACTGCCCTCATTCACTGCCTCACACTCCCCTCACTCACTACATCTCACTCCCCTCATTCACTACATCACAGTCCCCTCATTCACTACATCAGACTCCCCTCATTCACTACATCACACTCCACATATTCACTACATCACACTCCCCTCATTCACTACAACACACTCCCCTCATTCAATACATCACACTCCTCTCATTCACTACAACACACTCCACTCATTCACTACATCACACTCCCCTCATTCACTACATCACACTCCCCTCATTCACTACAACACACTCCCCTCATTCACTACATCACACTCCCGTCATTCACTACATCACACTCCATTCATTCACTCCATCCCACCCCCCTCATTCACTACATCTCACTCCCCTCATTCACTACATCACACTCCCCTCATTCACTACATCACACCCCCCTCATTCACTACATCACACTCCCCTCATTCACTGCATCCCACTCTCCTCATTCACTACATCACACTCCCCTCAGTCACAACAACACACTCCCCTCATTCACTACATCACACTCACCTCTTTCACTACATCACACTCCCCTCATTCACTACATCACACTCCCCTCAGTCACTACATCACACTCCTCTCATTCACTGCATCACACTTCAATCATTCACTACATCACACTCCCCTCATTCACTACATCACACTCCCCTCAGTCACTACATCACACTCCTCTCATTCACTGCATCACACTCCACTCATTCACTACATCACACTCCCATCATTCACTACATCACACTCCCCTCAGTCACTACATCACACTCCTCTCATTCACTGCATCACACTTCACTCATTCACTACATCACACGCCCCTCATTCACTGCATCCCACTCCCCTCATTCACTACATCACACTCCCCTCAGTCACTACATCACACTCCTCTCATTCACTGCATCACACTCCACTCATTCACTACATCACACTCCCCTCATTCACTGCATCACTCTCCCCTCATTCACTGCATCACACTCCCCTCATTCACTACATCACACTCCCCTCATTCACTACATCGCACACCCCTCATTCACTGCATCACACTCCCCTCATTCACTGCATCACACTCCCCTCATTCATGACATCACACTGCCCTCAATCACTACATCACACTCCCCTCATTCACTGCATCACACTCCCCTCAGACACTACGTCTCACTCCCCTCAGACACTACATCCCACTCCCCTCAGTCACTACATCCCACTCCCCTGACACTACATCCCACTCCCCTGACACTACATCCCACTTCCCTCAGTCACTACATCCCACGCCCCTCAGACACTACATCCCACTCCCCTCAGGCACTACATCTCACTCCCCTCAGACACTACATCTCACTCCCCTCAGACACTACATCCCACTCCCCTCATTCACTACATCACACTTCCTCATTCACTACATCACACTCCCCTCATTCACTACATCACACTCCCCTCATTCACTGCAACACACTCCCCTCATTCACTACATCACACACCCCTCATTCACTACAACACACTCCACTCATTCACGACATCACACTCCCCTCATTCACTACATCACACTCCCCTGATTCACTGCATCACATTCCCCTCATTCACTACATCACACTCCCCTCATTCACTACATCACACTCCCCTCATTCACTACATCATGCTCCCCTCATTCACTACATCACACTCCCCTCATTCACTACAACACACTCCCCTCATTCACTACATCACACTCCCCTCATTCACTACATCACACTCCCCTCATTCACTACAACACACTCCCCTCATTCACGACTTCACACTCCCCTCATTCACTACATCACACTCCCCTCATTCACTACAACACACTCCCCTCATTCACTACATCACACACCCCTCATTCACTACAACAGACTCCACTCATTCACTACATCACACTCCCCTCATTCATCACATCACACTCCCCTGATACACTGCATCACATTCCCCTCATTCACTACATCACACTCCCCTCATTCATTACAACACACTCCCCTCATTCACTACATCACTCCATTCATTCACTACATCACACCCCCCTCATTCACTGCATCACACCCCCCTCATTCACTACATCACACCCCCCTCAATCACTGCATCACACTCCCCTCATTTACTGCATTCCACTCACCTCATTCACTACATCACACTCCCCTCAGTCACTACATCACACTCCCCTCAGTCACTACATCACACTCCCCTCATTCACTACATCACACTCCCCTCATTCACTACATCACACTCCCCTCATTCACTACATCACACTCCCCACAATCACTACATCACACTCCGCTCATTCACGACATCACACTCCCCTCATTCACTACATCACACCCCCTTCATTCACTACATCACACTCCCCTCATTCACTGCATCACACGCCCCTCATTCACGACATCACACTCCCCTCATTCACTACATCACACTCCCATTCACTACATCACACTCCCCTCATTCACTACATCACACTCCCCTCAGTCACTACATCACACTCCTCTCATTCACTGCATCACACTCCACCCATTCACTACATCACACTCCCCTCATTCACTACATCACACCCCCTTCATTCACTACATCACACTCCCCTCAGTCACTACATCACACTCCACACATTCACGACATCACACTCCCCTCATTCACTACAACACACTCCCCTCATTCACTACATCAGACTCCCCTCATTCACTACATCACACTCCACACATTCACTACATCAGACTCCCCTCATTCACTACAACACACTCCACTCATTCACTACATCACACTCCCCTCATTCACTACAACACACTCCCCTCATGCACTACATCACACTCCCCTCATTCACTACATCACACTCCATTCATTCACTACATCACACCCCCCTCATTCACTACATCACACTCCCCTCATTCACTACATCACACTCCCCTCATTCACTACATCACACCCTCCTCATTCACTGCATCACACTCCCCTCATTCACTGCATCCCACTCCCCTCATTCACTACATCACACTCCCCTCAGCCACTACATCACACTCCCCTCATTCACTGCATCACACTCCCCTCATTCACTACATCCCACTCCCCTTAGACACTACATCCCACTCCCCTGAGACACTACATCCCACTCCCCTCAGACACTACATCTCACTCCCCTCAGACACTACATCCCAGTCCCCTGACACGACATCCCACTTCCCTCAGACACTACATCCCACTCCCCTCATTCACTACATCCCACTCCCCTCAGTCACTACATCCCACTCCCCTCAGACACTACATCCCACTCCCCTCAGGTACTACATCTCAATCCCCTCAGACACTACATCTCACTCCCCTCAGACACTACATCCCACTTCCCTCAGACACTACTTCCCACTCCCCTCATTCACTACATCCCACTCCCCTCATTCACTACATCACACTCCACTCATTCACTACATCACACTCCCCTCAATCACTACATCACACTCCCCTCAATCACTACATCACACTCCCCTCATTCACTACATCACACTCCCCTCATTCACTACATCCCACTCCCTTCATTCACTGCATCACACTCCCCTCATTCACTACATCTCACTGCCCTCATTCACTGCCTCACACTCCCCTCACTCACTACATCTCACTCCCCTCATTCACTACATCACAGTCCCCTCATTCACTACATCAGACTCCCCTCATTCACTACATCACACTCCACATATTCTCTACATCACTCTCCCCTCATTCACTACAACACACTCCCCTCATTCACTACATCACACTCCTCTCATTCACTACAACACACTCCACTCATTCACTACATCACACTCCCCTCATTCACTACATCACACTCCCCTCATTCACTACAACACACTCCCCTCATTCACGACATCACACTCCCCTCATTCACGACATCACACTCCATTCATTCACTACATCACACCCCCCTCATTCACTACATCACACTCCCCTCATTCACTACATCACACTCCCCTCATTCACTACATCACACCCCCCTCATTCACTACATCACACTCCCCTCATTCACTGCATCACACTCCCCTCATTCATGACATCACACTGCCCTCAATCACTACATCACACTCCCCTCATTCACTACATCACACTCCCCTCAGACACTACGTCTCACTCCCCTCAGACACTACATCCCACTCCCCTCAGTCACTACATCCCACTCCCCTGACACTACATCCCACTCCCCTCAGTCACTACATCACACTCCCCTCATTCACTGCATCACACTCCCCTCATTCACTATATCCGACTCCCCTCAGACACTACATCCCACTCCCCTTAGACACTACATCCCACTCCTCTGAGTCACTACATCCCACTCCCCTCAGACACTACATCTCACTCCCCTCAGACACAACATCCCACTCCCCTCAGACACTACATCCCAGTCCCCTGACACTACATCCCACTTCCCTCAGACACTACATCCCACTCCCCTCATTCACTACATCTCACTCCCCTCAGTCACTACATCCCACTCCCCTCAGACACTACATCCCACTCCCCTCAGGCACTACATCTCACTCCCCTCAGACACTACATCTCACTCCCCTCAGACACTACATCCCACTTCCCTCAGACACTACTTCCCACTCCCCTCATTCACTACATCACACTCTCCTCATTCACGACATCACACTCCCCTCATTCACTACATCACACTCCCCTCATTCACTACGTCACGCTCCCCTCATTCACTACATCACGCTCCCCTCATTCACTACATCACACACCCCTCATTCACTACAACCCACGCCCCTCATTCACTACATCACACTCCCCTCATTCACTACATCATGCTCCCCTCATTCACTACATCACACTCCCCTCATACATTACATCACACTCCCCTTGTTCACTACCTCACACTCCCCTCATTCACTACATCACACTCCCCTCATTCACTACATCACACTCCCCTCATTCACTACATCACGCTCCCCTCATTCACTACATCACGCTCCCCTCATTCACTACATCACACTCCCATCATTCACTACATCCCACGCCCCTCATTCACTACATGACACTCCACTCATTCACTACATCACACTCCACTCATTCACTACATCACACTCCACTCATTCACTACATCACACTCCACTCATTCACTACATCACACTCCCCTCAATCACTACATCACACTCCCCTCAATCACTACATCACACTCCCCTCATTCACTGCATCACACTCCACTCATTCACTACATCCCACTCCCCTCATTCACTACATCCCACTCCCCTCATTCACTACATCACACTCCACTCATTCACTACATCACACTCCCCTCAATCACTACATCACACTCCCCTCAATCACTACATCACATTCCCCTCATTCACTACATCACACTCCCCTCATTCACTACATCCCACTCCCTTCATTCACTGCATCACACTCCCCTCATTCACTACATCTCACTGCCCTCATTCACTGCCTCACACTCCCCTCACTCACTACATCTCACTCCCCTCATTCACTACATCACAGTCCCCTCATTCACTACATCAGACTCCCCTCATTCACTACATCACACTCCACATATTCACTACATCACACTCCCCTCATTCACGACAACACACTCCCCTCATTCACTACATCACACTCCTCTCATTCACTACAACACACTCCACTCATTCACTACATCACACTCCCCTCATTCACTACATCACACTCCCCTCATTCACTACAACACACTCCCCTCATTCACTACATCACACTCCCCTCATTCACTACATCACACTCCATTCATTCACTACATCACACCCCCCTCATTCACTACATCACACTCCCCTCATTCACTACATCACACTCCCCTCATTCACTACATCACACCCCCCTCATTCACTACATCACACTCCCCTCATTCACTGCATCCCACTCCCCTCATTCACTACATCACACTTCCCTCAGTCACTACAACACACTCCCCTCATTCACTACATCACACTCCCCTCTTTCACTACATCACACGCCCCTCATTCACTACATCACACTCCCCTCATTCACTACATCACACTCCCCTCATTCACTACATCACACTCCCCTCAGTCACTACATCACACTCCTCTCATTCACTGCATCACACTCCACTCATTCACTACATCACACTCCCCTCATTCACTACATCACACTCCCCTCAGTCACTACATCACATTCCTCTCATTCACTGCATCACACTTCACTCATTCACTACATCACACGCCCCTCATTCACTGCATCCCACTCCCCTCATTCACTACATCACACTCCCCTCAGTCACTACATCACACTCCTCTCATTCACTGCATCACACTCCTCTCATTCACTACATCACACTCCCCTCATTCACTGCATCACTCTCCCCTCATTCACTGCATCACACTCCCCTCATTCACTACATCACACTCCCCTCATTCACTACACCGCACACCCCTCATTCACTTCATCACACTCCCCTCATTCACTGCATCACACTCCCCTCATTCATGACATCACACGGCCCTCAATCACTACATCACGCTCCCCTCATTCACTACATCACACTCCCCTCAGACACTACGTCTCACTCCCCTCAGACACTACATCCCACTCCCCTCAGTCACTACATCCCACTCCCCTGACACTACATCCCACTCCCCTGACACTACATCCCACTTCCCTCAGTCACTACATCCCACTCCCCTCAGTCACTACATCCCACTCCCCTCATTCACTACATCACACTCCACTCATTCACTACATCACACACCCGTCAATCACTACATCACACTCCCCTCAATCACTACATCACACTCCCCTCATTCACTACATCACACTCCCCTCATTCACTACATCCCACTCCCTTCATTCACTGCATCACACTCCCCTCATTCACTACATCTCACTGCCCTCATTCACTGCCTCACACTCCCCTCACTCACTACATCTCACTCCCCTCATTCACTACATCACAGTCCCCTCATTCACTACATCAGACTCCCCTCATTCACTACATCACACTCCACATATTCACTACATCACACTCCCCTCATTCACTACAACACACTCCCCTCATTCACTACATCACACTCCTCTCATTCACTACAACACACTCCACTCATTCACTACATCACACTCCCCTCATTCACTCCATCACACCCCCTCATTCACTACATCTCACTCCCCTCATTCACTACATCACACTCCCCTCATTCACTGCATCACACCCCCCTCATTCACTACATCACACTCCCCTCATTCACTGCATCCCACTCTCCTCATTCACTACATCACACTCCCCTCAGTCACAACAACACACTCCCCTCATTCACTACATCACACTCACCTCTTTCACTACATCACACTCCCCTCATTCACTACATCACACTCCCCTCAGTCACTACATCACACTCCTCTCATTCACTGCATCACACTTCAATCATTCACTACATCACACTCCCCTCATTCACTACATCACACTCCCCTCAGTCACTACATCACACTCCTCTCATTCACTGCATCACACTCCACTCATTCACTACATCACACTCCCATCATTCACTACATCACACTCCCCTCAGTCACTACATCACACTCCTCTCATTCACTGCATCACACTTCACTCATTCACTACATCACACGCCCCTCATTCACTGCATCCCAATCCCCTCATTCACTACATCACACTCCCCTCAGTCACTACATCACACTCCTCTCATTCACTGCATCACACTCCACTCATTCACTACATCACACTCCCCTCATTCACTGCATCACTCTCCCCTCATTCACTGCATCACACTCCCCTCATTCACTACATCACACTCCCCTCATTCACTACATCGCACACCCCTCATTCACTGCATCACACTCCCCTCATTCACTGCATCACACTCCCCTCATTCATGACATCACACTGCCCTCAATCACTACATCACACTCCCCTCATTCACTGCATCACACTCCCCTGACACTACATCCCACTCCCCTGACACTACATCCCACTTCCCTCAGTCACTACATCCCACGCCCCTCAGTCACTACATCCCACTCCCCTCAGACACTACATCCCACTCCCCTGACACTACATCCCACTCCCCTGACACTACATCCCACTTCCCTCAGTCACTACATCCCACGCCCCTCAGTCACTACATCCCACTCCCCTCAGACACTACATCCCACTCCCCTCAGGCACTACATCTCACTCCCCTCAGACACTAAATCCCACTTCCCTCAGACACTACATCCCACTCCCCTCATTCACTACATCACACTCCCTCATTCACTACATCACACTCCCCTCATTCACTACATCACACTCCCCTCATTCACTACAACACACTCCCCTCATTCACTACATCACACACCCCTCATTCACTACAACACACTCCACTCATTCACGACATCACACTCCCCTCATTCACTACATCACACTCCCCTGATTCACTGCATCACATTCCCCTCATTCACTACATCACACTCCCCTCATTCACTACATCACACTCCCCTCATTCACTACATCACACTCCCCTCATTCACTACAACACACTCCCCTCATTCACTACATCACACTTCCCTCATTCACTACATCACACTCCCCTCATTCACTACAACACACTCCCCTCATTCACGACTTCACACTCCCCTCATTCACTACATCCCACTCCCCTCATTCACTACATCACACTCCCCTCATTCACTACATCACACTCCCCTCATTCACTACAACACACTCCCCTCATTCACTACATCACACACCCCTCATTCACTACAACAGACTCCACTCATTCACTACATCACACTCCCCTCATTCATCACATCACACTCCCCTGATACACTGCATCACATTCCCCTCATTCACTACATCACACTCCCCTCATTCATTACAACACACTCCCCTCATTCACTACATCACTCCATTCATTCACTACATCACACCCCCCTCATTCACTGCATCACACCCCCCTCATTCACTACATCACACCCCCCTCAATCACTGCATCACACTCCCCTCATTTACTGCATTCCACTCACCTCATTCACTACATCACACTCCCCTCAGTCACTACATCACACTCCCCTCAGTCACTACATCACACTCCCCTCATTCACTACATCACACTCCCCTCATTCACTACATCACACTCCCCTCATTCACTACATCACACACCCCACAATCACTACATCACACTCCGCTCATTCACGACATCACACTCCCCTCATTCACTACATCACACCCCCTTCATTCACTACATCACACTCCCCTCATTCACTGCATCACACGCCCCTCATTCACGACATCACACTCCCCTCATTCACTACATCACACTCCCATTCACTACATCACACTCCCCTCATTCACTACATCACACTCCCCTCAGTCACTACATCACACTCCTCTCATTCACTGCATCACACTCCACCCATTCACTACATCACACTCCCCTCATTCACTACATCACACCCCCTTCATTCACTACATCACACTCCCCTCAGTCACTACATCACACTCCACACATTCACGACATCACACTCCCCTCATTCACTACAACACACTCCCCTCATTCACTACATCAGACTCCCCTCATTCACTACATCACACTCCACACATTCACTACATCAGACTCCCCTCATTCACTACAACACACTCCACTCATTCACTACATCACACTCCCCTCATTCACTACAACACACTCCCCTCATGCACTACATCACACTCCCCTCATTCACTACATCACACCCCCCTCATTCACTACATCACACTCCCCTCATTCACTACATCACACTCCCCTCATTCACTACATCACACCCTCCTCATTCACTGCATCACACTCCCCTCATTCACTGCATCCCACTCCCCTCATTCACTACATCACACTCCCCTCAGCCACTACATCACACTCCCCTCATTCACTGCATCACACTCCCCTCATTCACTACATCCGACTCCCCTCAGACACTACATCCCACTCCCCTTAGACACTACATCCCACTCCCCTGAGACACTACATCCCACTCCCCTCAGACACTACATCTCACTCCCCTCAGACACTACATCCCAGTCACCTGACACGACATCCCACTTCCCTCAGACACTACATCCCACTCCCCTCATTCACTACATCCCACTCCCCTCAGTCACTACATCCCACTCCCCTCAGACACTACATCCCACTCCCCTCAGGTACTACATCTCAATCCCCTCAGACACTACATCTCACTCCCCTCAGACACTACATCCCACTTCCCTCAGACACTACTTCCCACTCCCCTCATTCACTGCATCACACTCCCCTCATTCACTACATCTCACTGCCCTCATTCACTGCCTCACACTCCCCTCACTCACTACATCTCACTCCCCTCATTCACTACATCACAGTCCCCTCATTCACTACATCAGACTCCCCTCATTCACTACATCACACTCCACATATTCACTACATCACACTCCCCTCATTCACTACAACACACTCCCCTCATTCAATACATCACACTCCTCTCATTCACTACAACACACTCCACTCATTCACTACATCACACTCCCCTCATTCACTACATCACACTCCCCTCATTCACTACAACACACTCCCCTCATTCACTACATCACACTCCCGTCATTCACTACATCACACTCCATTCATTCACTCCATCCCACCCCCCTCATTCACTACATCTCACTCCCCTCATTCACTACATCACACTCCCCTCATTCACTACATCACACCCCCCTCATTCACTACATCACACTCCCCTCATTCACTGCATCCCACTCTCCTCATTCACTACATCACACTCCCCTCAGTCACAACAACACACTCCCCTCATTCACTACATCACACTCACCTCTTTCACTACATCACACTCCCCTCATTCACTACATCACACTCCCCTCAGTCACTACATCACACTCCTCTCATTCACTGCATCACACTTCAATCATTCACTACATCACACTCCCCTCATTCACTACATCACACTCCCCTCAGTCACTACATCACACTCCTCTCATTCACTGCATCACACTCCACTCATTCACTACATCACACTCCCATCATTCACTACATCACACTCCCCTCAGTCACTACATCACACTCCTCTCATTCACTGCATCACACTTCACTCATTCACTACATCACACGCCCCTCATTCACTGCATCCCACTCCCCTCATTCACTACATCACACTCCCCTCAGTCACTACATCACACTCCTCTCATTCACTGCATCACACTCCACTCATTCACTACATCACACTCCCCTCATTCACTGCATCACTCTCCCCTCATTCACTGCATCACACTCCCCTCATTCACTACATCACACTCCCCTCATTCACTACATCGCACACCCCTCATTCACTGCATCACACTCCCCTCATTCACTGCATCACACTCCCCTCATTCATGACATCACACTGCCCTCAATCACTACATCACACTCCCCTCATTCACTGCATCACACTCCCCTCAGACACTACGTCTCACTCCCCTCAGACACTACATCCCACTCCCCTCAGTCACTACATCCCACTCCCCTGACACTACATCCCACTCCCCTGACACTACATCCCACTTCCCTCAGTCACTACATCCCACGCCCCTCAGTCACTACATCCCACTCCCCTCAGACACTACATCCCACTCCCCTCAGGCACTGCATCTCACTCCCCTCAGACACTACATCTCACTCCCCTCAGACACTACATCCCACTCCCCTCATTCACTACATCACACTTCCTCATTCACTACATCACACTCCCCTCATTCACTACATCACACTCCCCTCATTCACTGCAACACACTCCCCTCATTCACTACATCACACACCCCTCATTCACTACAACACACTCCACTCATTCACGACATCACACTCCCCTCATTCACTACATCACACTCCCCTGATTCACTGCATCACATTCCCCTCATTCACTACATCACACTCCCCTCATTCACTACATCACACTCCCCTCATTCACTACATCACACTCCCCTCATTCACTACAACACACTCCCCTCATTCACTACATCACACTCCCCTCATTCACTACATCACACTCCCCTCATTCACTACAACACACTCCCCTCATTCACGACTTCACACTCCCCTCATTCACTTCATCACACTCCCCTCATTCACTACAACACACTCCCCTCATTCACTACATCACACACCCCTCATTCACTACAACAGACTCCACTCATTCACTACATCACACTCCCCTCATTCATCACATCACACTCCCCTGATACACTGCATCACATTCCCCTCATTCACTACATCACACTCCCCTCATTCATTACAACACACTCCCCTCATTCACTACATCACTCCATTCATTCACTACATCACACCCCCCTCATTCACTGCATCACACCCCCCTCATTCACTACATCACACCCCCCTCAATCACTGCATCACACTCCCCTCATTTACTGCATTCCACTCACCTCATTCACTACATCACACTCCCCTCAGTCACTACATCACACTCCCCTCAGTCACTACATCACACTCCCCTCATTCACTACATCACACTCCCCTCATTCACGACATCACACTCCCCTCATTCACTACATCACACTCCCCACAATCACTACATCACACTCCGCTCATTCACGACATCACACTCCCCTCATTCACTACATCACACCCCCTTCATTCACTACATCACACTCCCCTCATTCACTGCATCACACGCCCCTCATTCACTACATCACACTCCCCTCATTCACTACATCACACTCCCATTCACATCACACTCCCCTCATTCACTACATCACACTCCCCTCAGTCACTACATGACACTCCTCTCATTCACTGCATCACACTCCACCCATTCACTACATCACACTCCCCTCATTCACTACATCACACCCCCTTCATTCACTACATCACACTCCCCTCAGTCACTACATCACACTCCACACATTCACGACATCACACTCCCCTCATTCACTACAACACACTCCCCTCATTCACTACATCAGACTCCCCTCATTCACTACATCACACTCCACACATTCACTACATCAGACTCCCCTCATTCACTACAACACACTCCACGCATTCACTACATCACACTCCCCTCATTCACTACAACACACTCCCCTCATGCACTACATCACACTCCCCTCATTCACTACATCACACTCCATTCATTCACTACATCACACCCCCCTCATTCACTACATCACACTCCCCTCATTCACTACATCACACTCCCCTCATTCACTACATCACACCCTCCTCATTCACTGCATCACACTCCCCTCATTCACTGCATCCCACTCCCCTCATTCACTACATCACACTCCCCTCAGCCACTACATCACACTCCCCTCATTCACTGCATCACACTCCCCTCATTCACTGCATCCGACTCCCCTCAGACACTACATCCCACTCCCCTTAGACACTACATCCCACTCCCCTGAGACACTACATCCCACTCCCCTCAGACACTACATCTCACTCCCCTCAGACACTACATCCCAGTCCCCTGACACGACATCCCACTTCCCTCAGACACTACATCCCACTCCCCTCATTCACTACATCCCACTCCCCTCAGTCACTACATCCCACTCCCCTCAGACACTACATCCCACTCCCCTCAGGTACTACATCTCAATCCCCTCAGACACTACATCTCACTCCCCTCAGACACTACATCCCACTTCCCTCAGACACTACTTCCCACTCCCCTCATTCACTACATCCCACTCCCCTCATTCACTACATCACACTCCACTCATTCACTACATCACACTCCCCTCAATCACTACATCACACTCCCCTCAATCACTACATCACACTCCCCTCATTCACTACATCACACTCCCCTCATTCACTACATCCCACTCCCTTCATTCACTGCATCACACTCCCCTCATTCACTACATCTCACTGCCCTCATTCACTGCCTCACACTCCCCTCACTCACTACATCTCACTCCCCTCATTCACTACATCACAGTCCCCTCATTCACTACATCAGACTCCCCTCATTCACTACATCACACTCCACATATTCTCTACATCACACTCCCCTCATTCACTACAACACACTCCCCTCATTCACTACATCACACTCCTCTCATTCACTACAACACACTCCACTCATTCACTACATCACACTCCCCTCATTCACTACATCACACTCCCCTCATTCACTACAACACACTCCCCTCATTCACGACATCACACTCCCCTCATTCACTACATCACACTCCATTCATTCACTACATCACACCCCCCTCATTCACTACATCACACTCCCCTCATTCACTACATCACACTCCCCTCATTCACTACATCACACCCCCCTCATTCACTACATCACACTCCCCTCATTCACTGCATCACACTCCCCTCATTCATGACATCACACTGCCCTCAATCACTACATCACACTCCCCTCATTCACTACATCACACTCCCCTCAGACACTACGTCTCACTCCCCTCAGACACTACATCCCACTCCCCTCAGTCACTACATCCCACTCCCCTGACACTACATCCCACTCCCCTCAGTCACTACATCACACTCCCCTCATTCACTGCATCACACTCCCCTCATTCACTACATCCGACTCCCCTCAGACACGACATCCCACTCCCCTTAGACACTACATCCCACTCCTCTGAGTCACTACATCCCACTCCCCTCAGACACTACATCTCACTCCCCTCAGACACAACATCCCACTCCCCTCAGACACTACATCCCAGTCCCCTGACACTACATCCCACTTCCCTCAGACACTACATCCCACTCCCCTCATTCACTACATCCCACTCCCCTCAGTCACTACATCCCACTCCCCTCAGACACTACATCCCACTCCCCTCAGGCACTACATCTCACTCCCCTCAGACACTACATCTCACTCCCCTCAGACACTACATCCCACTTCCCTCAGACACTACTTCCCACTCCCCTCATTCACTACATCACACTCTCCTCATTCACGACATCACACTCCCCTCATTCACTACATCACACTCCCCTCATTCACTACGTCACGCTCCCCTCATTCACTACATCACGCTCCCCTCATTCACTACATCACACACCCCTCATTCACTACAACCCACGCCCCTCATTCACTACATCACACTCCCCTCATTCACTACATCATGCTCCCCTCATTCACTACATCACACTCCCCTCATACATTACATCACACTCCCCTCGTTCACTACCTCACACTCCCCTCATTCACTACATCACACTCCCCTCATTCACTGCATCACACTCCCCTCATTCACTACATCACGCTCCCCTCATTCACTACATCACGCTCCCCTCATTCACTACATCACACTCCCCTCATTCACTGCATCCCACGCCCCTCATTCACTACATCACACTCATCTTATTCACTACATCACACTCCCATCATTCACTACATCCCACGCACCTCATTCACTACATGACACTCCACTCATTCACTACATGACACTCCACTCATTCACTACATCACACTCCACTCATTCACTACATCACACTCCACTCATTCACTACATCACACTCCCCTCAATCACTACATCACACTCCCCTCAATCACTACATCACACTCCCCTCATTCACTGCATCACACTCCACTCATTCACTACATCCCACTCCCCTCATTCACTACATCCCACTCCCCTCATTCACTACATCACACTCCACTCATTCACTACATCACACTCGCCTCAATCACTACATCACACTCCCCTCAATCACTACATCACATTCCCCTCATTCACTACATCACACTCCCCTCATTCACTACATCCCACTCCCTTCATTCACTGCATCACACTCCCCTCATTCACTACATCTCACTGCCCTCATTCACTGCCTCACACTCCCCTCACTCACTACATCTCACTCCCCTCATTCACTACATCACAGTCCCCTCATTCACTACATCAGACTCCCCTCATTCACTACATCACACTCCACATATTCACTACATCACACTCCCCTCATTCACGACAACACACTCCCCTCATTCACTACATCACACTCCTCTCATTCACTACAACACACTCCACTCATTCACTACATCACACTCCCCTCATTCACTACATCACACTCCCCTCATTCACTACAACACACTCCCCTCATTCACTACATCACACTCCCCTCATTCACTACATCACACTCCATTCATTCACTACATCACACCCCCCTCATTCACTACATCACACTCCCCTCATTCACTACATCACACTCCCCTCATTCACTACATCACACCCCCCTCATTCACTACATCACACTCCCCTCATTCACTGCATCCCACTCCCCTCATTCACTACATCACACTTCCCTCAGTCACTACAACACACTCCCCTCATTCACTACATCACACTCCCCTCTTTCACTACATCACACGCCCCTCATTCACTACATCACACTCCCCTCATTCACTACATCACACTCCCCTCATTCACTACATCACACTCCCCTCAGTCACTACATCACACTCCTCTCATTCACTGCATCACACTCCACTCATTCACTACATCACACTCCCCTCATTCACTACATCACACTCCCCTCAGTCACTACATCACATTCCTCTCATTCACTGCATCACACTTCACTCATTCACTACATCACACGCCCCTCATTCACTGCATCCCACTCCCCTCATTCACTACATCACACTCCCCTCAGTCACTACATCACACTCCTCTCATTCACTGCATCACACTCCTCTCATTCACTACATCACACTCCCCTCATTCACTGCATCACTCTCCCCTCATTCACTGCATCACACTCCCCTCATTCACTACATCACACTCCCCTCATTCACTACACCGCACACCCCTCATTCACTTCATCACACTCCCCTCATTCACTGCATCACACTCCCCTCATTCATGACATCACACGGCCCTCAATCACTACATCACGCTCCCCTCATTCACTACATCACACTCCCCTCAGACACTACGTCTCACTCCCCTCAGACACTACATCCCACTCCCCTCAGTCACTACATCCCACTCCCCTGACACTACATCCCACTCCCCTGACACTACATCCCACTTCCCTCAGTCACTACATCCCACTCCCCTCAGTCACTACATCCCACTCCCCTCATTCACTACATCACACTCCACTCATTCACTACATCACACACCCGTCAATCACTACATCACACTCCCCTCAATCACTACATCACACTCCCCTCATTCACTACATCACACTCCCCTCATTCACTACATCCCACTCCCTTCATTCACTGCATCACACTCCCCTCATTCACTACATCTCACTGCCCTCATTCACTGCCTCACACTCCCCTCACTCACTACATCTCACTCCCCTCATTCACTACATCACAGTCCCCTCATTCACTACATCAGACTCCCCTCATTCACTACATCACACTCCACATATTCACTACATCACACTCCCCTCATTCACTACAACACACTCCCCTCATTCACTACATCACACTCCTCTCATTCACTACAACACACTCCACTCATTCACTACATCACACTCCCCTCATTCACTACATCACACTCCCCTCATTCACTACAACACACTCCCCTCATTCACTACATCACACTCCCGTCATTCACTACATCACACTCCATTCATTCACTCCATCACACCCCCCTCATTCACTACATCTCACTCCCCTCATTCACTACATCACACTCCCCTCATTCACTACATCACACCCCCCTCATTCACTACATCACACTCCCCTCATTCACTGCATCCCACTCTCCTCATTCACTACATCACACTCCCCTCAGTCACAACAACACACTCCCCTCATTCACTACATCACACTCACCTCTTTCACTACATCACACTCCCCTCATTCACTACATCACACTCCCCTCAGTCACTACATCACACTCCTCTCATTCACTGCATCACACTTCAATCATTCACTACATCACACTCCCCTCATTCACTACATCACACTCCCCTCAGTCACTACATCACACTCCTCTCATTCACTGCATCACACTCCACTCATTCACTACATCACACTCCCATCATTCACTACATCACACTCCCCTCAGTCACTACATCACACTCCTCTCATTCACTGCATCACACTTCACTCATTCACTACATCACACGCCCCTCATTCACTGCATCCCAATCCCCTCATTCACTACATCACACTCCCCTCAGTCACTACATCACACTCCTCTCATTCACTGCATCACACTCCACTCATTCACTACATCACACTCCCCTCATTCACTGCATCACTCTCCCCTCATTCACTGCATCACACTCCCCTCATTCACTACATCACACTCCCCTCATTCACTACATCGCACACCCCTCATTCACTGCATCACACTCCCCTCATTCACTGCATCACACTCCCCTCATTCATGACATCACACTGCCCTCAATCACTACATCACACTCCCCTCATTCACTGCATCACACTCCCCTCAGACACTACGTCTCACTCCCCTCAGACACTACATCCCACTCCCCTCAGTCACTACATCCCACTCCCCTGACACTACATCCCACTCCCCTGACACTACATCCCACTTCCCTCAGTCACTACATCCCACGCCCCTCAGTCACTACATCCCACTCCCCTCAGACACTACATCCCACTCCCCTCAGGCACTACATCTCACTCCCCTCAGACACTAAATCCCACTTCCCTCAGACACTACATCCCACTCCCCTCATTCACTACATCACACTCCCTCATTCACTACATCACACTCCCCTCATTCACTACATCACACTCCCCTCATTCACTACAACACACTCCCCTCATTCACTACATCACACACCCCTCATTCACTACAACACACTCCACTCATTCACGACATCACACTCCCCTCATTCACTACATCACACTCCCCTGATTCACTGCATCACATTCCCCTCATTCACTACATCACACTCCCCTCATTCACTACATCACACTCCCCTCATTCACTACATCACACTCCCCTCATTCACTACAACACACTCCCCTCATTCACTACATCACACTTCCCTCATTCACGACATCACACTCCCCTCATTCACTACAACACACTCCCCTCATTCACGACTTCACACTCCCCTCATTCACTACATCCCACTCCCCTCATTCACTACATCACACTCCCCTCATTCACTACATCACACTCCCCTCATTCACTACAACACACTCCCCTCATTCACTACATCACACACCCCTCATTCACTACAACAGACTCCACTCATTCACTACATCACACTCCCCTCATTCATCACATCACACTCCCCTGATACACTGCATCACATTCCCCTCATTCACTACATCACACTCCCCTCATTCATTACAACACACTCCCCTCATTCACTACATCACTCCATTCATTCACTACATCACACCCCCCTCATTCACTGCATCACACCCCCCTCATTCACTACATCACACCCCCCTCAATCACTGCATCACACTCCCCTCATTTACTGCATTCCACTCACCTCATTCACTACATCACACTCCCCTCAGTCACTACATCACACTCCCCTCAGTCACTACATCACACTCCCCTCATTCACTACATCACACTCCCCTCATTCACTACATCACACTCCCCTCATTCACTACATCACACACCCCACAATCACTACATCACACTCCGCTCATTCACGACATCACACTCCCCTCATTCACTACATCACACCCCCTTCATTCACTACATCACACTCCCCTCATTCACTGCATCACACGCCCCTCATTCACGACATCACACTCCCCTCATTCACTACATCACACTCCCATTCACTACATCACACTCCCCTCATTCACTACATCACACTCCCCTCAGTCACTACATCACACTCCTCTCATTCACTGCATCACACTCCACCCATTCACTACATCACACTCCCCTCATTCACTACATCACACCCCCTTCATTCACTACATCACACTCCCCTCAGTCACTACATCACACTCCACACATTCACGACATCACACTCCCCTCATTCACTACAACACACTCCCCTCATTCACTACATCAGACTCCCCTCATTCACTACATCACACTCCACACATTCACTACATCAGACTCCCCTCATTCACTACAACACACTCCACTCATTCACTACATCACACTCCCCTCATTCACTACAACACACTCCCCTCATGCACTACATCACACTCCCCTCATTCACTACATCACACTCCATTCATTCACTACATCACACCCCCCTCATTCACTACATCACACTCCCCTCATTCACTACATCACACTCCCCTCATTCACTACATCACACCCTCCTCATTCACTGCATCACACTCCCCTCATTCACTGCATCCCACTCCCCTCATTCACTACATCACACTCCCCTCAGCCACTACATCACACTCCCCTCATTCACTGCATCACACTCCCCTCATTCACTACATCCGACTCCCCTCAGACACTACATCCCACTCCCCTTAGACACTACATCCCACTCCCCTGAGACACTACATCCCACTCCCCTCAGACACTACATCTCACTCCCCTCAGACACTACATCCCAGTCACCTGACACGACATCCCACTTCCCTCAGACACTACATCCCACTCCCCTCATTCACTACATCCCACTCCCCTCAGTCACTACATCCCACTCCCCTCAGGTACTACATCTCAATCCCCTCAGACACTACATCTCACTCCCCTCAGACACTACATCCCACTTCCCTCAGACACTACTTCCCACTCCCCTCATTCACTACATCCCACTCCCCTCATTCACTACATCACACTCCACTCATTCACTACATCACACTCCCCTCAATCACTACATCACACTCCCCTCAATCACTACATCACACTCCCCTCATTCACTACATCACACTCCCCTCATTCACTACATCCCACTCCCTTCAGTCACTGCATCACACTCCCCTCATTCACTACATCTCACTGCCCTCATTCACTGCCTCACACTCCCCTCACTCACTACATCTCACTCCCCTCATTCACTACATCACAGTCCCCTCATTCACTACATCAGACTCCCCTCATTCACTACATCACACTCCACATATTCTCTACATCACACTCCCCTCATTCACTACAACACACTCCCCTCATTCACTACATCACACTCCTCTCATTCACTACAACACACTCCACTCATTCACTACATCACACTCCCCTCATTCACTACATCACACTCCCCTCATTCACTACAACACACTCCCCTCATTCACGACATCACACTCCCCTCATTCACTACATCACACTCCATTCATTCACTACATCACACCCCCCTCATTCACTACATCACACTCCCCTCATTCACTACATCACACTCCCCTCATTCACTACATCACCCCCCCTCATTCACTACATCACACTCCCCTCATTCACTGCATCCCACTCCCCTCATTCACGACATCACACTCCCCTCAGTCACTACAACACACTCCCCTCATTCACTACATCACACTCCCCTCTTTCACTGCATCACACGCCCCTCATTCACTACATCGCACTCCCCTCATTCACTACATCACACTCCCCTCATTCACTACATCACACTCCCCTCAGTCACTACATCACACCCCCCTCATTCACTACATCACACTCCCCTCATTCACTGCATCCCACTCCCCTCATTCACTACATCACACTGCCCTCAGTCACTACAACACACTCCCCTCATTCACTACATCCCACTCCCCTCATTCACTACATCACACTCCACTCATTCACTACATCACACTCCATTCATTCACTACATCACACCCCCCTCATTCACTACATCACACTCCCCTCATTCACTACATCACACTCCCCTCATTCACTACATCACACCCTCCTCATTCACTGCATCACACTCCCCTCATTCACTGCATCCCACTCCCCTCATTCACTACATCACACTCCCCTCAGCCACTACATCACACTCCCCTCATTCACTGCATCACACTCCCCTCATTCACTACATCCGACTCCCCTCAGACACTACATCCCACTCCCCTTAGACACTACATCCCACTCCCCTGAGACACTACATCCCACTCCCCTCAGACACTACATCTCACTCCCCTCAGACACTACATCCCAGTCCCCTGACACTACATCCCACTCCCCTCAGGTACTACATCTCAATCCCCTCAGACACTACATCTCACTCCCCTCAGACACTACATCCCACTTCCCTCAGACACTACTTCCCACTCCCCTCATTCACTACATCCCACTCCCCTCATTCACTACATCACACTCCACTCATTCACTACATCACACTCCCCTCAATCACTACATCACACTCCCCTCAATCACTACATCACACTCCCCTCATTCACTACATCACACTCCCCTCATTCACTACATCCCACTCCCTTCATTCACTGCATCACACTCCCCTCATTCACTACATCTCACTGCCCTCATTCACTGCCTCACACTCCCCTCACTCACTACATCTCACTCCCCTCATTCACTACATCACAGTCCCCTCATTCACTACATGAGACTCCCCTCATTCACTACATCACACTCCACATATTCACTACATCACACTCCCCTCATTCACTACAACACACTCCCCTCATTCACTACATCACACTCCTCTCATTCACTACAACACACTCCACTCATTCACTACATCACACTCCCCTCATTCACTACATCACACTCCCCTCAATCACAACAACACACTCCCCTCATTCACTACATCACACTCCCCTCATTCACTACATCACACTCCATTCATTCACTACATCACACCCCCCTCATTCACTACATCACACTCCCCTCATTCACTACATCACACTCCCCTCATTCACTACATCACACCCCCCTCATTCACTACATCACACTCCCCTCATTCACTGCATCCCACTCCCCTCATTCACTACATCACACTCCCCTCAGTCACTACAACACACTCCCCTCATTCACTACATCAAACTCCCCTCTTTCACTGCATCACACGCCCCTCATTCACTACATCGCACTCCCCTCATTCACTACATCACACTCCCCTCATTCACTACATCACACTCCCCTCAGTCACTACATCACACTCCTCTCATTCACTGCATCACACTCCACTGATTCACTACATCACACTCCCCTCATTCACTACATCACACTCCCCTCAGTCACTACATCACACTCCTCTCATTCACTGCATCACACTTCACTCATTCACTACATCACACGCCCCTCATTCACTGCATCCCACTCCCCTCATTCACTACATCACACTCCCCTCAGTCACTACATCACACTCCTCTCATTCACTGCATCACACTCCACTCATTCACTACATCACACTCCCCTCATTCACTGCATCACTCTCCCCTCATTCACTGCATCACACTCCCCTCATTCACTACATCACACTCCCCTCATTCACTACATCGCACACCCCTCATTCACTGCATCACACTCCCCTCATTCACTGCATCACACTCCCCTCATTCATGACATCACACTGCCCTCAATCACTACATCACACTCCCCTCATTCACTACATCACACTCCCCTCAGACACTACGTCTCACTCCCCTCAGACACTATATCCCACTCCCCTCAGTCACTACATCCCACTCCCCTGACACTACATCCCACTCCCCTGACACTACATCCCACTTCCCTCAGTCACTACATCCCACTCCCCTCAGTCACTACATCCCACTCCCCTCAGACACTACATCCCACTCCCCTCAGGCACTACATCTCACTCCCCTCAGACACTACATCTCACTCCGCTCAGACACTAAATCCCACTTCCCTCAGACACTACATCCCAACCCCTCATTCACTACATCACACTCCCTCTTTCACTACATCACACTCCCCTCATTCACGACATCACACTCCCCTCATTCACTACAACACACTCCCCTCATTCACTACATCACACACCCCTCATTCACTACAACACACTCCACTCATTCACTACATCACACTCCCCTCATTCACTACATCACACTCCCCTGATTCACTGCATCACATTCCCCTCATTCACTACATCACACTCCCCTCATTCACTACATCTCACTCCCCTCATTCACTACATCACACTCCCCTCATTCACTACAACACACTCCCCTCATTCACGACTTCACACTCCCCTCATTCACTGCATCCCACTCCCCTCATTCACTACATCACACTCCCCTCATTCACTACATCACACTCCCCTCATTCACTACAACACACTCCACTCATTCACTACATCACACTCCCCTCATTCACCACATCACACTCCCCTGATTCACTGCATCACATTCCCCTCATTCACTACATCACACTCCCCTTATTCATTACAACACACTCCCCTCATTCACTACATCACTCCATTCATTCACTACATCACACCCCCCTCATTCACTGCATCACACCCCCCTCATTCACTACATCACACCCCCCTCAATCACAGCATCACACTCCCCTCATTTACTGCATTCCACTCCCCTCATTCACTACATCACACTCCGCTCAGTCACTACATCACACTCCCCTCAGTCACTACATCACACTCCCCTCATTCACTACATCACACTCCCCTCATTCACTACATCACACTCCCCTCATTCACTACATCACACGCCCCACAATCACTACATCACACTCCGCTCATTCACTACATCACACTCCCCTCATTCACTACATCACACCCCCTTCATTCACTGCATCACACTCCCCTCATTCACTGCATCACACTCCCCTCATTCACTACATCACACTCCCCTCATTCACTACATCACACTCCCTCATTCACTACATCACACTCCCGTCATTCACTACATCACACTCCCCTCAGTCACTACATCACACTCCTCTCATTAACTGCATCACACTCCACCCATTCACTACATCACACTCCCCTCATTCACTACATCACACTCCCCTCAGTCACTACATCACACTCCACACATTCACTACATCACACTCCCCTCATTCACTACAACACACTCCCCTCATTCACTACATCAGACTACCCTCATTCACTACATCACACTCCACACATTCACTACATCAGACTCCCCTCATTCACTACAACACACTCCACTCATTCACTACATCACACTCCACTCATTCACTACATCACACTCCCCTCATTCACTACAACACACTCCCCTCATACACTACATCACACTCCCCTCATTCACTACATCACACTCCATTCATTCACCACATCACACCCCCCTCATTCACTACATCACACTCCCCTCATTCACTACATCACACTCCCCTCATTCACTACATCACACCCCCCTCATTCACTGCATCACACTCCCCTCATTCACTGCATCCCACTCCCCTCATTCACTACATCACACTCCCCTCAGCCACTAAATCACACTCCCCTCATTCACTGCATCACACTCCCCTCATTCACTACATCCGACTCCCCTCAGACACTACATCCCACTCCCCTTAGACACTACATCCCACTCCCCTGAAACACTACATCCCACTCCCCTCAGACACTACATCTCACTCCCCTCAGACACTACATCCCACTCCCCTCAGACACTACATCCCAGTCCCCTGACACTACATCCCACTTCCCTCAGACACTACTTCCCACTCCCCTCATTCACTACATCCCACTCCCCTCAGTCACTACATCCCACTCCCCTCAGACACTACATCCCACTCCCCTCAGGCACTACATCTCACTCCCCTCAGACACTACATCTCACTCCCCTCAGACACTACATCCCACTTCCCTCAGACACTACTTCCCACTCCCCTCATTCACTACATCACACTCTCCTCATTCACTACATCACACTCCCCTCATTCACTACATCACACTCCCCTCATTCACTACATCACGCTCCCCTCATTCACTACATCACGCTCCCCTCATTCACTACATCACACTCCCCTCATTCACTACAACCCACGCCCCTCATTCACTACATCACACTCCCCTCATTCACTACATCATGCTCCCCTCATTCACTACATCACACTCCCCTCATTCACTACATCACACTCCCCTCGTTCACGACATCACGCTCCCCTCATTCACTACATCACACTCCCCTCATTCACTACATCACACTCCCCTCATTCACTACATCACACTCCCCTCATTCACGACATCACGCTCCCCTCATTCACTACATCACACTCCCCTCATTCACTACATCCCACGCCCCTCATTCACTACATGACACTCCACTCATTCACTACATGACACTTCACTCATTCACTACATCACACTCCACTCATTCACTACATCACACTCCACTCATTCACTACATCACACTCCCCTCAATCACTACATCACACTCCCCTCAATCACTACATCACACTCCCCTCATTCACTACATCCCACTCCCCTCATTCACTACATCCCACTCCCCTCATTCACTACATCCCACTCCCCTCATTCACTACATCACACTCCACTCATTCACGACATCACACTCCCCTCAATCACTACATCACACTCCCCTCAATCACTACATCACACTCCCCTCATTCACTACATCACACTCCCCTCATTCACTACATCCCACTCCCTTCATTCACTGCATCACACTCCCCTCATTCACTACATCTCACTGCCCTCATTCACTGCCTCACACTCCCCTCACTCACTACATCTCACTCCCCTCATTCACTACATCACAGTCCCCTCATTCACGACATCAGACTCCCCTCATTCACTACATCACACTCCCCTCATTCACTACATCACACTACTCTCATTCACTACAACACACTCCACTCATTCACTACATCACACTCCCCTCATTCACTACAACACACTCCCCTCATTCACTACATCACACTCCCCTCATTCACTACATCACACTCCATTCATTCACTACAGCACACCCCCCTCATTCACGACATCACACTCCCCTCATTCACTACATCACACTCCCCTCATTCACTACATCACACCCCCCTAATTCACTACATCACACTCCCCTCATTCACTGCATCCCACTCCCCTCATTCACTACATCACACTCCCCTCAGTCACTACAACACACTCCCCTCATTCACTACATCACACTCCCCTCTTTCACTACATCACACGCCCCTCATTCACTACATCACACTCCCCTCATTCACTACATCACACTCCCCTCATTCACTACATCACACTCCCCTCAGTCACTACATCACACTCCTCTCATTCACTGCATCACACTCCACTCATTCACTACATCACACTCCCCTCATTCACTACATCACACTCCCCTCAGTCACTACATCACACTCCTCTCATTCACTGCATCACACTCCACTCATTCACGACATCACAAGCCCCTCATTCACTGCATCCCACTCCCCTCATTCACTACATCACACTCCCCTCAGTCACTACATCACACTCCTATCATTCACTGCATCACACTCCACTCATTCACTACATCACACTCCCCTCATTCACTGCATCACTCTCCCCTCATTCACTGCATCACACTCCCCTCATTCACTACATCACACTCCCCTCATTCAGTACATCGCACACCCCTCATTCACTGCATCACACTCCCCTCATTCACTGCATCACACTCCCCTCATTCATGACATCACACTGCCCTCAATCACTACATCACACTCCCCTCATTCACTACATCACACTCCCCTCAGACACTACGTCTCACTCCCCTCAGACACTACATCCCACTCCCCTCAGTCACTACATCCCACTCCCCTGACACTGCATCCCACTCCCCTGACACTACATCCCACTTCCCTCAGTCACTACATCCCACTCCCCTCAGTCACTACATCCCACTCCCCTCAGACACTACATCCCACTCCCCTCAGGCACTACATCTCACTCCCCTCAGACACTACATCTCACTCCCCTCAGACACTAAATCCCACTTCCCTCAGACACTACATCCCACTCCCCTCATTCACTACATCACACTCCCCTCATTCACTACATCACACTCCCCTCATTCACTACAACACACTCCCCTCATTCACTACATCACACACCCCTCATTCACGACAACACACTCCACTCATTCACTACATCACACTCCCCTCATTCACTACATCACACTCCCCTCATTCATGACAACACACTCCCCTCATTCACTACAACACACTCCCCTCATTCACGACTTCACACTCCCCTCATTCACTACATCCCACTCCCCTCATTCACTACATCACACTCCCCTCATTCACTACATCACACTCCCCTCATTCACTACATCACACTCCCCTCATTCACTACAACACACTCCCCTCATTCACTACATCACACACCCCTCATTCACTACAACACACTCCACTCACTCACTGCATCACACTCCCCTCATTCACCACATCACACTCCCCTGATTCACTGCTTCACATTCCCCTCATTCACTACATCACACACCCCTCATTCATTACAACACACTCCCCTCATTCACTACATCACTCCATTCATTCACTACATCACACCCCCCTCATTCACTGCATCACAGCCCCCTCATTCACTACATCACACCCCCCTCAATCACTGCATCACACTCCCCTCATTTACTGCATTCCACTACCCTCATTCACTACATCACACTCCCCTCAGTCACTACATCACACTCCCCTCAGTCACTACATCACACTCCCCTCATTCACTACATCACACTCCCCTCATTCACTACATCACACTCCCCTCATTCACTACATCACACGCCCCACAATCACTACATCACACTCCGCTCATTCACTACTTCACACTCCCCTCATTCACTACATCACACCCCCTTCATTCACTCCATCACACTCCCCTCATTCACTGCATCACACTCCCCTCATTCACTACATCACACTCCCCTCATTCACTACATCACACTCCCCTCATTCACTACATCACACTCCCTCATTCACTACATCACACTCCCCTCATTCACTACATCACACTCCCCTCAGTCACTACATCACACTCCTCTCATTCACTGCATCACACTCCACCCATTCACTACATCACACTCCCCTCATTCACTGCATCACTCTCCCCTCATTCACTGCATCACACTCCCCTCATTCACTACGTCACACTCCCCTCATTCACTGCATCACACTCCCCTCATTCACTACATCACACTCCCCTCATTCACAACATCCCACTCCCATCATTGACTGCATCACACTCCCCTCATTCACTGCATCACACTCCCCTCATTCATGACATCACACTGCCCTCAATCACTACATCACACTCCCCTCATTCACTACATCACACTCCCCTCAGACACTACATCCCACTCCCCTCAGACACTACATCCCACTCCCCTCAGGCAGTACATCTCACTCCCCTCAGACACTACTTCACACTCCCCTCAGTCACTACATCCCACTCCCCTCAGACACTACATCTCACTCCCCTGACACGACATCCCACTTCCCTCAGACACTACATCCCACTCCCCTCAGTCACTACATCCCACTCCCCTCAGTCACGACATCCCACTCCCCTCAGATACAACATCTCCCTCACCTCATGCACTACATCTCACTCCCCTCAGACACTACATCTCACTCCCCTCAGACACTAAATCCCACTTCCCTCAGAAACTACATCCCACTCCCCTCATTCACTACATCACACACCCTCATTCACTACATCACACTCTCTTCATTCACTACATCACACTCCCCTCATTCACTACATCACACTCCCCTCATTCACTACATCACACTCCCCTCATTCACTACATCACACTCCCCTCATTCACTACATCACACTCCCCTCATTCAGCACATCACACTCCCCTCATTCACTACATCACACTCCCCTCATTCACTACATCACACTCCCCTCATTCACTGCATTACACTCCCCTCATTCACTAAATCACACTCCCTTCATTCACTGCATCACACTCCCCTCAGTCTCTACATCCCACTCTCCTCATTCACTACATCTCACTCCCCTCAATGACTGCATCTCACTCCCCTCAATCACTGCATCACACTCCCCTCATTCACTGCATCACTCTCCCCTCATTCACTACATCACACTCCCTTCATTCATCACTCTCCCTCATTCACTATATCACACTCCCCTCATTCACTACATCACTCTCCCCTCATTCATCACACTCCCTCATTCACTATATCACACTCCCCTCATTCACTACATCACACTCTCCTCATTCACTACATCACACTCCCCTCATTCACTACATCACACTCCCCTCATTCACTACATCACACTCCCCTCATTCACTACATCCAAATCCCCTCATTCACTACATCACACGCCAATCATTCACTACATCCCACTCCCCTCATTCACTACATCCCACTCCCCTCATTCAGTGCATCACACTCCCCTAATTCACTGCATCACACTCCTCATTCTCTACATCACACTCCCCTCATTCACTGCATCACACTCCCCTCATTCACCACATCACACTCCCCTCATTCACTACATCACACTCCACTCATTCACTACATCACACTCCCCTCAGTCACTACATCACACTCCCTTCAGTCACTACATCACACTCCCCTCAATCACTGCATCACACTCCGCTCATTCACTACTTCACTCTCCCCTCATTCACTACTTTGCACTCCCCTCATTCATCACACTCCCTCATTCACTACATCACACTCCACTCATGTACTACTTCACACTCCCCTCATTCACTACATCACAATCCCCTCATTCACTACATCACACTCCCCTCATTCACTACATCACTCTCCCCTCATTCACTACATCACTCTCCCCTCTTTCACTACATCCCACTCCCCTCATTCACTGCATCACACTCCCCTCATTCACTACATCTCACTCCCCTCATTCACTACATCACAGTCCCCTCATTCATTACATCACACTCCCCTCATTCACTACATCACACTCCACACATTCACTACATCACACTCCCCTCATTCACTACAACACTCCCCTCATTCACTACATCACTCTCCCCTCATTCAGTACAACACACTCCATTCATTCACTACATCACACTCCCCTCATTCACTACATCACACTCCCCTAATTCACTGCATCAAATTCCCCTCATTCACTCCATCACACTCCCCTCATTCACTACAACACACTCGCCTCATTCACTACATCACACTCCCCTCATTCACTACATCACACTCCCCTCATTCACTACATCACACTCCCCTCATTCACTACATCACACTCCCCTCATTCAATGCATCCCGCTCCCCTCATTCACTACATCACATTCCCTCAGTCACTACATCACACTCCCCTCATTCACTACATCACATTCCCTCAGTCACTACATCACATTCCCTCAGTCACGACATCACACTCCCCTCATTCACTACATCACATTCCCTCAGTCACTACATCACACTCCCCTCATTCACTACATCACACTCCCCTCAGTCACTACATCACACTCCCCTCATTCACTACATTATACTCCCCTCAATCACTACTTCACACACCCCTCATTCACTACATCACACTCCCCTCAATCACTACATCACACTCCCCTCATTCAGTACATCACACTCCCCTCATTCATTACATCGCCCTCCCCTCATTCACTACATCGCACTCCCCTCAATCACTACATCGCACTCCGCTCACTCACTACTTCACACTACCCTCATTCACTACATCACATTCCACTCATTCACTACATCACACTCCCCTCAATCACGACCTCACACACCCCTCATTCACTTCATCACACTCCCCTCATTCACTGCATCACACTCCCCTCATTCACCGCATCACGCTCCCCTCATTCACTACATCACACTCCCCTCACTCACTACATCACACTCCCCTCATTCACTACATCACACTCCCCTCATTCACTACATCACACTCCCCTCATTCACCGCATCACACTCCCCTCATTCACTACATCACACTCCCCTCATTCACTACATCACACTCCTCTGATTCACTACATCACACTCCCCTCATTCACTACATCACACTCCCCTCAATCACTGCATCACACTCCCCTCATTCACTACATCGCACTCCCCTCATTCATCACACTCCCTCATTCACTACATCACACTCCACTCATGCACTACTTCACACTCCCCTCATTCACTACATCACACTCCCCTCATTCACTACATCACACTCCCCTCATTCACTACATCACACTCCCCTCACTCACTACTTCCCACTCCCCTCATTCACTACATCCCACTCCCCTCATTCACTACATCCCACTCCCCTCATTCACTACATCAGACGCCCCTCATTCACTGCATCCCACTCCCCTCATTCACTACATCCCACTCCCCTCATTCACTTCATCACACTCCCCTCATTCTCTACATCCCACTCCCCTCATTCTCTACATCACACTCCCCTCATTCAACACATCACACTCCCCTCATTCACTACATCCCACTCCCCTCTGTCACTGAATCCCACTCAACTCATTCACTACATCACACGCCCCTCATTCACTACATCACACTCCACTCATTCAGTACATCCCACTCCCCTCATTCACTACATCCCACTCCCCTCATTCACTGCTTCACACTCCCCTCATTCACTACATCCCACTCCCCTCATTTACTACATCACACTCCCCTCATTCACTGCATCACACTCCCCTAATTCACTACATCACACTCCCCTCATTCACTATATCACATTCCCCTCATTCACTACTTCACACTCCCCTCATTCACTGCATCACACTCCCCTCATTCACTGCATCCCACTCAACTCATTCACTACATCACACTCCCCTCATTCACTACATCCCACTCCCCTCATTCGCTAAATTCCACTCCACTCATTCACTACATCACACTTATCTCATTCACTACATCACACTCCCCTCATTCACTGCATCACAGTCCCCTCATTCACTACATCACACTCCCCTCATTCACTACATCACACTCCCCTCATTCACTACATTCCACTCCACTCATTCACTACATCACACTCCAGTCATTCACTACATCACACTCCCCTCATTCACTACATCACACTCCCCTCATTCACTACATCCCACTCCCCTCATTCACTACATTCCACTCCCCTCATTCACTACATCACACTCCCCTCATTCACTACATCACACTCCCCTCATTCACTACATCCCACTCCCCTCATTCACTACATCACACTCCCCTCATTCACTACATCACTCCCCTCATTCTTAACATCACACTCCCCTCATTCAGTACATCACACTCCCGTCATTCACTACATCACACTCCCCTCATTCACTACATCACTCCCCTCATTCACTTCACACTCCCCTCATTCACTACATCACACTCCCCTCAATCACTACATCACACTCCCCTCATTCACTACATCACACTCCCCTCATTCACGACATCACACTCCACTCATTCCCTACATCACACTCCCCTCATTCACTACATCACACTCTCTTCATTCACTGCATCACACTCCCCTCATTCACTACATCACACTCCCCTCATTCACTACATCACACTCCCCGTATTCACTACATCACACTCCACTCATTCACTACATCACACTCCCCTCATTCACTACATCACACTCCCCTCATTCACTACTTCACACTCCCCTCATTCACTACATCACACTCCCCTCATTCACTACATCACACTCCCCTCATTCAGCACATCACACTCCCCTCACTGACTACATCACACTCCCCTCATTCACTACATCACACTCCCCTAATTGACTACATCACACTCCCCTCATTCACTACATCACACTCCCCTCATTCACTAAATCACACTCCCCTCATTCACTACCTCACACTCCCCTCATTCTCTACATCCCACTCCCCTCATTCACTACATCTCACTCCCCTCAATCACTGCATCACACTCCCCTCAATCACTGCATCACACTCCCCTCATTCACTGCATCACTCTCCCCTCATTCACTACATCACACTCCCCTCATTCATCTCACTCCCTCATTCACTACATCACACTCCCCTCATTCATTACATCCCACTCCCCTCATTCACTACATCACACTCCCCTCATTCATCACACTCCCTCATTCACTATATCACACTCCCCTCATTCATTACATCACACTCCCCTCATTCATCACACTCCCTCATTCACTGTATCACACTCCCCTCATTCACTACATCACACTCCCCTCATTCACTACAACACACTCCCCTCATTCACTACATCACACACCCCTCATTCACTACAACACACTCCACTCATTCACTACATCACACTCCCCTCATTCACTACATCACACTCCCCTCATTCACTACATCACACTCTCCTCATTCACTGCATCACATTCCCCTCATTCACTACATCACACTCCCCTCATTCACTACAACACACTCCCCTCATTCACTACATCACACACCCCTCATTCACTACAACACACTCCACTCATTCACTACATCACACTCCCCTCATTCACTACATCACACTCTCCTCATTCACTGCATCACATTCCCCTCATTCACTACATCACACTCCCCTCATTCACCACATCTCACTCCCCTCATTCACTACATCACACTCCCCTCATTCACTACAACACACTCCCCTCATTCACGACTTCACACTCCCCTCATTCACTGCATCCCACTCCCCTCATTCACTACATCACACTCCCCTCATTCACTACATCACACTCCCCTCATTCACTACAACACACTCCCCTCATTCACTACATCACACACCCCTCATTCACTACAACACACTCCACTCATTCACTACATCACACTCCCCTCATTCACCACATCACACTCCCCTGATTCACTGCATCACATTCCCCTCATTCACTACATCACACTCCCCTTATTCATTACAACACACTCCCCTCATTCACTACATCACTCCATTCATTGACTACATCACACCCCCCTCATTCACTGCATCACACCCCCCTCATTCACTACATCACACCCCCCTCAATCACAGCATCACACTCCCCTCATTTACTGCATTCCACTCCCCTCATTCACTACATCACACTCCGCTCAGTCACTACATCACACTCCCCTCAGTCACTACATCACACTCCCCTCATTCACTACATCACACTCCCCTCATTCACTACATCACACTCCCCTCATTCACTACATCACACGCCCCACAATCACTACATCACACTCCGCTCATTCACTACATCACACTCCCCTCATTCACTACATCACACCCCCTTCATTCACTACATCACACTCCCCTCATTCACTGCATCACACTCCCCTAATTCACTACATCACACTCCCCTCATTCACTACATCACACTCCCTCATTCACTACATCACACTCCCGTCATTCACTACATCACACTCCCCTCAGTCACTACATCACACTCCTCTCATTAACTGCATCACACTCCACCCATTCACTACATCACACTCCCCTCATTCACTACATCACACCCCCTTCATTCACTACATCACACTCCCCTCAGTCACTACATCACACTCCACACATTCACTACATCACACTCCCCTCATTCACTACAACACACTCCCCTCATTCACTACATCAGACTACCCTCATTCACTACATCACACTCCACACATTCACTACATCAGACTCCCCTCATTCACTACAACACACTCCACTCATTCACTACATCACACTCCCCTCATTCACTACATCACACTCCCCTCATTCACTACAACACACTCCCCTCATACACTACATCACACTCCCCTCATTCACTACATCACACTCCATTCATTCACTACATCACACCCCCCTCATTCACTACATCACACCCCCCTCATTCACTGCATCACACTCCCCTCATTCACTACATCACACTCCCCTCATTCACTACATCACACTCCCCTCAGACACTACATCCCACTCCCATCATTGACTGCATCACACTCCCCTCATTCACTGCATCACACTCCCCTCATTCATGACATCACACTGCCCTCAATCACTACATCACACTCCCCTCATTCACTACATCACACTCCCCTCAGACACTACATCCCACTCCCCTCAGACACTACATCTCACTCCCCTGACACGACATCCCACTTCCCTCAGACACTACATCCCACTCCCCTCAGTCACTACATCCCACTCCCCTCAGTCACGACATCCCACTCCCCTCAGATACTACATCTCCGTCACCTCATGCACTACATCTCACTCCCCTCAGACACTACATCTCACTCCCCTCAGACACTAAATCCCACTTCCCTCAGAAACTACATCCCACTCCCCTCATTCACTACATCACACTCCCTCATTCACTACATCACACTCTCTTCATTCACTACATCACACTCCCCTCATTCACTACATCACACTCCCCTCATTCACTACATCACACTCCCCTCATTCACTACATCACACTCCCCTCATTCACTACATCACACTCCCCTCATTCAGCACATCACACTCCCCTCATTCACTACATCACACTCCCCTCATTCACTACATCACACTCCCCTCATTCACTGCATTACACTCCCCTCATTCACTAAATCACACTCCCTTCATTCACTGCATCACACTCCCCTCAGTCTCTACATCCCACTCTCCTCATTCACTACATCTCACTCCCCTCAATCACTGCATCTCACTCCCCTCAATCACTGCATCACACTCCCCTCATTCACTGCATCACTCTCCCCTCATTCACTACATCACACTCCCTTCATTCATCACTCTCCCTCATTCACTATATCACACTCCCCTCATTCACTACATCACACTCCCCTCATTCATCACACTCCCTCATTCACTATATCACACTCCCCTCATTCACTACATCACACTCTCCTCATTCACTACATCACACTCCCCTCATTCACTACATCACACTCCCCTCATTCACTACATCACACTCCCCTCATTCACTACATCACACGCCAATCATTCACTACATCCCACTCCCCTCATTCACTACATCCCACACCCCTCATTCAGTGCATCACACTCCCCTAATTCACTGCATCACACTCCTCATTCTCTACATCACACTCCCCTCATTCACTGCATCACACTCCCCTCATTCACCACATCACACTCCCCTCATTCACTACATCACACTCCACTCATTCACTACATCACACTCCCCTCAGTCACTACATCACACTCCCTTCAGTCACTACATCACACTCCCCTCAATCACTGCATCACACTCCCCTCATTCACTACTTCACTCTCCCCTCATTCACTACGTTGCACTCCCCTCATTCATCACACTCCCTCATTCACTACATCACACTCCACTCATGTACTACTTCACACTCCCCTCATTCACTACATCACAATCCCCTCATTCACTACATCACACTCCCCTCATTCACTACATCACACTCCCCTCATTCACTACATCACTCTCCCCTCTTTCACTACATCCCACTCCCCTCATTCACTGCATCACACTCCCCTCATTCACTACATCTCACTCCCCTCATTCACGACATCACAGTCCCCTCATTCATTACATCACACTCCCCTCATTCACTACATCACACTCCACACATTCACTACATCACACTCCCCTCATTCACAACAACACTCCCCTCATTCACTACATCACACTCCCCTCATTCAGTACAACACACTCCATTCATTCACTACATCACACTCCCCTCATTCACTACATCACACTCCCCTAATTCACTGCATCAAATTCCCCTCATTCACTCCATCACACTCCCCTCATTCACTACAACACAATCGCCTCATTCACTACATCACACTCCCCTCATTCACTACATCACACTCCCCTCATTCACTACATCACACTCCCCTCATTCACTACATCACACTCCCCTCATTCAATGCATCCCGCTCCCCTCATTCACTACATCACATTCCCTCAGTCACTACATCACACTCCCCTCATTCACTACATCACATTCCCTCAGTCACTACATCACATTCCCTCAGTCACGACATCACACTCCCCTCATTCACTACATCACATTCCCTCAGTCACTACATCACACTCCCCTCATTCACTACATCACACTCCCCTCAGTCACTACATCACACTCCCCTCATTCACTACATTATACTCCCCTCAATCACTACTTCACACACCCCTCATTCACTACATCACACTCCCCTCAATCACTACATCACACTCCCCTCATTCAGTACATCACACTCCCCTCATTCATTACATCGCCCTCCCCTCATTCACTACATCGCACTCCCCTCAATCACTACATCGCACTCCGCTCACTCACTACTTCACACTACCCTCATTCACTACATCACATTCCACTCATTCACTACATCACACTCCCCTCAATCACGACATCACACACCCATCATTCACTACATCACACTCCCCTCATTCACTGCATCACACTCCCCTCATTCACCGCATCACACTCCCCTCATTCACTACATCACACTCCCCTCACTCACTACATCACACTCCCCTCATTCACTACATCACACTCCCTTCATTCACTGCATCACACTCCCCTCAGTCTCTACATCCCACTCTCCTCATTCACTACATCTCACTCCCCTCAATCACTGCATCTCACTCCCCTCAATCACTGCATCACACTCCCCTCATTCACTGCATCACTCTCCCCTCATTCACTACATCACACTCCCTTCATTCATCACTCTCCCTCATTCACTATATCACACTCCCCTCATTCACTACATCACACTCCCCTCATTCATCACACTCCCTCATTCACTATATCACACTCCCCTCATTCACTACATCACACTCTCCTCATTCACTACATCACACTCCCCTCATTCACTACATCACACTCCCCTCATTCACTACATCACACTCCCCTCATTCACTACATCACACGCCAATCATTCACTACATCCCACTCCCCTCATTCACTACATCCCACACCCCTCATTCAGTGCATCACACTCCCCTAATTCACTGCATCACACTCCTCATTCTCTACATCACACTCCCCTCATTCACTGCATCACACTCCCCTCATTCACCACATCACACTCCCCTCATTCACTACATCACACTCCACTCATTCACTACATCACACTCCCCTCAGTCACTACATCACACTCCCTTCAGTCACTACATCACACTCCCCTCAATCACTGCATCACACTCCCCTCATTCACTACTTCACTCTCCCCTCATTCACTACGTTGCACTCCCCTCATTCATCACACTCCCTCATTCACTACATCACACTCCACTCATGTACTACTTCACACTCCCCTCATTCACTACATCACAATCCCCTCATTCACTACATCACACTCCCCTCATTCACTACATCACACTCCCCTCATTCACTACATCACTCTCCCCTCTTTCACTACATCCCACTCCCCTCATTCACTGCATCACACTCCCCTCATTCACTACATCTCACTCCCCTCATTCACGACATCACAGTCCCCTCATTCATTACATCACACTCCCCTCATTCACTACATCACACTCCACACATTCACTACATCACACTCCCCTCATTCACAACAACACTCCCCTCATTCACTACATCACACTCCCCTCATTCAGTACAACACACTCCATTCATTCACTACATCACACTCCCCTCATTCACTACATCACACTCCCCTAATTCACTGCATCAAATTCCCCTCATTCACTCCATCACACTCCCCTCATTCACTACAACACAATCGCCTCATTCACTACATCACACTCCCCTCATTCACTACATCACACTCCCCTCATTCACTACATCACACTCCCCTCATTCACTACATCACACTCCCCTCATTCAATGCATCCCGCTCCCCTCATTCACTACATCACATTCCCTCAGTCACTACATCACACTCCCCTCATTCACTACATCACATTCCCTCAGTCACTACATCACATTCCCTCAGTCACGACATCACACTCCCCTCATTCACTACATCACATTCCCTCAGTCACTACATCACACTCCCCTCATTCACTACATCACACTCCCCTCAGTCACTACATCACACTCCCCTCATTCACTACATTATACTCCCCTCAATCACTACTTCACACACCCCTCATTCACTACATCACACTCCCCTCAATCACTACATCACACTCCCCTCATTCAGTACATCACACTCCCCTCATTCATTACATCGCCCTCCCCTCATTCACTACATCGCACTCCCCTCAATCACTACATCGCACTCCGCTCACTCACTACTTCACACTACCCTCATTCACTACATCACATTCCACTCATTCACTACATCACACTCCCCTCAATCACGACATCACACACCCCTCATTCACTACATCACACTCCCCTCATTCACTGCATCACACTCCCCTCATTCACCGCATCACACTCCCCTCATTCACTACATCACACTCCCCTCACTCACTACATCACACTCCCCTCATTCACTACATCACACTCCCCTCATTCACTACATCACACTCCCCTCAGTCACTACATCACACTCCCCTCATTCACTACATCACACTCCCCTCATTCACTACATCACACTCCCCTCATTCACTACATCACACTCCTCTGATTCACTACATCACACTCCCCTCATTCACTACATCACACTCCCCTCAATCACTGCATCACACTCCCCTCATTCACTACATCGCACTCCCCTCATTCATCACACTCCCTCATTCACTACATCACACTCCACTCATGCACTACTTCACACTCCCCTCATTCACTACATCACACTCCCCTCATTCACTACATCACACTCCCCTCATTCACTACATCACACTCCCCTCACTCACTACTTCCCACTCCCCTCATTCACTACATCCCACTCCCCTCATTCACTACATCCCACTCCCCTCATTCACTACATCAGACGCCCCTCATTCACTGCATCCCACTCCCCTCATTCACTACATCCCACTCCCCTCATTCCCTTCATCACACTCCCCTCATTCTCTACATCCCACTCCCCTCATTCTCTACATCACACTCCCCTCATTCAACACATCACACTACCCTCATTCACTACATCCCACTCCCCTCTGTCACTGAATCCCACTCAACTCATTCACTACATCACACGCCCCTCATTCACTACATCACACTCCACTCATTCAGTACATCCCACTCCCCTCATTCACTACATCCCACTCCCCTCATTCACTGCTTCACACTCCCCTCATTCACTACATCCCACTCCCCTCATTTACTACATCACACTCCCCTCATTCACTGCATCACACTCCCCTAATTCACTACATCACACTCCCCTCATTCACTATATCACATTCCCCTCATTCACTACTTCACACTCCCCTCATTCACTGCATCACACTCCCCTCATTCACTGCATCCCACTCAACTCATTCACTACATCACACTCCCCTCATTCACTACATCCCACTCCCCTCATTCACTACATTCCACTCCACTCATTCACTACATCACACTTATCTCATTCACTACATCACACTCCCCTCATTCACTGCATCACACTCCCCTCATTCACTACATCACACTCCCCTCATTCACTACATTCCACTCCACTCATTCACTACATCACACTCCAGTCATTCACAACATCACACTCCCCTCATTCACTACATCACACTCCCCTCATTCACTACATCCCACTCCCCTCATTCACTACATTCCACTCCCCTCATTCACTACATCACACTCCCCTCATTCACTACATCACACTCCCCTCATTCACTACATCCCACTCCCCTCATTCACTACATCACACTCCCCTCATTCACTACATCACTCCCCTCATTCTTAACATCACACTCCCCTCATTCAGTACATCACACTCCCGTCATTCACTACATCACACTCCCCTCAATCACTACATCACACTCCCCTCATTCACTACATCACACTCCCCTCATTCACGACATCACACTCCACTCATTCCCTACATCACACTCCCCTCATTCACTACATCACACTCTCTTCATTCACTGCATCACACTCCCCTCATTCACTACATCACACTCCCCTCATTCACTACATCACACTCCCCGAATTCACTACATCACACTCCACTCATTCACTACATCACACTCCCCTCATTCACTACATCACACTCCCCTCATTCACTACTTCACACTCCCCTCATTCACTACATCACACTCCCCTCATTCACTACATCACACTCCCCTCATTCAGCACATCACACTCCCCTCACTGACTACATCACACTCCCCTCATTCACTACATCACACTCCCCTCATTGACTACATCACACTCCCCTCATTCACTACATCACACTCCCCTCATTCACTAAATCACACTCCCCTCATTCACTACCTCACACTCCCCTCAGTCTCTACATCCCACTCCCCTCATTCACTACATCTCACTCCCCTCAATCACTGCATCACACTCCCCTCAATCACTGCATCACACTCCCCTCATTCACTGCATCACTCTCCCCTCATTCACTACATCACACTCCCCTCATTCATCACACTCCCTCATTCACTACATCACACTCCCCTCATTCACTACATCCCACTCCCCTCATTCACTACATCACACTCCCCTCATTCATCACACTCCCTCATTCACTATATCACACTCCCCTCATTCATTACATCACACTCCCCTCATTCATCACACTCCCTCATTCACTGTATCACACTCCCCTCATTCACTACATCACACTCCACTCATTCACTACATCACACTCCCCTCAGTCACTACATCACACTCCCTTCAGTCACTACATCACACTCCCCTCAATCACTGCATCACACTCCCCTCATTCACTACTTCACTCTCCCCTCATTCAATACATCACACTCCCCTCATTCACTACTTCACACTCCCCTCATTCACTACATCACACTCCCCTCATTCACTACATCACACTCCCCTCATTCAGCACATCACACTCCCCTCACTGACTACATCACTCTCCCCTCATTCACTACATCACACTCCCCTCATTGACTACATCACACTCCCCTCATTCACTACATCACACTCCCCTCATTCACTAAATCACACTCCCCTCATTCACTACCTCACACTCCCCTCAGTCTCTACATCCCACTCCCCTCATTCACTACATCTCACTCCCCTCAATCACTGCATCACACTCCCCTCAATCACTGCATCACACTCCCCTCATTCACTGCATCACTCTCCCCTCATTCACTACATCACACTCCCCTCATTCATCACACTCCCTCATTCACTACATCACACTCCCCTCATTCACTACAGCCCACTCCCCTCATTCACTACATCACACTCCCCTCATTCATCACACTCCCTCATTCACTATATCACACTCCCCTCATTCATTACATCACACTCCCCTCATTCATCACACTCCCTCATTCACTGTATCACACTCCCCTCATTCACTACAGCACACTCCCCTCATTCACTACATCACACTCGCCTCATTCACTACATCCCACTCCCTTCATTCACTACATCACACGCCAATCATTCACTGCATCCCACTCCCCTCATTCACTACATCCCACTCCCATCATTCATTGCATCACACTCCCCTAATTCACTACATCACACTCCTCATTCTCTACATCACACTCCCCTCATTCACTGCATCACACTCCCCTCATTCACCACATCACACTCCCCTCATTCACTACATCACACTCCACTCATTCACTACATCACACTCCCCTCAGTCACTACATCACCCTCCCTTCAGTCACTACATCACACTCCCCTCAATCACTGCATCACACTCCCCTCATTCACTACTTCACTCTCCCCTCATTCAATACATCGCACTCCCCTCATTCATCACACTCCCTCATTCACTACACCACACTCCACTCATGCACTACTTCACACTCCCCTCATTCACTACATCACACTCCCCTCATTCACTACATCCCACTCCCCTCATGCACTACATTCCACTCCCCTCATTCACTACATCACACTCCCCTCATTCACCACATCACACTCCCCTCCTTCTCTACATCACACTCCACTCATTCACTGCATCACACTCCCCTGATTTACGACATCACACTCCCCTCATTCACTACATCACACTCCCCTCATTCACTACATCACACTCCCCTCATTCACTACACCACACTCCCCTCATTGACTACATTACCCCCCCTCATTCACTACATCACACTCCCCTCATTCACTACATCGCACTCCCCTCATTCACTACATCACACTCCCCTCATTCACTACATCACACTCCCCTCATTGACTACATCACACTCCCCTCATTCACTACATCCCACTCCCCTCATTCACTACATCCCACTCCCCTCATTCAGTGCATCACACTCCCCTAATTCACTGCATCACACTCCCCTGATTCACTGCATCACACTCCCCTCATTCACGTCATCACACTCCCTCATTCACTACATCACACTCCCCTCATTCACTACATCACACTCCCCTCATTCACTACATCACAATCTCCTCAGTCACTACATCACACTCCCCTCATTCACTACATCACACTCCCCTCATTCACAACATCACTCTCCCCTCATTCACTACATCCCACTCCCCTCATTCACTACATCCCACTCCCCTCATTCACGACATCCCACTCCCCTCATTCTCTACATCACACGCCCCTCATTCACTACATCCCACTCCCCTCATTCACTACATCCCACTACCCTCATTCACTGCATCACACTCCCCTCATTCACTACATCACACGCCCCTAATTCTCTACATCACACTCCCCTCATTCTCTAAATCACACTACCCTCATTCACTACATCACACTCCCCTCATTCACTACATCCCACTCCCCTCATTCACTGCATCCCACTCAACTCATTCACTACATCACACTCCACTCATTCACTACATCACACTCCACTCATTCAGTACATCCCACTCCCCTCATTCACTACATCCCACTCCCCTCATTCACGACATCACACGCCCCTCATTCACGACATCCCACTCCCCTCATTCACTACATCCCACTCCCCTCATTCACTGCATCACACTCCCCTAATTCACTACATCACACTCCCCTCATTCACTACATCACACTCCCCTCATTCACTACATCCCACTCCCCTCATTCACTGCATCACACTCCCTTCATTCACTACATCACACTCCCCTCATTCACTACATTCCACTCCCCTCATTCACTACATCACACTCCCCTCATTCACTACATCACACTCCCCTCATTGACTACATCACACTCCCCTCATTCCCTACATCACACTCCCCTCATTGACTACATCACACCCCCCGCATTCACTACATCACAGTCCCCTCATTCACTACATCACACTCCCCTCATTGACAACATCACACTCCCCTCATTCACTAAATCACCCTCCCCTCATTGACTACATCACACTCCCCTCATTCACTACATCACACTCCCCTCATTCACTACATCACACTCCCCTCAATCACTACATCACACTCCCCTCATTGACTACATCACACTCCCCTCATTCACTAGATCACACTCCCCTCAATCACTACATCACACTCCCCTCATTCACTACATCACACTCCCTCAATCACTGCATCACACTCCCCTCATTCACTACATCACACTCCCCTCAATCACTACATCACACTCCCCTCATTCACTACATCACACTCCCCTCATTCACTACATCACACTCCCCTCATTGACTACATCACAGTCCCCTCATTCACTACATCACACTCCCCTCATTCACGACATCACACTCCCCTCATTCACTACATCACACTCCCCTCATTCACTACATCACACTACCCTCATTCACTACATCACACTACCCTCATTCACTACATCGCACTCCCCTCATTCACTACATCACACTCCCCTCATTCACTACATCACACTCCCCTCATTCACTCCATCACACTCCCCTCAATCACTGCATCACACTCCCCTCTTTCACTACATCACTCTCCCCTCATTCACTACATCACACTCCCCTCATTCATCACACTCCCACATTCACTACATCACACTCCCCTCATTCACTACATCACACTCCCTCATTCACTACATCACAATCCCCTCATTCACTACATCACACTCCCCTCACACGACATCACACTCACCTCACTCACTACATCACTCTCCCCTCATTCACTACATCCCACTCCCCTCATTCACTACATCTCACTCCCCTCATTCACTACATCCCACTCCCCTCATTCACTAATTCACACTCTCCTCATTCACTACATCCCACTCCCCTCATTCACTGCATCGCACTCCCCTCATTTACTACATCACACACCCCTCATTCACTACATCCCACTCCCCTCATTCACTACATCCCACTCCCCTCATTCACTACATCACACTCCCCTAATTCACTACATCACACTCCCCTCATTCTCTACATCACACTCCCCTCATTCACTACATCCCACTCCCCTCATTCACTGCATCCCACTCAACTCATTCACTACATCACACTCCCCTGGTTCACTACATCCCACTCCCCTCATTCACTACATCACACTCCCCTCATTCACTACATCACACTCCCCTCATTCACTACATCACAGTCCCCTCATTCACTATATCCCACTCCCCTCATTCACTACATCTCACGCCCCTCATTCACTACATCCCACTCCCCTCATTCACTACATTCCACTCCCCTCATTCATTGCATCACACTCCCCTAATTCACATCACACTCCCCTCATTCTCTGCATCACACTTCCCTCATTCACTACATCACACTCCCTCATTCACTACATCGCACTCCCCTCATTCACTACATCCAACTCCCCTCATTCACTGCATCCCACTCAACTCATTCACCACATCACACTGCACTCATTCACTACATCACACTCCCCTCATTCACTACATCCCACTCCCCTCATTCCCTACATCCCACTCCCCTCATTCACTACATCACACACCCCTCATTCACTATATCACACTCCCCTCAATCAGTACATCACACTCCCCTCATTCACTACAACACTCTCCCCTCATTCACTGCATCACACTCCCCTCAATCAGTACATCACACTCCCCTCATTCACTACATCACACTCCCCTCATTCACTACATCACACTCCCCTCATTAACTACATCACTCCCCTCATTCACTACATCACACTCCAATCATTCACTACATCACACTGCCCTCATTCACTACATCACACCCCCCTCATTCACTGCATCACACTCCCCTCATTCACTACATCAGACTCCCGACATTCACTGCATCACTCCCCTCATTCACTACATCACACTACCCTCATTCACTATATCACACTCCCCTCAGTCACGACATCACACTCCCCGCATTCACTGCATCACTCCCCTCATTCACTACATCACACTCCCTTCATTCACTTCATCACACTCCCCTCATTCACGACATCACACTCCCCTCATTCACTACATCACACTACCCTCATTCACTACATCACACTCTCCTCACTCACTACATCACACTCCCCTCATTCACTACATCACACTCCCCTCATTCACTATATCACTCCCCTCATTCACTGCATCACACTCCCCTCATTCACTACATCACACTCTCCTCACTCACTACATCACACTCCCCTCATTCACTACATCACACTCTATTCACTCTCTACATCACACTCCCCTCATTCACTACATCACACTCCCCTCATTCACTATATCACTCCCCTCATTCACTACATCACACTCCCACCATTCCCTGCATCCCACTCCACTCATTCACTACATCACACTTCCCTCAGTCACTAAATCACACTCCCCTCATTCACTACATCACACTCCCCTCAATCACTACATCCCACTCCCCTCAATCACTACATCACACTCCCCTCATTCACTACATCACACTCCTCTCATTCACTACACCACACTCCCCTCATTCACTACATCACACTCCCCTCATTCACTACATCGCACTCCCCTCATTCACTACATCACACTCCCCTCATTCACTCCATCACACTCCCCTCAATCACTGCATCACACTCCCCTCTTTCACTACATCACTCTCCCCTCATTCACTACATCACACTCCCCTCATTCATCACACTCCCACATTCACTACATCACACTCCCCTCATTCACTACATCACACTCCCTCATTCACTACATCACAATCCCCTCATTCACTACATCACACTCCCCTCACACGACATCACACTCACCTCACTCACTACATCACTCTCCCCTCATTCACTACATCCCACTCCCCTCATTCACTACATCTCACTCCCCTCATTCACTACATCCCACTCCCCTCATTCACTAATTCACACTCTCCTCATTCACTACATCCCACTCCCCTCATTCACTGCATCGCACTCCCCTCATTTACTACATCACACACCCCTCATTCACTACATCCCACTCCCCTCATTCACTACATCCCACTCCCCTCATTCACTACATCACACTCCCCTAATTCACTACATCACACTCCCCTCATTCTCTACATCACACTCCCCTCATTCACTACATCCCACTCCCCTCATTCACTGCATCCCACTCAACTCATTCACTACATCACACTCCCCTGGTTCACTACATCCCACTCCCCTCATTCACTACATCACACTCCCCTCATTCACTACATCACACTCCCCTCATTCACTACATCACACTCCCCTCATTCACTATATCCCACTCCCCTCATTCACTACATCTCACGCCCCTCATTCACTACATCCCACTCCCCTCATTCACTACATTCCACTCCCCTCATTCATTGCATCACACTCCCCTAATTCACTACATCACACTCCCCTCATTCTCTGCATCACACTTCCCTCATTCACTACATCACACTCCCTCATTCACTACATCGCACTCCCCTCATTCACTACATCCAACTCCCCTCATTCACTGCATCCCACTCAACTCATTCACCACATCACACTGCACTCATTCACTACATCACACTCCCCTCATTCACTACATCCCACTCCCCTCATTCCCTACATCCCACTCCCCTCATTCACTACATCACACACCCCTCATTCACTATATCACACTCCCCTCAATCAGTACATCACACTCCCCTCATTCACTACAACACTCTCCCCTCATTCACTGCATCACACTCCCCTCAATCAGTACATCACACTCCCCTCATTCACTACATCACACTCCCCTCATTCACTACATCACACTCCCCTCATTAACTACATCACTCCCCTCATTCACTACATCACACTCCACTCATTCACTACATCACACTGCCCTCATTCACTACATCACACCCCCCTCATTCACTGCATCACACTCCCCTCATTCACTACATCAGACTCCCGACATTCACTGCATCACTCCCCTCATTCACTACATCACACTACCCTCATTCACTATATCACACTCCCCTCAGTCACGACATCACACTCCCCGCATTCACTGCATCACTCCCCTCATTCACTACATCACACTCCCTTCATTCACTTCATCACACTCCCCTCATTCACGACATCACACTCCCCTCATTCACTACATCACACTACCCTCATTCACTACATCACACTCTCCTCACTCACTACATCACACTCCCCTCATTCACTACATCACACTCCCCTCATTCACTATATCACTCCCCTCATTCACTGCATCACACTCCCCTCATTCACTACATCACACTCTCCTCACTCACTACATCACACTCCCCTCATTCACTACATCACACTCTATTCACTCTCTACATCACACTCCCCTCATTCACTACATCACACTCCCCTCATTCACTATATCACTCCCCTCATTCACTACATCACACTCCCACCATTCCCTGCATCCCACTCCACTCATTCACTACATCACACTTCCCTCAGTCACTAAATCACACTCCCCTCATTCACTACATCACACTCCCCTCAATCACTACATCCCACTCCCCTCAATCACTACATCACACTCCCCTCATTCACTACATCACACTCCTCTCATTCACTACATCACACTCCCCTCATTCACTACATGACACTCCCCTCATTCACTACATCACACTCCCCTCATTCACTACATCGCACTCCCCTCATTCACTGCATTATATTCCCCTCACTCACTACATCACACTCACCTCATTCACTACATCACTCTCCCCTCATTCACTGCAGCCCACTCCCCTCATTCACTACATCACATTCTGCTCATTCACGAAATCACACTCACCTCATTCACTACATCACACTCCCCTCAATCACTACAGCACACTCCCCTCATTCACGATATCAAACTCCCCTCTTTCACTACACCACACTCCCCTCATTCACCACATCACACTCCCCTCATTCACTACATCACACTCCCCTCATTCACTATATCACTCTCCTCATTCACTGCATCGCACTCCCCTCATTCACTGCATCAAACTCCCCTCATTCACTACATCACTCTCCCCTCATTCACTTCATCACACTCCCCTCATTCATTACATCACTCTCCCCTCATTCACTACACCACACTCTCCTCATTCACTACATCACACTCCCCTCATTCACTACATCACACTCCCCTCATTCACTACATCACACTCCCCTCATTCACTACATCACACTCCCCTCATTCACTATATCCCACTCCCCTCATTCACTACATCTCACGCCCCTCATTCACTACATCCCACTCCCCTCATTCACTACATCCCACTCCCCTCATTCATTGCATCACACTCCCCTAATTCACTACATCACACTCCCCTCATTCTCTACATCACACTTCCCTCATTCACTACATCACACTCCCCTCATTCACTACATCACACTCCCCTCATTCACTACATCCAACTCCCCTCATTCACTGCATCCCACTCAACTCATTCACCACATCACACTGCACTCATTCACTACATCACACTCCCCTCATTCACTACATCCCACTCCCCTCATTCCCTACATCCCACTCCCCTCATTCACTACATCACACACCCCTCATTCACTATATCACACTCCCCTCAATCAGTACATCACACTCCCCTCATTCACTACATCACTCTCCCCTCATTCACTGCATCACACTCCCCTCAATCAGTACATCACACTCCCCTCATTCACTACATCACACTCCCCTCATTCACTACATCACACTCCCCTCATTAACTACATCACTCCCCTCATTCACTACATCACACTCCACTCATTCACTACATCACACTGCCCTCATTCACTACATCACACCCCCCTCATTCACTGCATCACACTCCCCTCATTCACTACATCAGACTCCCGTCATTCACTGCATCACTCCCCTCATTCACTACATCATACTACCCTCATTCACTATATCACACTCCCCTCAGTCACGACATCACACTCCCCGCATTCACTGCATCACTCCCCTCATTCACTACATCACACTCCCTTCATTCACTTCATCACACTCCCCTCATTCACGACATCACACTCCCCTCATTCACTACATCACACTCCCCTCATTCACTACATCACACTCTCCTCACTCACTACATCACACTCCCCTCATTCACTACATCACACTCCCCTCATTCACTACATCACACTCCCCTCATTCACTACATCACACTCTCCTCACTCACTACATCACACTCCCCTCATTCACTACATCACACTCCCCTCATTCACTATATCACTCCCCTCATTCACTACATCACACTCCCCTCATTCACTACATCACACTCTATTCACTCACTACATCACACTCCCCTCATTCACTACATCACACTCCCCTCATTCACTATATCACTCCCCTCATTCACTACATCACACTCCCACCATTCCCTGCATCCCACTCCACTCATTCACTACATCACACTTCCCTCAGTCACTAAATCACACTCCCCTCATTCACTACATCACACTCCCCTCAATCACTACATCCCACTCCCCTCATTCACTACATGACACTCCCCTCATTCACTACATCACACTCCCCTCATTCACTGCATTATATTCCCCTCACTCACTACATCACACTCACCTCATTCACTACATCACTCTCCCCTCATTCACTGCAGCCCACTCCCCTCATTCACTACATCACATTCTGCTCATTCACGAAATCACACTCACCTCATTCACTACATCACACTCCCCTCAATCACTACAGCACACTCCCCTCATTCACTATATCAAACTCCCCTCTTTCACTACACCACACTCCCCTCATTCACCACATCACACTCCCCTCATTCACTACATCACACTCCCCTCATTCACTATATCACTCTCCTCATTCACTGCATCACACTCCCCTCATTCACTGCATCAAACTCCCCTCATTCACTACATCACTCTCCCCTCATTCACTTCATCACACTCCCCTCATTCACGACATCACTCTCCCCTCATTCACTACCCCACACTCTCCTCATTCACTATATCACTCCCCTCATTCACTACATCGCACTCCGCTCATTCACTACATCGCACTCCCATCATTCACTACATCGCACTCCCCTCATTCACTACATCACACTCCCCTCATTCACTACATCCCACTCCCCTCATTCACTTCATCACACTCCCCTCATTCACTTCATCACACTCCCCTCATTCACTACATCACACTCCCCTCAGTCGCTACATCACACTCCCCTCAGTCGCTGCATCACACTCCCCTCAGTCGCTACATCACACTCCCCTCAGTCACTACATCACACTCCCCTCATTCACTATATCACTCCCCTCATTCACTACATCACACTCCCACCATTCCCTGCATCACACTCCCCTCATTCAGTACATCACACTCCCCTCATTCACTACATCACATTCCCTTCATTCACAATATCACTCTCCTCATTCACTGCATCACACTCCCACCATTCCCTGCATCACACTCCCCTCATTCACTGCATCACACTCCCCTCATTCACTACATCACACTCCACTCATTCACTATATCACTCTCCTCATTCACTACATCACACTCCCCTCTTTCACTACATCACTCTCCCCTCATTCACAACATCACACTCCCCTCAGTCACTACAACACACGCCCCTCAGTCACTACATCACTCTCCCCTCATTCACTATATCACTCCCCTCATTCACTACATCACACTCCCACCATTCCCTGCATCACACTCCCCTCAATCACTACATCACACTCTCCTCATTCACTACATCACACTCCCCTCATTCACTACATCACACTCCCCTCATTCACTATATCACTCTCCTCATTCACTGCATCACACTCTCCTCATTCACTACACCACACTCCCCTTATTCACTACATCACACTCCCCTCAATCACTACATCCCACTCCCCTCATTCACTGCATCACACTCCCCTCATTCACTACATCCCACTCCACTCATTCACTACATCACACTTCCGTCAGTCACTAAATCACACTCCCCTCATTCACTATATCACTCCCCTCATTCACTACATCACACTCCCACCATTCCCTGCATCACACTCCCCTCATTCACTACATCCCACTCCCCTCATTCACTACATCCCACTCCACTCATTCACTACATCACACTCCCCTCATTCACTACATCCCACTCCCCTCATTCACTGCATCACACTCCCTTCATTCACTACATCACACTCCCCTCATTCACTACATTCCACTCCCCTCATTCACTACATCACACTCCCCTCATTCACTACATCACACTCCCCTCATTGACTACATCACACTCCCCTCATTCACTACATTCCACTCCCCTCATTCACTACATCACACTCCCCTCATTCACTACATCACACTCCCCTCATTGACTACATCACACTCCCCTCATTCCCTACATCACACTCCCCTCATTGACTACATCACACCCCCCGCATTCACTACATCACACTCCCCTCATTCACTACATCACACTCCCCTCATTGACAACATCACACTCCCCTCATTCACTAAATCACCCTCCCCTCATTGACTACATCACACTCCCCTCATTCACTACATCACACTCCCCTCATTCACTACATCACACTCCCCTCAATCACTACATCACACTCCCCTGATTGACTACATCACACTCCCCTCATTCACTAGATCACACTCCCCTCAATCACTACATCACACTCCCCTCATTCACTACATCACACTCCCTCAATCACTGCATCACACTCCCCTCATTCACTACATCACACTCCCCTCAATCACTACATCACACTCCCCTCATTCACTACATCACACTCCCCTCATTCACTACATCACACTCCCCTCATTGACTACATCACACTCCCCTCATTCACTACATCACACTCCCGTCATTCACGACATCACACTCCCCTCATTCACTACATCACACTCCCCTCATTCACTACATCACACTACCCTCATTCACTACATCACACTACCCTCATTCACTACATCGCACTCCCCTCATTCACTACATCACACTCCCCTCATTCACTACATCACACTCCCCTCATTCACTCCATCACACTCCCCTCAATCACTGCATCACACTCCCCTCTTTCACTACATCACTCTCCCCTCATTCACTACATCACACTCCCCTCATTCATCACACTCCCTCATTCACTACATCACACTCCCCTCATTCACTACATCACACTCCCTCATTCACTACATCACAATCCCCTCATTCACTACATCACACTCCCCTCACACGACATCACACTCACCTCACTCACTACATCACTCTCCCCTCATTCACTACATCCCACTCCCCTCATTCACTACATCTCACTCCCCTCATTCACTACATCCCACTCCCCTCATTCACTAATTCACACTCTCCTCATTCACTACATCCCACTCCCCTCATTCACTGCATCGCACTCCCCTCATTTACTACATCACACACCCCTCATTCACTACATCCCACTCCCCTCATTCACTACATCCCACTCCCCTCATTCACTACATCACACTCCCCTAATTCACTACATCACACTCCCCTCATTCTCTACATCACACTCCCCTCATTCACTACATCCCACTCCCCTCATTCACTGCATCCCACTCAACTCATTCACTACATCACACTCCCCTGGTTCACTACATCCCACTCCCCTCATTCACTACATCACACTCCCCTCATTCACTACATCACACTCCCCTCATTCACTACATCACACTCCCCTCATTCACTATATCCCACTCCCCTCATTCACTACATCTCACGCCCCTCATTCACTACATCCCACTCCCCTCATTCACTACATCCCACTCCCCTCATTCATTGCATCACACTCCCCTAATTCACTACATCACACTCCCCTCATTCTCTACATCACACTTCCCTCATTCACTACATCACACTCCCTCATTCACTACATCACACTCCCCTCATTCACTACATCCAACTCCCCTCATTCACTGCATCCCACTCAACTCATTCACCACATCACACTGCACTCATTCACTACATCACACTCCCCTCATTCACTACATCCCACTCCCCTCATTCCCTACATCCCACTCCCCTCATTCACTACATCACACACCCCTCATTCACTATATCACACTCCCCTCAATCAGTACATCACACTCCCCTCATTCACTACAACACTCTCCCCTCATTCACTGCATCACACTCCCCTCAATCAGTACATCACACTCCCCTCATTCACTACATCACACTCCCCTCATTCACTACATCAGACTCCCCTCATTAACTACATCACTCCCCTCATTCACTACATCACACTCCACTCATTCACTACATCACACTGCCCTCATTCACTACATCACACCCCCCTCATTCACTGCATCACACTCCCCTCATTCACTACATCAGACTCCCGTCATTCACTGCATCACTCCCCTCATTCACTACATCACACTACCCTCATTCACTATATCACACTCCCCTCAGTCACGACATCACACTCCCCGCATTCACTACATCACACTCTCCTCACTCACTACATCACACTCCCCTCATTCACTACATCACACTCCCCTCATTCACTATATCACTCCCCTCATTCACTGCATCACACTCACCTCATTCACTACATCACACTCTCCTCACTCACTACATCACACTCCCCTCATTCACTACATCACACTCTATTCACTCTCTACATCACACTCCCCTCATTCACTACATCACACTCCCCTCATTCACTATATCACTCCCCTCATTCACTACATCACACTCCCACCATTCCCTGCATCCCACTCCACTCATTCACTACATCACACTTCCCTCAGTCACTAAATCACACTCCCCTCATTCACTACATCACACTCCCCTCAATCACTACATCCCACTCCCCTCAATCACTACATCACAATCCCCTCATTCACTACATCACACTCCTCTCATTCACTACATCACACTCCCCTCATTCACTACATGACACTCCCCTCATTCACTACATCACACTCCCCTCATTCACTACATCGCACTCCCCTCATTCACTGCATTATATTCCCCTCACTCACTACATCACACTCACCTCATTCACTACATCACTCTCCCCTCATTCACTGCAGCCCACTCCCCTCATTCACTACATCACATTCTGCTCATTCACGAAATCACACTCACCTCATTCACTACATCACACTCCCCTCAATCACTACAGCACCCTCCCCTCATTCACGATATCAAACTCCCCTCTTTCACTACACCACACTCCCCTCATTCACCACATCACACTCCCCTCATTCACTACATCACACTCCCCTCATTCACTATATCACTCTCCTCATTCACTGCATCGCACTCCCCTCATTCACTGCATCAAACTCCCCTCATTCACTACATCACTCTCCCCTCATTCACTTCATCACACTCCCCTCATTCACTACATCACTCTCCCCTCATTCACTACACCACACTCTCCTCATTCACTACATCACACTCCCCTCATTCACTACATCACACTCCCCTCATTCACTACATCACACTCCCCTCATTCACTATATCCCACTCCCCTCATTCACTACATCTCACGCCCCTCATTCACTACATCCCACTCCCCTCATTCACTACATCCCACTCCCCTCATTCATTGCATCACACTCCCCTAATTCACTACATCACACTCCCCTCATTCTCTACATCACACTTCCCTCATTCACTACATCACACTCCCCTCATTCACTACATCACACTCCCCTCATTCACTACATCCAACTCCCCTCATTCACTGCATCCCACTCAACTCATTCACCACATCACACTGCACTCATTCACTACATCACACTCCCCTCATTCACTACATCCCACTCCCCTCATTCCCTACATCCCACTCCCCTCATTCACTACATCACACACCCCTCATTCACTATATCACACCCCCCTCAATCAGTACATCACACTCCCCTCATTCACTACATCACTCTCCCCTCATTCACTGCATCACACTCCCCTCAATCAGTACATCACACTCCCCTCATTCACTACATCACACTCCCCTCATTCACTACATCACACTCCCCTCATTAACTACATCACTCCCCTCATTCACTACATCACACTCCACTCATTCACTACATCACACTGCCCTCATTCACTACATCACACCCCCCTCATTCACTGCATCACACTCCCCTCATTCACTACATCAGACTCCCGTCATTCACTGCATCACTCCCCTCATTCACTACATCACACTACCCTCATTCACTATATCACACTCCCCTCAGTCACGACATCACACTCCCCGCATTCACTGCATCACTCCCCTCATTCACTACATCACACTCCCTTCATTCACTTCATCACACTCCCCTCATTCACGACATCACACTCCCCTCATTCACTACATCACACTCCCCTCATTCACTACATCACACTCTCCTCACTCACTACATCACACTCCCCTCATTCACTACATCACACTCCCCTCATTCACTATATCACTCCCCTCATTCACTGCATCACACTCCCCTCATTCACTACATCACACTCTCCTCACTCACTACATCACACTCCCCTCATTCACTACATCACACTCTATTCACTCACTACATCACACTCCCCTCATTCACTACATCACACTCCCCTCATTCACTATATCACTCCCCTCATTCACTACATCACACTCCCACCATTCCCTGCATCCCACTCCACCCATTCACTACATCACACTTCCCTCAGTCACTAAATCACACTCCCCTCATTCACTACATCACACTCCCCTCAATCACTACATCCCACTCCCCTCAATCACTACATCACACTCCCCTCATTCACTACATCACACTCCTCTCATTCACTACATCACACTCCCCTCAATCACTACATCACACTCCCCTCATTCACTACATCACACTCCTCTCATTCACTACATCACACTCCCCTCATTCACTACATGACACTCCCCTCATTCACTACATCACACTCCCCTCATTCACTGCATTATATTCCCCTCACTCACTACATCACACTCACCTCATTCACTACATCACTCTCCCCTCATTCACTGCAGCCCACTCCCCTCATTCACTACATCACATTCTGCTCATTCACGAAATCACACTCACCTCATTCACTACATCACACTCCCCTCAATCACTACAGCACACTCCCCTCATTCACTATATCAAACTCCCCTCTTTCACTACACCACACTCCCCTCATTCACCACATCACACTCCCCTCATTCACTACATCACACTCCCCTCATTCACTATATCACTCTCCTCATTCACTGCATCACACTCCCCTCATTCACTGCATCAAACTCCCCTCATTCACTACATCACTCTCCCCTCATTCACTTCATCACACTCCCCTCATTCACTACATCACTCTCCCCTCATTCACTACACCACACTCTCCTCATTCACTACATCACACTCCCCTCATTCACTACATCACAGTCCCCTCATGCGCTACATCACACTCCCCTCATTCACTACATCACACTCCCCTCATTCACTACATCACACTCCCCTCAATCACTACATCACACTCCCCTCATTCACTACATCACACTCCCCTCATTCACTACATCACACCACCCTCATTCACTGCATCACACTCCCCTCAGTCACTATATCACTCCCCTCATTCACTGCATCGCACTCCGCTCATTCACTACATCGCACTCCCATCATTCACTACATCGCACTCCCCTCATTCACTACATCACACTCCCCTCATTCACTACATCCCACTCCCCTCATTCACTTCATCACACTCCCCTCATTCACTTCATCACACTCCCCTCATTCACTACATCACACTCCCCTCATTCACTACATCACACTCCCCTCAGTCGCTACATCACACTCCCCTCAGTCACTGCATCACACTCCCCTCAGTCGCTACATCACACTCCCCTCAGTCACTACATCACACTCCCCTCATTCACTATATCACTCCCCTCATTCACTACATCACACTCCCACCATTCCCTGCATCACACTCCCCTCATTCAGTACATCACACTCCCCTCATTCACTACATCACATTCCCTTCATTCACTATATCACTCTCCTCATTCACTGCATCACACTCCCACCATTCCCTGCATCACACTCCCCTCATTCACTGCATCACACTCCCCTCATTCACTACATCACACTCCACTCATTCACTATATCACTCTCCTCATTCACTACATCACACTCCCCTCTTTCATACATCACTCTCCCCTCATTCACTACATCACACTCCCCTCAGTCACTACAACACACTCCCCTCAGTCACTACATCACACTCCCCTCATTCACTATATCACTCCCCTCATTCACTACATCACACTCCCACCATTCCCTGCATCACACTCCCCTCAATCACTACATCACACTCTCCTCATTCACTACATCACACTCCCCTCATTCACTACATCACACTCCCCTCATTCACTATATCACTCTCCTCATTCACTGCATCACACTCTCCTCATTCACTACACCACACTCCCCTTATTCACTACATCACACTCCCCTCAATCACTACATCCCACTCCCCTCATTCACTGCATCACACTCCCCTCATTCACTACATCCCACTCCACTCATTCACTACATCACACTTCCGTCAGTCACTAAATCACACTCCCCTCATTCACTATATCACTCCCCTCATTCACTACATCACACTCCCACCATTCCCTGCATCACACTCCCCTCATTCACTACATCCCACTCCCCTCATTCACTACATCCCACTCCACTCATTCACTACATCACACTTCCCTCATTCACTATATCACTCCCCTCATTCACTACATCACACTCCCACCAATCCCTGCATCACACTCCCCTCATTCACATCACACTCACCTCATTCGCTACATCTTACTCCCCTCATTCACTACATCACACTCCCCTCATTCACTACATCACACTCTCCTCATTCACTGCATCACACTCTCCTCATTCAGTACATCACACTCCCCTCATTCACTACATCACACGCCCCTCATTCACGATATCACTCCCCTCATTCACTACATCACACCCCCCATTCACTACATCACACTCCCCTCATTCACTACATCACTCTCCCCTCATTCACTACATCACACTCCCCTCATTCACTACATCACACTCCCCGCATTCACTACATCACACTCTCCTCATTCACTGCATCACACTCTCCTCATTCAGTACATCACACTCCCCTCATTCACTACATCACACTCCCCTCTATCACTACATCCCACTCCCCTCATTCACTACATCACACTCCCCTCATTCACTACATCACACTCCCCTCATTCACTACATCACACTCCCCTCATTCACTACATCACACTCACCTCATTCACTACATCACACTCCCCTCATTCACTGCATCACACTCTCCTCATTCAGTACATCACACTCCCCTCATTCACTACATCACACTCCCCTCAATCACTACATCCCACTCCCCTCATTCACTACATCACACTCCCCTCATTCACTACATCACACTCCCCTCATTCACTACATCCCACTTCACTCATTCACAGCATCCCACTCGCCTCATTCACTACGTCACACTCCCCTCATTCACTACATCACACTCCCTTCAATCACTACATCACACTGCCCTCATTCACTACATCACACTCACCTCATTCACTACATCACACTCCCCTCATTCACTACATCACACTCCCCTCATTCACTGCATCACACTCCCCTCATTCACTGCATCACACTCCCCTCATTCACTACATCACACTCCCCTCATTCACTGCATCACACTCCCCTCATTCACTACATCATGCTCCCCTCATTCACTACATCACACTCCCCTCATTCACTGCATCACACTCCCCTCATTCACTACATCACACTCCCCTCAATCACTACATCACACTCCCCTCATTCACTACATCACACTCCCCTCATTCACAGCATCCCACTCGCCTCATTCACTACATCACACTCCCCTCATTCACTACATCACACTCCCTTCAATCACTACATCACACTCCCCTCATTCACTACATCACACTCCCCTCATTCACTACATCACACTCCCCTCAGTCACTACATCACACTCCCCTCAGTCACTACATCACACTCCCCTCATTCACTATATTACTCCTCTCATTCACTACATCACTCTCCCACCATTCCCTGAATCACACTCCCCTCATTCACATCACACTCCCCTCATTCACTGCATCACACTTCCCTCAGTCACTAAATCACACTCCCCTCATTCACTACATCACACTCCCCTCAATCACTGCATCCCACTCCCCTCATTCACTACATCCCACTCCCCTCATTCACTACATCCCACTCCACTCATTCACAGCATCCCACTCGCCTCATTCACTACATCACACTCCCCTCATTCACTACATCACACTCCCTTCAATCACTACATCACACTCCCCTCATTCACTGCATCACACTCCCCTCATTCATTACATCACACTCCCCTCATTCACTACATCACACTCCCCTCATTCACTATATCACACTCCCCTCATTCACTACATCACACTCCCCTCATTCACTACATCACACTCCCCTCATTCACTACATCACACTCCCCTCATTCACTATATCACAATCCCCTCATTCACTACATCACACTCCCATCATTCACTGCATCACACTCCCCTCATTCACTACATTAATTAAGGAGTCAATTACTGCTGTAAGGAGGGATGATATATTAGCAGGTTCCTCTAATGAGGCCATATGGGTAGAACTTAAAAACAAAAAGGGGGAAGCACTTTGCTGGGAGTGTATTATAGGTCCCCAAACAGTCAGGGGGAGATAGAGGAACAGATATGTAGGCAAATCTCAGAAAAGTGCGAATATAATAGGGTAATAATAGTGGGGGATTTCAACTTCCCCAATATAAATTGGGATAGGCAGAGTGTGAAAGGCTTAGAGGGTGCAGAATTCTTAAAGTGCATCCAGGAGAGCTTTTTGAGCCAACATGTAGAAAGTCCTACAAGAGAGGGGGCGATACTGGACCTAATTCTAGGGAATGTAGCCGGGCAAGTGGTGGAAGTGTCATTAGGAGAGCATTTTGGCGACAGTGACCATAATTCGGTGAGATTTAAGTTGGTCATGGAAAAGGACAAAGACGGCCCGGAAATAAGGGTTCTAAATTGGGGGAAGGCCGATTTTAATATGATAAGGCAGGATCAGGCCAAAGTGGACTGGGAGCAGCTACTTATAGGAAAATCCACATCAAAACAGTGGGAGACTTTCAGAAGGGAAATAGAGAGAGTACAACGCCAACATGTTCCTGTAAAGGTCAAGGGTGGGACCAACAAGCAAAGGGAACCTTGGATGACAAGGGATATACAAAAATGCATTAGGAATAAAAGGGGGGCTTTTGGCAGTTACAAAAAACTAAAGACGGAAGAAGCCCTAGAGGAGTATAAAAAGTGCAGGATCGTACTTTAAAAAGAAATTAGGAGGGCGAGGAGGGGCCATGAAATAACACTGGCGAGCAAAATAAAGGAATATCCTAAGATGTTTTATAAGTATATTGAGGGCAAGAGGATAACCAGGGAAAGGGTAGGGCCCATTAGGGACCAAAGTGGCAATCTATGTGTAGAGCCAGATGAGGTAGGCGGGGTATTAAATGAATTTTTTGCATCTGTGTTCACTATGGAGAAAGACGATGCAGACATAGAAATCGGGCAAGGGGACTGGGACATACTTGAACATATTAGCATCGAGAGGGAGGAGGTGCTTGCGGTTTTAGCAGACCAAAAAGTGGATAAATCCCCAGGCCCGGACGAGATGTATCCCAGGCTGCTGTGGGAGGCAAAGGAGGAGATTGCAGGGGCTCTGACACAAATTTTCAGAACCTCTCTGGCCACAGGGGATGTACCAGAGAACTGGAGAACAGCTAACGTAGTACCATTATTCAAGAAGGGTAGCAGGGATAAACCAGGGAATTACAGGCCAGTGAGCCTAACATCTGTGGTAGGGATATTATTGGAAAAAATTCTGAGGGACAATATTATTCTCCTCTTGGAGAGGCAAGGATTAATCGGGGATAGTCAGCATGGCTTTGTCAAGGGTAAATCATGTCTGAAAAATCTGATTGAATTTTTCGAGGGGGTGACTAGGGGGGTGGATGAGGGAAATGCTGTGGATGTGGTTTACATGGACTTCAGTAAAGCTTTTGACAAAGTCCCGCATAGGAGACTGGTCAAGAAGGTAAGAGCCCATGGGATCCAGGGTGCCTTGGCGCGTTGAATCCTAAACTGGCTGAGTGGCAGGAAGCAGAGGGTGATGGTCGAAGGTTGCTTTTGTGACTGGAAGCCTGTGTCCAGTGGGGTACCTCAGGGATCGATTCTGGGTCCCTTGTTGTTTGTGATCTGCATAAATGATTTGGATGAGAATGTAAAAGGTATGATCAGTAAGTTCGCAGATGACCCGAAAATTGGTGGGGTGGTAAATTGTGAGGAGGAAAGCCTCAGGCTACAGGACGATATGAACGAGTTGGTCAGATGGGCGGAAAAGTGGCAAATGGAATTTAACCCTGAAAAGTGCGAGGTGATGCATTTTGGACGGACAAATAAGGCAAGGGAATACACAATGAGTGGTAGGACCCTAGGAAGTACAGAGGGTCAGAGGGACCTTGGTGTACATGTACATAGATCCCTGAAGGCAGCGGAACAGGTAGATAAGGTGGTTAAAAAGGCATATGGGATACTTGCCTTCATTAGCCGAGGAATAGAATATAAGAGCAGGGAGGTTATGATGGAGCTGTACAAAACGCTGGTGAGGCCACAGCTGGAGTACTGTGTGCAGTTCTGTTCGCCTCACTATAGGAAGGATGTGATTGCTTTGAAGAGGGTGCAGAGAAGATTCATAGAGTCATAGAGTCATAGAGTAATACAGCACGGATAGAGGCCCTTCGGCCCATCGTGTCCGCGCCGGCCATCAAGCCCTGTCGAATCTAATCCCATATTCCAGCATTTGGCCCGTAGCCTTGTATGCTATGACATTTCAAGTGCACCAGGATGTTACCTGGGATGGAACGCCTCAGCTGTGAAGAGAGGCTGGACAGGCTGGGGTTGTTTTCCTTGGAGCAAAGAAGGCTGAGGGGGGACCTGATTGAGGTGTACAAAATGATGAGGGGCATAGATAGGGTAGATAAAGAGGAATTTTTCCCCTTAGTAGGGGGTCAATAACAAGGGGGCATAGATTCAGGGTAAGGGGCAGGAGATTTAGAGGGGATTTGAGGAGGAACTTCTTCACCCAGAGGTTGGTTGGAATGTGGAACTCAATGCCTGAAAGGGTGGTAGAGGCAGGAACCCTCACAACATTCAAGAAGCATTTGGATGAGCACTTGAAATGTCATTGCATACAAGGCTATGGACCAATGCTGGAAAATGGGATTAGACTGGACAGGGATGGATGGGCGGCGCAGACACGATGGGCCGAAGGGCCTCTTTCTGTGCTGTAAAACTCTATGACTCTATGACTATGACTACATCACACTCCACTCATTCACTGCATCACACTCCCCTCATTCACTACATCACACTCCCCTCATTCACTACATCACACTCCCCTCAATCACTACATCCCACTCCCCTCAATCACTACATCCCACTCCCCTCATTCACTACGTCACACTCCCCTCAATCACTACATCACACTCCCCTCATTCACTACATCACACTCCCCTCATTCACTACATCACACTCCCCTCATTCACTACATCACACGGCCCTCATTCACTGCATCACACTCCCCTCATTCACTACATCACTCCCCTCATTCACCACATCACTCCCCTCATTCGCTACATCACACTCCCATCATTCACTCCATCACACTCCCCTCATTCACTACATCACACTCCCCTCATTCACTACATCACACTCCCCTCATTCACTACATCACACTCCCCTCATTCACTACATCACACTCCCCTCATTCACTACATCACACTCTCCTCATTCACTATATCCCACTCCCCTCATTCACGACATCTCACGCCCCTCATTCACTACATCACACTCCCCTCATTCACTACATCACACTCCCCTCATTCACTACATCACACGGCCCTCATTCACTGCATCACACTCCCCTCATTCACTACATCACTCCCCTCATTCACCACATCACTCCCCTCATTCGCTACATCACACTCCCATCATTCACTACATCACACTCCCCTCATTCACTACATCACACTCCCCTCATTCACTACATCACACACCCCTCATTCACTACATCACACTCCCCTCATTCACTACATCCCATTCCCCTCATTCACTACATCCCATTCCCCTCATTCACTACATCACACTCCCCTCATTCACTATATCCCACTCTCCTCATTCACTACATCTCACGCCCCTCATTCACTACATCCCATTCCCCTCATTCACTACATCACACTCCCCTCATTCACTATATCACTCCCCTCATTCATTGCATCACACTCCCCTAATTCACTACATCACACTCCCCTCATTCACTGCATCACACTTCCCTCATTCACTACATCACACTCCCCT